>NC_054383.1:134627244-134941619 GCF_017654675.1 Xenopus laevis | reverse complement strand
CTTTACTTGGTTGTTGTTGGACTACAAATCCAAGAATAATGTAACATATAATAAAGGTTGAGGCATGCTGGGAGCTGTAGTCCAGCAACATCATGGTGGTATTCTTAAAGCAATATTGCATTATAAAACTCTCTACAGCCAGCGACTGCTTTGGGTCAGGGCACACGTTTAGATTCGGGGACATTAGTTTCCCGGCGACAAATCTCCTCTTCTTCGTGGCAACTGTTTCCAAAGTTTCCGTATGAGGCAATTTCGGACGACCTCGGAAAACGAGTGCCATCCTGCTGGCAATTTACATTCTAGGCGGGAGGCAGTTCGGGGAGATTAGTCGCCCGAAGAAGCGGAGATTTGTCGCTGGCTGACTAGTATTCCTGAATCTAAGCGTGTGCCCTGACCCTAAAAATCCCTCCAATGAGAATCCCAGCTGATCTGTATCAATCTGGCTCCATGTTCTTGTTCTGCCACTGGAGTTGGAAGCGTTAAGCCCAGTTTCCCAGCACTGAACAAGTCTGTCCTTTATCCCCATGTCTCATTCCAGTGTCATATAATGAAGAAATAAATAATTCTCTCTATATGTAAGATAACAGCGAGATGCCTGACATGGGGCTGGGAATCAGCATTCTCATTGGTCACTTCTTTTGCATTTATAATGACGTTTTTGATCAGTAGAATTCTCATTGGTGAATTTTCTTGCATCTATAATTTTCCAACTTCTACAGAAAACTATGGGGCGGCATTACAGCTGGGTTTACATCCCCTTTAATATGCGTTCAGCAACTTTATTTGTGATTATAAATCCTATATTCATGTTAAACAAAAACCATCACTATATACAGGTTCTATAATTAGAGAAATGAAAGACAGAAGCAAACGATACCTCAAAACATCTGTATCACGCACACAGATATTGCTTTAGTGAAGGTTAAAGACAATAGACAGATATTTGCATAATATGCAAATAACCCCGCGTGAACAATACTCCTGTATAATATGTTTTAAAAGAATGGTGAAATAGCTTTTTATAAACATATATGTAATTATAGATAAAAGGGCACAACAGGGGCTTCTTTTTACATGATCTTACAGGTTTTATATAATAAAAAATAACGTTGCTACGTGTGTACTGAGAATCTTACGAGATTAAATAAAGCTCCTTCCTGAGGAATCTACAGGGATATTGTTACTCCTTTATACCCAGGCGATGTTACTGGGCTGATTGTATCTGAGACCTGGAGACCCTTCCACTTCATACAAATTACTGCTTGACGTCCTACTGATCCCGATCAGCCCCTCAATGTAAAATTGTGACCAGAATTTGGAGCAGAACTGGAAATTTAAAGGTGAACTCAACCCTCTAGTTTTCTAAATAAGATTTCTCTTAAAGGGACAAAGCCTGTGAGTTTAATTAATAAAAACGTTAAAGCTCAATATTTATTTATTCTGAAGTTGCCTCATTTCTCTTAAGATTTATTGGTGTTTTTACTGGTTCAGAGCCTGAAGGCTTGGCTCCCATTTAGGGTAAGATTTGGGGTGAGTGCTTATTTGTGCCCTGGAACTATAGCAGGGTGACACCCCAATGTTTCTATATATCTGTAACCTTGTTATGAGCTAAGGGGGCCCAGCCTGAAGGCCAGTTAGGGGGAGATTTGGGGTGAGTGTTTATTTGTGCCCTTGGTACCCCTGGAACTATAGCAGGGTGACACCCCAATGTTTCTAAATATCTGCAACCTTGTTATGAGCTAAGGGGGCCCAGTCTGAAGGCCAGTTAGGGGGAGATTTGGGGTGAGTTCTTATTTGTACCCTGGGTACCCCTGGAACTATAGCAGGGTGACTGTTACCCCAATGTTTCTATATATCTGTAACCTTGTTATGAGCTAAGGGGGCCCAGTCTGAAGGCCAGTTAGGGGGAGATTTGGGGTGAGTGCTTATTTGTACCCTGGGTACCCCTGGAACTATAGCAGGGTGACTATTACCCAATGTTTCTATATATCTGTAACCTTGTTATGAGCTAAGGGGGCCCAGTCTGAAGGCCAGTTAGGGGGAGATTTGGGGTGAGTGCTTATTTGTACCCTGGGTACCCCTGGAACTATAGCAGGGTGACTATTACCCCAATGTTTCTATATATCTGTAACCTTGTTATGAGCTAAGGGGGCCCAGTCTGAAGGTCAGTTAGGGGGAGATTTGGGGTGAGTGCTTATTTGTACCCTGTGTACCCCTGGAACTACAGCAGGGTGACACCCCAATGTTTCTATATATATGTAACCTTGTTATGAGCTAAGGGGGCCCAGTCTGAAGGTCAGTTAGGGGGAGATTTGGGGTGAGTGCTTATTTGTACCCTGGGTACCCCTGGAACTATAGCAGGGTGACACCCCAATGTTTCTATATATCTGTAACCTTGTTATGAGCTAAGGGGGCCCAGTCTGAAGGTCAGTTAGGGGGAGATTTGGGGTGAGTGCTTATTTGTACCCTGGGTACCCCTGGAACTATAGCAGGGTGACACCCCAATGTTTCTATATATCTGTAACCTTGTTATGAGCTAAGGGGCCCAGTCTGAAGGTCAGTTAGGGGGAGATTTGGGGTGAGTGATTATTTGTACCCTGGGTACCCCTGGAACTATAGCAGGGTGACTGTTACCCCAATGTTTCTATATATCTGTAACCTTGTTATGAGCTAAGGGGGCCCAGTCTGAAGGTCAGTTAGGGGGAGATTTGGGGTGAGTGTTTATTTGTGCCCTGGGTACCCCTGGAACTATAGCAGGGTGACTGTTACCCCAATGAAAAATAACTGAACAGCGAACAGAGTAAGACATGACTTTCTAAAGCATCTTTATTGGTTTATTCCCGTGAGCATCAATACATTTCTTATTAAATAAAAGAGCTTATTGTTATTGAAACAACACAACATTCCCAACACCCACAATAGGAAATTGCCTTAAAATCAAATTCACTGAAACACCTCTACATATAAATTAAATAGAATGCTTTAATAAATAGAATAACCCACAATAACATAGAAAATCCAACTTTGTAACAAATTGTTCTACTCTTAAACTGATCTGATGCACTGTATCAATCCCATTCATGATAACATGGTTCATAAAATTCTAACTTCAGTCTTAATTCTAAACTGTATCAAAACATTTGTAATTGCCCCTCCATTGACCTCAATCGTTATCTTCTTGGTCCCCAGAAAAAGTGCCTGATCTACATCATGTTCACCTGCAGGTCCAGACAATGATCATTCAAGTCAATAGAGGGGCAATGCTGCTTGCTGTAAGTCAGACCAATATGGTCTATAGAATAATGTACCCCCTAGTGTAATCTATAAGGAGATGAGGTCACGGAGCTGACCACTGACCCCTAATCTCCTCCTATTTTAAAACCAAGGGGCACGTTATTTCTTATAATACTCAAACGCCAACGAGTCACAAGTGACATCACCAGCTGAAACCAATGACATCACTAAGTGCCTAGTAACAGGTAAGTCATGGCTCTTGTGTATTATAAGGAGATCATTTCACAGAAATGGTAAGAAGGAGTCGTTAGGATTATAATGACACGGGCCGACTCTAATTACTGTGTCATGGACACGACTTGACCCGAGTCCCCCAGGGACCAATCCCTGACTTGGAAGGAGTCTGCTTCTATTGGAAGGTGCCCACAGCATGCCAGATCTATGCTGAGGTCACAGATACTGTAGTATCATTTAATGGGGTATGTAAACCCTCCAGTTTATGTTTCACTGGGCAAAGCTTATAAATTAATGCTTCATGCCAGCACATAGCTGACCTGGCACCTAAGGTGGCACTTGCCCAACGTTATTAGTTCCTGTTTATAATAAGATTTTAAACTGGCCAGGTGTGAAAAGTAAGGAAATCCAGGATTCAGTTCCTGATTCGGATCAGGATTCGGTCTTTTTCAGCAGGATTCGTATTCTGCCAGGTCGAACCGAATCCTAATTTGCATATTCAAATTAGGGACGGGGAGGTAAATCTCGTGGCTTTTTGTCACAAAACAAGGAAGTAAAAAATGTTTTTCCCTTTCCACCCCTAATTTGCATATGCAAATTAGGATTTGGTTCGGTATTCGGCTGAATCTTTCGCCAAGGATTCGGGGGTACGGCCGAATCCAAAAAAGTGGATTCAGTGCGTCCCTAGTGAAAAGTATAATGCATTTACAATAGGCTCTCACCTCTGTGTTCCAAAACATGTTTATCTCTGGGGAGTGGCACCTACTTAAAGGGGTTGTTCACCTTTAAGTTAACTTTAAGTATGTTATAGAATGGCCAATTCTAAGCAACGTGTCAATTGGTCTTCATTATTTATTTTTAGTTGTTTTTTAATTATTTGCCTTCTTTGAAATCTTTCCAGCTTTCAAATGGGGGTCACTGACCCCATCTAAAAACAAATGCTCTGTAAGCCTACAAATGTATTGTTATTGTTACTTTTTATTCCTTCATCTTTCTATTCAGGCTTCTCCTATTCATATTCCAGTCTCGTATTCAAATCAATGCATGGTTGCTAGGGGTTATTTGGACCCTAGCAACCACATTGCTGAAATGACAAACTGGAGAGCTCACAAACCTCAAATAATAAAAAATTAAAACCAATTACAAATTGTCTCAGAATACTAAAAATGATTTTAAAGGTAAACAACCCCTTTAAAATTGGTGGTTTTTTTTCTATGTATACTAACGAATTTTTAAAAATGTTTTTTGATGGTCATTTAACCCCAATCAGCAAATAATGCAGTTTGAGCCTTTTCTGCTTTAAAAAGGTAACATAGAATATACAGTGTAGATTTTACTGCGGGTTTATAGTGCCATCTACAGGGTAATAGTACTTCCTACAATTTGCAATTGGTTTTCATTTTTTATTATTTGTGGTTTTTGACTTATTTAGCTTTTTATTCAGCAGTTCTCCAGTTTGTAATTTCAGCCATCTGGTTGCTAGGGTCCAAATTCCCCTAGCAACCATGCATTGATGTGAATAAGAGACTGGAATATGAATAGGAGAGGCCTGAATAGAAAGATGAGTAATAAAAAGTAACAATAACAATACATTTGTAGCCTTACAGAGTATTTGTTTTTTAGGTGGGGTCAGTGACCCCCATTTGAAAGCTGGAAAGAGTCATAATGGACAAGAAGGCTAATAATTCAACTACAACATTAAAAAAATAAATAATAACGGGCAATTGAAAAGTTGGCCATTCTATAACATACTAAAGGTCAACTTAAAGGTGAACCCACCCCTTTAAAAAGGATCTAATTAAGTTAAATTTCGCTAGAAACAATAACCCACACATACTGTGTAGCCGTGGTGGGAAAACGTCACATTCTGCCGAAAAGTGGAAAGGTTTTGGTGGGGGCAGAGTCTCGCAGCGTCAACAGTGAAAGGGAAGTAGTAAAGAGAAGAGGAAGTGGAAGTATGACTTTTAGCCGTGCCTAGTGTGGGGGAGGGGACGTCACCACCCATCAGCACCCGTCACTGCCCGTCTCTCATTCATGCTCATTATTAACTCTGTTTCTTATCATTTACAGTCTGCAATACCCACAGCATAAGTTCATGGGGAAGTAAGGAACCCCCCCCCACCCCAAATACTCGAAATAAAATTACATTTCATGGCAATATCCAATGAGGAAGATAAAGAGTGCCACGTTTAAAGGAGAAGGGAACACTAAAAATGAAGTACGCTTTATCAGAAAGGTCTATATAAATACACCAGTAATGCTGCTCTGAGTCCTCTGTAAAAAGAAGCAGCACATTTCTTTCCTTCTATTGTGTACTCATGGGCTTCTGTATCAGACTTCCTGTTTTCAGCTTAAACCTCCAGGGCTTGGGCTTGAGCATGCTCAGTTTGCTCCTCTCTCCCTCTCTCCTGCTGTAATCTGAGAACAGAGCTATGAGTGAGCAGGGAGAGACTCAGGCAGGAAGTGATGTCATACCAAGCTAATATGGCAGCTGCTATCCTAAACAAATATAGAGCTTCTAGAGCTGTTTACTCAGGTATGGTAAAGCATTCTGCAGAATAAATATAGTGTTACAGTTTGCACTATTGTGGCTCATCTATTGGAAATAAACTGCTCCTGTAGCTTTCCTTCTCCTTTAATGGCGTAAAATCAAACTAGACTGACTCAAGAGGGAACAACAAAAAATGTAAAAATAATGAAAATAAAAAAATTGGGAAACTTCTTTTTAAAAAAAATTGCCTTCAAAATGATGAAGTTCATGAAAAAATAGTAGATGAGAAATTTCGACGTTAACATTTTGTCAGTAAATAGACAAAATGAGTGAAAAATTTGAATTGTAGTAAAAATCGAATTTTCATTGGTATCTTTCATAAACAGACACCCGCACCAAATAGACAAGGTACAGGTTTATGACACTTTATCCAGAATGCTAGGGACCTGGTTGTTTCCGTATAACGGATCTTTATGCAATTTGGATCTTCATACCTTAAGTCTACTAGAAAATCATATAAACATGAAATAAACCCAATAGGCTGGTTTTGCTTCCAATAAGGATTAATTATATCTTAGTTGGGATCAAGTACAAGCGACTGTTTTAATATTAAAGCGTAAAAGGAAATCATTTTAATCAAATTTGGATTATTTGATTATAATGGAGTCTGTATTTTGGAACTTTCTGGATAACAGGTTTCTGGATAATGGATCCCATACCTGTACAGAATCGATAGCCCAATCCTTTGTCAAATTTTAGTTTAGAGACAATAAATGTCCATAAAGATTGTAGAAATATTCCTGTAACAAAGCAGCAAGGCAACGGGCAATGTTTTATCTGGAAGGGAAACTGACCTTTTCTTCTTCCAAAATGTAATTTTAGGGGATTTTAGTGACTACCACTAATTACACAGAAATTCATCATGGCAAAAAAAAAAAAAATGATTCACACCTTAAATTTTTAAATTAAAAATGTAAATCTTAAATTTAAAAATTTAAATGTTCATGTCCTATTTAATATCTAAGTAAAATTGATTGTATATCAAATGAGACCTTGGGGCAAATTCACTAAGCGCCGAAGCGCCGAACGCTAGCGTCAATTCGCTAGCGTTGGGCATTTTCGTTACTTCGCAAATTCACTAACAAACGCTGGAATAGATTCGCTAGTGTTACTTCGCACCCTTACGCCTGGCGAATTTTCGCTACGGACGTAACTACGCAAATTCACTAACGCACGTAATGTACTGAACGCTACCTTTTACGCTAGACTTCGCTTCACTTAGCAAATCAACGCTAGCACAACTTCGCAACCTTACGCTACCCCTGTGCGCAACTTCGGATTTTAGTGAATTTGCGGAGCACTGGCGAAACTACGCCTGGCGAAGTGCGGCGAAGTGCGGCGAAGTGCGGCGAAGCGCGGCGAAGTTGCACCTGGCGCAACTACGAATCTTAGTGAATTTGCCCCCTTGTGTTTTATCTGAGCCAATAATCCTTGTGAATTTAATCTACCAGTTAGCCACACCTACAGTTAGCACCATAGCCTCCCTTATTGCTAGCAAATCACGCCCCCCAGGGTTTTTTTTTAAATAAGAATAGTCACTAAAAAAAGGGACAGATGAGAGCTATGCAGAAATGAGAGTTTCTTCACTATAAGAAATTAATGGCAGTTTCATAGAAACCAGGAGGTTATGGAAAAATAGAAGTTGACCGATTCTTCAGCAGAACCTGTCTGGATCTACCTACACGGGCCACAGAGATACAGGCTCCTTCTGTGAGTGGAAAGGTCTCAACGTCGGGACTAGACAAGTGGTCTTTGTCTTGGCGGCTCCTATAAGGAAGAAGATGACTGGTGGCGTGTTGATGATGTAATGCGGCGGCGCTTCAGCAAGAGCTTTATCTGGGGAAAGAACAGGTAAACAGTGGTCAGGTGGGACACTAAAGGAGGTCCATGAGTTCATTCAATGGTCAGGTTGAATCACTAGATCTGTTAATGTTAATGACAAACCACTTGTTAGTCTGCCTGAAAGGCCATTACCTGGTCAGAGAGCTCCCCAGGTGGAACCAGGTGGGCAGGTTGCTCGTTCTCCAGGTTGCGCATGCTTGGATCTCCCCCCGAGGAGAGGAGCAGCTGAATCAGGTACTCAGTAGATCGCTGAGAAGGAAGAGCGGCTGCCATATGGAGAGCTGTGTTTCCATGGGCCTAATATGGAGAAGAACAGGTCAAGATTAGAGTGATGTAGAGAACGACAGAAAAGAAGGATGGTGGTAGAGAAACATGCATGGGAGAATGGACACTAAGGCCCTAGACAACCTCACCTTCAGGTTGATGAGGGCTGGTAGGTCAGTGTGGGCAAAATTCAGGAGAAACTTGACCAGAGGGATGTTCCCAGCTTGCACTGCCATATGGAGAACCGTCTTGTTGCTCTTGATGTCCTGTGTGAAGGATACAGATTGAGCTCCTCCCACAAATGAAATCATGCAGGACAAACTACAGCTACCCCTGCAGATGGAAGGAATCCAACCCACTTTGCTGGTGACTACTAGATCTGAACTCACCTGACTGGCACAACTGGCTCCGAGCTGCAGCAGGAGTTGCACACAAGTCATACTTTCCCTCTCTTGTTGTTGGTTCTCCTGGTTGGGCTGAAGCCTTTTACTATTATAGGCAGAATTGAGGCTGATTACTGCACAGTGTAAGGGAGTCAGGCCTGGTGGGAAAGCACATAAAGTCTCAACTGCCAGGTACTACTGGACCAACATCTTATCATGCTTATCGCTGCAACATTTGATACTGATGGCACCTGTGGTCCTTGGGTAACTCCCCACCGCTACTGAAAAGCATACATGAATTATTTTCTTTCCTTACCATCATAGTTTCTGGCCTCCACATCAAAATTCTGCTGCCGCTGGAGAGATAGAAAGACCTAGGGCCAGAGAAGAACATTCATGTGAGAGAAGAACAGCGAGAGGTGAAGCTGAGCCCAGCCTAAAACTCTCAGGATCTGTGGGTTGGGCAGGCTTGTGCTGACAATTTACTTTTTGGGTGATTTGGAGGTCCAGGACCCAGGGTCGGACTGGGCTGGTGGGACCCCAGGAAAAGCCCTGGCCCTTGTGGGTCCCACAGACCCAGCTTTTAGCTGGGGCCTGGGGGATTGCGGCTGGAGTGGAGGACCCCCCCAGTACAACGCTGCCAGGTCCCTCCTCACCAATGACACTAGTAATCCTGGTGAAGAGCCCCTTCAACATATGTCCCCAGCTCAAATTCGGTTGCAATTTTTAATTTCTCTACTTTTGCTGGATCTCCCTTTCAAGTGATGTCAGAGATGGGTGGGTGGGGCATGTATATAAGATTGGGATGCACCGAATCCACTATTTTTGATTCGGCAGAACCCCCGAACCCTTTTCGAAAGATTTGGCTGAATAATGAATCCTAATTTGCATATGCATATGCAAATTAGGGGTAGGAAGGGGAAAACATTTTTTACTTCCTTGTTTTGTGACAAAAAGTCACACATTTTCCTCCCCATCCCTACTTTGCATATGCAAATTGGGATTCGGTTCGGCCAGGCAGAAGGATTCCGTCAAATCCAAATCCTGCTGAAAAAGCCCGAATCCTGCCGAATCCTGAATTTGGTGCATCCCTAGTATAAGAGTAATGTTATCATTGTTGGCCCAGTTGGGAGAGAGTTGGCCAATATGTGTGATGGATGTTCATCTCCCATTCATCTGCTGCCCCCTACTGTTTGCAATTATACTGTAGATGCAGTTCCACATTCAAAGAGATGCCAATGGCAGGTGTTTTATATAGAGCTGGCCCCACTATTGCAACACTTGATCTTAACAAACTATAACCTGTGTCCTTCCATCTGTCATTGAACTACAACTCCCAGCAGGCTACAGGACCCCAGCAGCGCACTCACTCTCAGTACATCAGAGAATCCATATGTTGCAGCCACATGCAGAACAGTCTGGCCCTTCCAATCTGAAGCGTTCACGTCGGCGCCCAGCGTGATCAAGTCGTACACGATCTCTGGCTGATTGGCTGCTGCAGCCACTAGGAGGGGAGACTGGGAAATAAAGAACAATATCAATGGATCAGAGTTCATATTGGAAGTTGCTGCCATACTGGTATGAGACATGTGAATACAGACCTGAGAACTGATTGAACAGTTGCTATACTACAACTCCCAGCATGCTGCAGCAGCCACTGTCTTGAGACTGTAGAACTGTAGCTCTATACAACCTATGGGCACATCCCAAACTCCTTGCTATAAGGAAACACATGTGTGAACCTGTAAGTAGGGTTCACTTTCCCTTTTCCTAGTGATACTCTCTGTCGCCGGGCCCTAAACCTCTGTAAGGGCCGCAAGGGAAAGAGAAGAAGAGAAGAGGAAGCGGCTCTACAGAGTCAGACAGTTTCCACGCACAGCAGCTCAGAAAGGAAGGAGCGTAATCTGATTTAACCGTAACAGCTCCGCGTCATGGAACAGCCCCAGTTCCTTAACCCCTCTGTCGGCGAGTCCTTAACCCTTTCACTGGGAAAATCCCATCAACTCTGTCATGTTACAAGCCCAGGTCTGTGTCACAATCTGTGAGCATTAATATTAACCATTGCACTGTAATAAAGAAGCACAGTCAGGGTATTGGGTTGGTGCAATGTGGCCATTCACTTGTGCAATCATATTGTAGAAGATCCAGTTGATATGTGGAAGAAACCTTAAGGACTTGGTTTATTAATATAAGGCCTAAATTGCACTACTACAACCAAGGCCCCCCTGAAACATTTTTTGGGGGCTCCCAACCTGCAACACACAACCGGTGACCCAAGGTGCCCCCTTCCTCAGTTGTCATTACCAAATCCACTATTCCCTCAGGATGTTCTGCTCCCTTTATAGTTACCAATAGTGATTGGCGAATTTATTTGCCAAGCGCAAATTTGCGGCGAATTCCCTTGATTCGCCATTGAAAATTCGACAGCGAAAATTCAACGGCGTAAAAAAAAATGGATGTCGGCGTCAAAAACAAAACGCCGGCGCCATTTTGCTAATTTTTCGGCGAAGTGAAATGGCCCAAATTCGCCCATCACTAGTTACCAACTTCTAACTGAGAAAAACTGATTGCTGATTGGTTGCTATTAGCAACGGCAAAAGTGCAGTTGCCATTTAGCACGTATATTAGTAAATGGAGCTAATTCATTCCTTACATGGGAGCAGAGCTGTCCAGCTAGCTGAATTTTTAGGAAGTTACCTCGATTTATAGAGCAGGTGGGTGGAGTTGGGGTGTGGTCATTGAATATGTGGGTGTGGCTAAGGTGTAAGTGGGTGTTGTTGGGGCGTAACCAGGTGTGGTCAGGGTGTTCCTGAATTATAGACAAAAACCTTCCAGAAACTTCTGTGGGTGATTGTTTTGACCAAGAAATAAAAACCCACCAGTTTAATAAAACCAGATTACCGACCGAATGGCAGAATGCCTTAGAAAAATCTGCCTTTGAAATGAATGAATTGCCCTTAGTTTATTTTTTTTTGTGGTAATCAAAAACCCCATTTAAGATATCTAAAATATTTTATATTAGGGGTTGTTCACCTTTGAAGTAACTGTTAGTATGATGCAGAGAGTGATATTCTGAGACAATTTTCAATTGGTCTACATTTTTTTATTTGTGGTTTTTGAGTTATTTAGCTTTTTATTTAGCAGCTCTCCAGTTTGTAATTTCAGCCATCTGGTAGCTAGGGTCCAAATTCCCCTAGCAACCATGCATTGATTTGAATAAGAGACTGGAATATGAATAGGAGAGGGACTAAATAGAATGAGGAGTAGGAAAAAGTAGCAATAACAATACATTTGTAGCCTTAAGGTCCCCATACATGGATAGATCCGCTCGTTTGGCGATGTCGCCAAACGAGCGGATCTCCCTCCGATATGCCCACCTTGAGGTGGGCAATATCGGGCAGAACCGATCGTGGGCCCTAGGGCCCAACGATCGGATCCTAGCATTCTCAAACGGGCGGTCGGATCGCGGGACCGCATCAACGAACAGATGCGGCCGCGATCCGACGGGATTTTTAAACCCATCCGATCGAGATCTGGCCGACTTTCGGCCAGATCTCGATCGGGGAAGCCCGTCGGGGGCCCCCATACACGGGCCAATAAGCTGCCGACACAGTCTGTCGGCAGCTTTTATCGGCCCGTGTATGGCCACCTTTACACGGCATTTCTTTTTTTTTTAAATGGGGTCAGTGACCCCCATTTGAAAGCTGGAAAAAGTCAGAAGATGAAGGCAAATAAAAAAAATTATAAAAAAATTAGGGATGCACCGAATCCACTTTTTTGGATTCGGCCGAACCCCCGAATCCTTCGCTAAAGATTCGGCCGAATACCGAACCGAATCCTTAATATGCACATGCAAATTAGGAGTGGGAAGGGAAATTTATTTCCTTGTTTTGTGACAAAAAGTCACACGATTTCCCTCCCCACCCCTAATTTGCATATGTAAATTAGGATTCGGATTCGGTTTGGCCGGGCAGAAGGATTCGACCAAATCCTGCTGAAAATGGCCGAATCCTGGCCAAAACCAAACCGAATCCTGGATTCGGTACATGCGTAAAAAAAACATTGACGACCATTTGAAAAGTTTACTTAGAATTAGCCATTTTAAAATATACTAAAAGTTAATTTAAAGGTGAACACAGTGGACACTATGTGACACTTACCTTCCCATTATGTTCCCTGGTGTCTAACTGGCCGTACTGTAGGTATCGTTCAGCCACTGCATAGGACTGACAGCGCAGCCCCCGCGCCACGTACAGGTTGAGAATCCTACATACAAGATCAGAAGGTGGGTGGAGAGGGTGATATTAGCCAATTATTCATTAATTTTATAGAAATGATCCCCATTCTGCCTGATGTATCATGGGAAACACACATAATATCAATGCACAGGAGCATCCCGTACCAAGAAGGAATATTAAACAAGAGGTGGGGCTAAATAGAAAGGGGAGGGGACTATGACAGATAGGGCAGAGCTTTTAAGTGAAAACAAAGGGCCCGATGGCAGATATTGGGAAGTGTAACTGCACGTGACCACTTTTAGCTCAAAACAGTCATATAGCAATGACAAAAACATGGTCTAGTAACCCATAGCAACCAATTTTATCTTTGCTTTTCAGTTAGCTGCTGACTGGTTGTTATGGTTGTTACCAGAACTGGGGGGATCCTTGAACCTGTAATTATCTTAACCCATTTGTGACCCCCCAGAGAGACTGATAGTAATGACAATTGATAAATTAACAAATATCGATAAATAAACTACATATAAAACTGTCATAAGGTTCAATCAAACATTGAATCTGTCAGAACTGGCAGAACCTGTGTTTAGTGCAGTTGGAAGGATCTGTATGGGGGGGATTAAAGTAGGGATGCATCGAATCCACTATTTTGGATTCGGCCTAACCCCCAAATCCTTCGCAAAGATTCGGCCGACTACCGAAACGAATCTGAATCCTAATTTGCATATGCAAATTAGGGACGGGAAGGGGAAAACATTTTTTACTTCATTGTTTTGTGACAAAAAGTCAAGTGATTTCCCTTCCCACCCATAATTTGCATATGCAAATTAGGATGTGAATTTGGTTCGGCCGGGCAGAAGGATCGGCCGAATCCTAATCCTTCTGAAAAAGGCCGAATCTTGTCCGAATCTCGAACTGAACCCTGGATTAAAGAGAACACTTCCCCTTTAATCCAACATTGTACTTACGTGTCTCCGTCCTCATCACGGATTAGGAGTTGATCTGGGCTCAGGTTCTGAATTTCCACTCTGGCATCTTCCAAGTCCAGTGGCACCATCTCTGGAACAACAGCCCCCGGTACCCTCAGGAAAGGCTCAGCCACAGGGTAGGAAGCCTGGGAGTGTCCGGACCAGGAGGCATCATGGGAAAAAGGAGCCACGTAGGTGTTGGGTGAGAAGGAAACCTGGGTAATAAAAATAAGGGGGTTGCACTTTTTTTCTAACTGTTAAAATTGACATCCTCATAATTAACTAACAAAAGTTTAGATATTAAAGTAACGTAACAGTCTCTATGGAACACAGCAGCTCTATCTTGCTTTATGACAAGGACACTAACACCAGTGTTAAAACTGTAATTCCATCAAGAATATTGGTTGTGTTTGGTATTCCAAACCACCTCACCTCCATCTCTGCTTCACAGCTCGGAATGTCCCTCCTTAATGCGTCATATCTCCTCTCCTGGCCATACAAGGGCCCAGATCCTGAGGGATACAGGTCTTCCAGGACAGGATAGTTGTAGTGGGCACCATGCCTTGGGAACAAGAGGTCTTCATCATCTTGTGTGGGGTGCGGGACAAAGGAGCTGGCAGCATCTAGGAGAAGGAAAGATTTGTACTCCCTTGTGACTTGCTATAGGCTGGGGGTAAAAAGCAGAATGATGCCAGAAGATACCAGAAGATACCATAGATAGTCTTGACTAGAGGAGGTCACATTCATGCACTCACCTGCTTCCTGATTATATTCCACAAGAGATGCAGATGCCTGCAAATGAAAGAGTTATAATTAAGAATACAGTAACATATTTTAGATTTAGTAATACCTTGAGATATAGAGAGAGGGTAGGGGTAGGAAGGATGGAAAACTTCAAAGGACAATAATGAAGAAGTAGATGCCCTAAAATATGGTGACCAGAATAGGACTATGTTATTATTCCAGAGGGAGAAACTTGGGGTTTTTGGATAGGGAGGAAGGAAATATGGAAACTATAGGAAAGGAAAAGATGAATTGAAGAAGGCTATAGAAAGGAAGAGAATTCCCTTAATATTTAGGATTTGGGTATCCCAGGAAGTGGAGGAGATTGTGCTAGATTGGGAGGTACTGACTTTTAATATGTCAGATAATTCCTCAGGGACATGTATGATGTTGATTTTATATGTGCCAAGGCAAAATAAGTCCTCATTGACCTCTAATATCCTTATCATTTACAGGAGGGGTACATTATCCCTTATAATACATGAGTGATACTCAGAGTTCCCTGTATAACTCAGCCTGCAGCCTTGTGCCTTTATATGGTCACAGAACAACCCCTCAGTGACTTCTAATATCCTTATCATTTACAGTAGGGGGTACATTATCCCTTATAATACATGAGTGATACTCAGAGTTCCCTGTATAACTCAGCCTGCAGCCTTGTGCCTTTATATAGTCACAGAACAACCCCTCAGTGACATCTAATATCCTTATCATTTACAGTAGGGGGTACATTATCCCTTATAATACATGAGTGATACTCAGAGTTCCCTGTATAACTCAGCCTGCAGACTTGTGTCTTTATATGGTCACAGAACAACCCCTCAGTCACTTCTAATATCCTTATCATTTACAGTAGGGGTACATTATCCCTTATAATACATGAGTGATACCCAGAGTTCCCTGTATAACTCAACCTGCAGCCTTGTGCCTTTATATGGTCACAGAACAACTCCTCAGTGACTTCTAATATCCTTATCATTTACAGTAGGGGGTACATTATCCCTTATAATACATGAGTGATACTCAGCGTTCCCTGTATAACTCAGCCTGCAGCCTTGTGCCTTTATATGGTCACAGAACAACTCCTCAGTGACTTCTAATATCCTTATCATTTACACTAGGGGGTACATTATCCCTTATAATACATGAGTGATACTCAGCGTTCCCTGTATAACTCAGCCTGCAGCCTTGTGTCTTTATATGGTCACAGAACAACCCCTCAGTGACTTCTAATATCCTTATCATTTACACTAGGGGGTACATTTTCTTACCTGGGAACTCTTATGTTGGCGCTTTTGCTCCAGCAGTTGTTTCACAGTTTGGGGAGTGGTATAGTACGTTCGACAATCTGAGAGATCAGAGGTAGGTAACAAAGTGACTAAATGTTAGATAATAGTTTGCAAAATCTTCAAGCCGTAGCAAAAATATAAACAGCAGTGAAAAATGAAGAAAACAAAAGCCAGTAATTTTAATATCTGTTTTTTGGTCGCACTTGTGAGTGGGTGTAAGAACAGAGTAAGTGCAATAACACATGGAAGGAACCAAGTGAAATCATCTAAAATTAGTATCGCTGCAGGTGTTGGAAATTGAATTACTATAAAAAAGACCAAATTTGCTTAAAGCAAAAAATTCAGATGTTTGTCCTTTCACTTGTTGCTCAACTACATTAAGTATTATAATCTGACTATAGTTTCTAACTACCTGGGTTAAATGGCTTATTGTAGATACAGGTATGTATTTTCAAAAAAAATATAAATTTTATTGGTTAGGAAACGAGGAATTATCTATTGAACTATATAACTCAGGAACTTCTGAAAAGAAACATCTGGGGGCCCATTCACTTAGCTCGAGTGAAGAAATAGAGGAAAAATTGTTCGAATTTCGAGTGGTCGAATGTGGCTACTTCGACCTTCAACTACGACCTTCGATTGCGATTCAAACGATTCGAACTAAAAATAGTTTGACTATTCGACCATTCGATAGTCGAAGTACTGTCTCTTTAAAATATTCTTCGAGCCCCTAGTTCGCCACCTAAAACCTACCAAGGCCAATGTTAGCCTATGGGAAAGGTCCCCCATAGGCTTCCTAACAATTTCCTGATCGAAGGAATATCCTTCGATCGATGGTTTAAAATCGTTTGAATCTAAGGATTTAATCGTTCGATAGAACGATTATTCCTTAGATCGTTCGATCATAGGAATAGCGCTAAATCTTCGATATTCGAAGTCGAAGGATTTAACTTCGACGGTCGAATATCGAGGGTTAATTAACCCTCGATATTCGACCCTAGGTAAATGTGCCCCCTGATGTCATCAAAAATAGATTACTTATAGACCAAAAAAAGCAAGCTCTCGCCAAAGGATATGGCCAATAATTCATTCAATCCTAAATTTGATATTAAAAATTGACTTTTGACCTAAAGGAGAAATTCTGATATTTTCACAGTTTCAGATTAAAAATGGACTTCATTTTCCCTAAATGATAAATTCTGATATTTTCACAGTTTCAGATTAAAAATGGACTTCATTTTCCCTAAATGATAAATTCTGATATTTTCAGAATTTCAGATTATAAATTGACTTCATTTGTCCTAAAGGAGAAATTCTGATATATTCAAAATTTCATATTAAAAATGTACTTAATTTGCCCTAAATGAGAATTTTTTTCACAATTTCATCTAAAAAATTTATTTAATTTTCCCTAAAGGAGAAATTCAGATATTTTCACAATATCAGATTAAAAATGGACTTAATTTGCCCTAAAGGAGAAATTCTGATATATTCAAAATTTCATATTAAAATTTGACTTAATTTGCCCCAAAAGAGATTAAAAATGGATTTAATTTGCCCTATATTAGAAATCTGATATTTTCAAAAATTCACATTTAAAAATGGACTTAATTTGCCCTAAAGGAAAAATTCTGATATTTTCACAATTTCATATTAAAAATGGACTTAAATAAATAATAAAGTTACTTTACAACTTGGATTTAGCTAACAATAATAATTTCTAACATTTGCCCAAATTTCAAACCACAGATAAAATGTAAATTTAAAAAAAAATGGTGCCATTTCTGAACTTCATTTGCTTAAATGAAAAATCTAGATAAAAAAACAAGGCAAATATTGACTGAATTTCCCCGAATTTCCCATTTTTGCACTGTTCGGACATAAGTGTAAGAGAATGCCCTTTGTACTCACTGCACTGTCAGACATATTTAAAACATATTTAAAACATATTTGACCTTCTTAAAGGGGTGGGTTACATGTTATAGAATCGCTTATTCTAAGCAACTTTTGGATTGACCTTCATTTTTTCTTTCTTATAGTTTCTGAATTGCTGAATTGAAATGTTTGGTAAGGCTACAAATGTATTGTTATTGCTACTTTTTATTACTCATCTTTCTATTCAGGCCTCTCCTATTAATATTCCAGTCTTTGCTAACCCATGTGCCGCTATACTGCCCCACATTTTAAACCTTGGGTCATTAACACAATATTAGAGGCATCGAATACGTAGAGAAAAAATGCCATTTACAAACATGCTAAAAATCGAATGAGAAATAGGATGAGCAGACGCTAAAAAAATTTGAAATGCTTGTTTTCTGCAAATTTTGCACAAATTAAACACAGAACTCCATTTATGGGCACTTAGAGAGGATTTCATTGGAAGCAAGAAAAAGACACACCAAAAAAGCAACAATATAAAATAATTTTTTTTAAAGAAATATAAGAAATATACCTGCAATATTGGCAATTGTATTCAGATACATCGATGATATTCTAAAAATCTAACAGACAATATTGGCATGGCTTCTAGTGGATGAGGTTAAATAAAAAAACCACAGACAAAATTTTAGGCTCCTTAACCAGGAAATTAACATTTTTATGGTCCCCTTCTACTTGTATAGGAACATTTTTCCCTCCCACTCATTAAAACAATAACAAATAGATATAAATTAGATGCACTAATTAAAACAAATTTACAAACTGAATGCACTTTAACAAAAATGTAATAAAAATATTTATTTATTTATTTCTAATAAAGAATTTTTTCTACTAGGAGAGAGAACAATTTTAATTCATTGTTTTTATTTATTTATAATAATGTTTGTTTTTTTACCAGGAGAGAGAACAATTTTGATTCATGTTTTTTTATCTTTTCTAATAATGTTTTTTTTCTTGTAGGAGAGAAGAATTTAATAATTTTAATAATATTTTTAATTTTATAGGAGAAAGCCTTGATTTGCACTTGCAGAAACCAAGGGAGCAGGGCTGTCCAATGCATATAATATCGCATCTTTATGACATATACTAATGGAACCTAAAGTGTTTCAACCCCATGTGAAAGGGTTTTTTGTCAGGGGAACATGCAAACAAATCAATAAATTTGAACTTGAACCGAAAATTTTAACACCAAAACACAGAATCTTAATATCTTAAAATACATCTGAACCCCAATGTCAGCACAAAAATATACTATTTTTTCTAATAATTAATTTTTTCTAATAGGAGAGAGCCTTGAATTACACCTGAACCATTTTTATAGTATTTGTTTTCTAATAAGGGTTTTATTATATAGGAGAGACCCTTGTTTCAAACCTTAAAGGGGGTGTTCACCTTTAAATGAACTGTTAGTATAATGTAGAGAGTGATATACTGAGACAATTTGTAATTGGTTTTCATTTTTTATTATTTGTGGTTTTCGACTTATTTAGCTTTTTATTCAGCAGCTCTCCAGTTTGCAATTTCAGCCATCTGGTTGCTAGGGTCCTAATTACCCTAGCAACCATGCATTGATTTGAATAAGAGACTGGAATATGAATAGTAGCGGGTCTAAATGAAAGATGAGTAACATTAACGGAACATTTGTAGCCTTACAGAGAATTTGTTTTTTAGATGGGGTCAGAGACCCTCATTTGAAAGCTGGAAAGAGTCAGAAGAAGAAGGCAAATAATTCAAAAATGTAATCCAAGATTTCTAAGAATTTAGTATAAAATACTAAAAATAACTTAAAGGTGAACAACCCCTTTTACATCAAATTAAACAAAAAAATATAGTATATTTTTTTTTAAATAATGTTTTTGAATACTGTTTTTTAACATATAGGAGAGAGCCTTGATTTTTCTCTGAATTCCTAATCTAAACTCTAAGGGGCAGATTTATCAAGGGTCGAATTGAAAATTCGAATTTCTTAATTTGAATTTTAAAGGTTTATTTTAGTGTAATTCGACTAAGGAATAGTCCAAATTCGATTCGAGTTTAAAAACATTAGAAATTCAAATTTCAAAATGTATCATGTACTGTCCCTTTAAGACATTAAATTAGACTATTTGCCATCTGATTTGCCATGCTGAATTGGTGTTTTAGCCTATGGGGGACTGCCTACAATCAATTTGGAGTCGTTTGGTGGACTTTAGAAAATCGGATTTTTTTTAAAAAAACTTGAATTCAATTCAAATTCGATTCAAGTTTGCAGGTTGATCCTATTCTCCCGAATTTAATAAATTAATAATATTCGATTGGTCATTTATTTTTCGAATTTTGAGTTTATGGGAAAGTCCAATTTACAATTTAAAAAGTAACAGCAAAAACAAAAATTTACATTTAAATTTACATTGAACTCTTTCTATGACGCTTCATTTATAGGAAAGTACAAA
This sequence comes from Xenopus laevis, assembly GCF_017654675.1. Taxonomy (NCBI): domain Eukaryota; kingdom Metazoa; phylum Chordata; class Amphibia; order Anura; family Pipidae; genus Xenopus; species Xenopus laevis. Next base: position 134,921,466 of record NC_054383.1, on the reverse strand, counting down.
AATATCTTACACAGTGAGTGAAAATGCTTTTTTTGTGCAGCAGGTTCATTAAATTTAATTATATCTGATTTTAATTGAATTACATCACATTTTTAAGGGGTTGTTTCCAATGTTACGTGCGTCATACTAAATCCTTAAATCAGTCCCTATAAATTGACTTCATATTTTTATCCATGGTACAAATATTTTCAGCTGTTTTGCAGTTACGGTAAAATAATGGAAAATCCCATGACCAAATGAATGAAACGGAATTCCCAGATTTAAAAAAATCCCTATTTTTTTTAACAAGAGCCCCACAGATGGCCCCTGCGTCACACTCAGTTAATGAAGGGAGAGCAGGAAAAATGTGGGTTGTTTTTGAGGTCAGAGTTATATTTTTTTACCATCACATTGAATATTAGAAAATAGAATTTTCTATCAAAAATCAATTTTTAAATGTAATTACAAATAATTTTATATAATTCTAAGAAACTTCAGTGCACATTTTCACAGCAGATTTTTCTATGACAGATGTGATCTTACTTTTTAATGATCTGTTCTAATTAATCCCCACCCCCCGCTGAGCTTTCCAAAAGCAGCTCAAGCCCCACTGAGCATGTGCAGAGTCACTGACTCACAAGAGATGCCTAACAAGATACAGGATGGGGAGCTGCTAGAGACAACTTTGAAGGCCTGAATCAGTACTGTTATAGGGCTGCTGAACCTTTAGGCTTGTACAGTAAGTTCCAAATAGAAAACACGGCACTAACGTTATTATTGTTCATTTTTAGAAACACTGCACCTGTATCTTTAAAGGGGTTGTTCACCTTTAAATGAACTGCTACTATAATGTAGAGAGCGCTATTCTGAGACAATTTGCAATTGGTTTTATTTTTTATTATTTGTATTTCTTTTGCTTATTTAGCTTTTTATTCATCAACTCTCCAGTTTGCCATTTCAGCTGTCTGGTTGCTACGGTCCAAATTACCCTAGCAACCATGCATTGATTTAAATAAGAGACTGGAATATGAATAGGAAAGTAACAATAACAATACATTTGTAGCCTTACAGAGCATTTGTTTTTTAGATGGGGTCAGTGACCCCCGTTTGAAAGCTGGAAAGAGTCAAAGAAGAAGGCAAGTAATAAGTAATTCAAAAACTATAAAAGAAAGAAAAAAACGAAGGACAATTGAAAAGTTGCTTAGAATTAGCCACTCTATAACATACTAACAGTTAACTTAAAGGGGAACCACCCCTTTAATCAGAAACACAGCCGCTCTGTCCCAATAAATAAAATAACAAGAAATTGTACATTTTGTATCCTATTTCCTCTGTTAAAAAAATAAACATAAAAAAGGAACAATTAACTTTTGTCTGAAGGTCCTGCAGTCAGACTCACACAGTCGCCACTTCCCTTCTCTACTGAAAGACACACAACATCAGCTGCCGAGTCGCTCATTAGCAAATAAAGGGCACAATAATATTACAATAACTTTGCCTTTGTTTGAAAAACTTCTCTATCTGTATAACAGAACATTCTGCCCCAGTGGCTGCACAGATCCTATCTGATCCCCATTGTAAGCAGCAGTCCTGTCCTGCTTTATGGCAGCTGAGATTCTAGTTATCTGTATAACAGAACATTCTGTCCCAGTGGCTGCACAGATCCTATCTGATCCCCAGTGTAAGCAGCAGTCCTGTCCTGCTTTATGGCAGCTGAGATTCCAGCTATCTGTATAACAGAACATTCTGTCCCAGTGGCTGCACAGATCCTATCTGATCCCCATTGTAAGCAGCAGTCCTGCCCTGCTTTATGGCAGCTGAGATTCTAGCTATCTGTATAACAGAACATTCTGTCCCAGTGGCTGCACAGATCCTATCTGATCCCCATTGTAAGCAGCAGTCCTGTCCTGCTTTATGGCAGCTGAGATTCTAGCTATCTGTATAACAGAACATTCTGTCCCAGTGGCTGCACAGATACTATCTGATCCCCATTGTAAGCAGCAGTCCTGTCCTGCTTTATGGCAGCTGAGATTCTAGCTATCTGTGTAACAGAACATTCTATCCCAGTGGCTGCACAGATCCTATCTGATCCCCATTGTAAGCAGCAGTCCTGTCCTGCTTTATGGCAGCTGAGATTCTAGATATGTGTATAACAGAACATTCTGCTTTATGGCAGCTGAGATTATGAAATAGAAAACAAATGAAAAAAATTTTTGCATAATGAAAGAAAATATAATGTTAAGCAGTTTTCCAGTCTACATTAATTTCTGAGTTTTTATAGTCAGACAGATAATGCTTTCAATCACAATTATGTTTAGAAACAACTTTTAACCCACTACAAATGTCTAATGAATGTATTTTGGGGAGTTGCTGAGTTCCCCTTTAATGCCTTTCCGTGGGTTGCTACAGGGTGGAATGAGAGCACCGGGCAGGACGAGGACAGGGATTCAATGTAAATAATAAATGGGGGGGGGGATGTTATTCTCAGCAGGACTGACACACAGACACTTACAGGCAGAGACAGAGAGGGGTGAGTGGGTGTACAATAGTGAGAGAAAACACCAGGAATCCCCAGCCGGCTGTGAGTCAGTGTTAGGGAAATCCACAGTGTCATGAGTCACATGGTCCAGCAATGAGTCACACCCACTGCTCACTAGTGAACTCTCTCCTTGTGCACCCGCCGCTCTTACACCCTCCCCCACTGCTACAGATACGGGCACCCCAAGTTAGCATACACTTTATCCTTATTTGTCTATCTATCTACTTATCTATCTATTTATTATTATTATCCATTCTGTCTATCAATTGACTATCTGTCTATTGTAGCTATTTATTATCTATCTCTCTCTCTCTCTCTCTCTCTCTCTCTCTCTCTCTATCTATCTATCTATCTCTATCTATCTATCTATCTATCTTTTAATCTATCATCTATTTATTTATCTAATTATCTATCATCTATCTGTATGTTCTCTCTCTCTCTCTCTCTCTCTCTCTCTCTCTATCTATCTATCATATAAATATAAATCTACATACAATTCTATTCACATCTATCTACATACCTATCTATTATCTATTTATATATTGATCTTTTTAGCTATCATTCTGTCTGTCTACCAACCCATCTATTATCTATTTATCTGTCTGTCTGCCTACCTAATATATATTTAACTATAAACTATATATCTAGCTACCTACTTATTATCTATCTATCTATCTATCTATCTATCTATCTATTTATGATCTATCTATCTATCTATCTATCTATCTATCTATCTATCTATCTATCTATCTATCTATCTATCATCTATCATCTATCTATCTATCTATCTATCTATCTATCTATCTATCTATCTATCTATCTATCTATCTATCTATCTATCATATAAATATATATCTGCATACATTTCTATTCACATCTATCTACCAACCCATCTATTATCTATTTATCTGTCTGTCTGCCTACCTACCTAATATCTATTTAACTATCATCTATATATCTAGCTACCTACTTATTGTCTATCATATATCTATCTATCTATTTATCTATTATCTATCTATCTATCTATCTATCTATCTATCATCTATCTATCTATCTATCTATCTATCTATCTATCTATCTATCTATCTATCTATCTATCTATCTATCTATCATATAAATATAAATCTACATACATTTCTATTTAAATCTATCTACATACCTAGTATTATTACTACTACCTATCTATTTATATATTGATCTGCTTAGCTATCATTCTGTCTGTCTACTAACCCATCTATTATCTATTTAGCTGTCTGTCTGCCTACCTACCTAATATATATTTAACTCTCATCTATATATCTAGCTACCTACTTATTATCTATCATATATCTATCTATTTATCTATTATCTGTCTATCTATCTATCGATCTATCGATCTATCTATCTATCTATCTATCTATCTATCTATCTATCTATCTATCTATCTATCTATCTATCTATCTATGTCTATCCATGTATCTAGTAGAACTCTAGCAAGTGAACTGATTCCTGTGCTTCAGACTGTACCGGAATATTGTACATATAATGGGGAGGCTGGGGTTTGGGGGGGGGGGCACATACCTCTGGAAGTGGAGGGGGGAGAGTTCATTCCCTCCCCACCTTGTGTCTCTTGCCTGTAGGGGTCCAGCCTTCCCCAGTAGAACAGCAGCAGCTGCCTGTCTCTCTCTGTCGGCTCTCGCTGTGATGTGACAGTCACTCGTCACTCGCAGCTGCTTCTATTAAAGAGGAACTGGCAGGTTCAGCCCACGGAGGAGGTGACGGAAAGAAGAGCGGACCTGGAGACAGGGGAGATGGGTAGATAAGGCTCATACACTGAACGAGTGGAAGATACGAGGGAAAGTCACTAAAATAAACTCAATAGAAAATGGAAAGAGTTGGTGGTTGGTGAAAGCCGTCTGTGCGCTGGATGTATCTACATAATGCAACAAGCATAGAATCACTGTTATACCCTAATGAGCAAATTCTCACCCCCCCCCCATCAGTATCAGTTGAACTTGATGGACGTGTGTCTTTCTTCAGCTTCATCTACTACACTTTGTGCTGCAGAATAGACCCAACATTCCACTGGCACCTGCCCCAAACCCATGAGCTAAAGTGATGGATCTGTGGCTCTATGTGCCCTACTCCCATATATGCCGGGTTTTGGGCAATTAGAAGAGGGCCCCATTGAGTGGCAATACTGGAATGTGAACAAGCAGGGACAAGGTACTTTTTATTCAAGGAAATGGCAATAAGGAGCTTATTACTACTACCTGACAACTGCCCGTGTGCCATTGCCCTGGAATTGCTGTAACTAAAAGTGTCATCGTTCTCACAATCCTGATAGGAAAAAGTGATTAAAAGGGACGTGTGGGGCTACTTTTGTTCTAAAAAGCACCACCCAGCAAGATAGCAAAGTAAAAAATGGAAGGAATATTGGAATTATCCAAGAAGACCTGCGCTAAACCATTACTATATAGGGGCTAATTTACTAACACCAGTGCAAAGACACTTATCAACCAATCCGATTTTTGCTTTCCGTGTCTAACTTGTAGTCGACTTTTGAAAGCTAATTACAGATTGGTTGCAATTTTGCACTTGTGTTAGTAAATCAGCCCTATAATATTCACATAGTTGCTACTTTTGAACATAGATATGGGACCTGTTATCCAGACTGCTCATGTTTTTTTTTCCAGATAACGGATCTTTCCGTAATTTGGATCTTGATACCTTAAGTCTACTAGAAAATCATTTAAACATTAAATAAACCCAATAGGCTGGTTTTGCTTCCAATAAGGCTTAATTATATCTTAGTTGGGATCAAGTACAAGCTGCTGTTTTATTATTACAGAGAAAACATTTATAAAAAATTGGAATATTTGGATAAAATGGAGACTATGGGAGACAACCTTTCAATCATTCTGAGCTTTTTGGATAACAGGTTTCTGGATAACGGATCCCATACTATTTTGGAAAGTATTGTAAAATATCAGCAGTTGATTTTGGGGGAAGTTCATTAATTTGTATGATCCAAAGCTACTTTGGCAACAGATAAAATATGGCTGAACACAGCAGAGGTGATTATGAGATAAATAGTAGGTCAGGGCAAACAAATAAATTTCAGTTTTGGTTTTACTGGTCCTTTAATTATATTATTTTGTGCTCCACAGCAATGGTTACCTGTAAATGCACCAGCATTGGAGACAACGGGGTGTCCTAATTTCTGGGTCTCTTTATAAAAAACAAAATACATACAGACGAACATAAAGGGGCAGATTTACCAAAATGTGAGTTTAGAGCTTAAAGGGGACCCATCACCTTAAAAAAATTATTCAAAATCCTATTTTATCAGATTAGTCAAGGATAATGAACTTTAATTACGCTATATAAATTATTTGAATCTTGTTTCCTTCAGTCTGGGAATTCATAATTATAACCAGCAGGCAGGAGCCATTTTGTGGACACTGTTATTAAGACAAGTCTTGTATCATCTCAGAATCTTGTTTGTGCAGCAGAATGGGGGACCTGATGTCCATCCCCATGTCCTGGTTACACAATTAAATGGTGAAGAGAACGGGGGAATGTGAGGAGAGCAGTGACATGTAGGAAGTGCTGAATGGAAAGTGAAAGTAATTGCCTAAGGCATAGAGGAGGGGCAGACAATATTTGATTGACAGCTGAGATTTTTAAATGAGTTTACAACAGCTATGAATGCTTTCATAAAAAATAGAAATTGGATTTCATGTTTAATTTGAAAAGGACTTTTATTATACAGATTTTTGTGTCTGGGTGACAGGCCCACTTTAATAAATAAAAACTCACCCACGTTCTTTTTATTCCTATGGGATTTTTAAAATTGGATTCATCAATGCGTGACAGTCAGAAATCACCATTTGATAAATACAGTTCTAAAAATCCCATAAGAATTAATAGAACGTGCGTGAGTTTTTGTTCATCTAAACTAACATTTTTGTAAATCTGCCCCAATGTGCAATGTTTTGGAGAGAGACAACCAAACATATTAAGAGACTGAATTAATTTTTGGGCACAATTTGGGTGCCATAAAGTTAGTTTTGCCCCAACACCTCTGAATATATCTCTGTTAAAAAACCATTAGGCATTATAGGAATTGCAGGGGTGCCCTGACAATGGTAAATGTGCAGTGAGCCTTTATTCTGGGCAGGGTTATGACATAGATTCAGATCTCCTTCTTTCTTACTGGGGATTAAAATCTTGTGACCCAGATCCAGATATTGTTGTGCCAATTAATATATTTAGGGTGTTATGAGGAAAAAAGAAAAAAAAATGCTCGGCTACCCCAAGGGTTATGAAAGGAAGTTTTTGATCCCCAAAACATCCACTACTGGCCACAGATCAATTTCTATTTAATAGAATAAGAAGTTCTGTTGTTCGCCCCAAATCTGTGATTAACGCCAGAAAGCCCCTTCTGGTCATTTATGCGTTTGGGGAGTATGATTAAAGACATTTCTGCACAGATTCAAACATCCCAGTGGTAAATCCATGTATAATACCCGAGAACACACGGCTAAATAAATACAGTGCCAATTCCATGTATAATACCCCAGAACACACAGCAGGATAAATACAGTGTCAATTCCATGTATAATACCCCAGAACACACAGCAGGATAAATACAGTGTCAATTCCATGTATAATACCCCAGAAAACACGCCTAAATAAATACAGTGCCAATTCCATGTATAATACCCAGAACACACGGCTAAATAAATACAGTGTCAATTCCATGTATAATACCCCAGAACACACAGCAGGATAAATAAAGTACCATTTCCATGTATAATACCCCAGAACACACAGCAGGATAAATACAGAGCCAATTCCATGTATAATACCCCAGAACACACAGCAGGATAAATACAGGGCCAATTCCATGTATAATACCCCAGAAAACACGCCTAAATAAATACAGTGCCAATTCCATGTATAATACCCCAGAACACACAGCTAAATAAACACAGTGCCAATTCCATGTATAATACCCAGAACACACGGCTAAATAAATACAGTGTCAATTCCATGTATAATACCCCAGAACACACAGCAGGATAAATAAAGTACCATTTCCATATATAATACCCCAGAACACACAGCAGGATAAATACAGAGCCAATTCCACGTATAATACCCCAGAACACACAGCAGGATAAATACAGGGCCAATTCCATGTATAATACCCCAGAACACACAGCAGGATAAATACAGAGCCAATTCCACGTATAATACCCAGAACACACAGCAGGATAAATACAGTGCCAATTCCATGTATAATACCCCAGAACACACAGCAGGATAAATACAGTGCCAATTCCATGTATAATACCCCAGAACACACAGCAGGATAAATACAGTGCCAATTCCATGTATAATACCCCAGAACTCACAGCAGGATAAATACAGTACCAATTCCATGTATAATAACCCAGAAAACACAGTGGGCCACTTCCATAAATAATACCCCAGAACACACAGCAGGATAAATACAGTACTAATTCCATGTATAATACCCCAGAAAACACAGTGGGCCACTTCCATAAATAATACCCGAGAACACACAGTGGGACAAATACAGTGCCAATTAGTGATGGGCGAATTTGCGCCATTTCACTTCGCCAAAAAATTCCCGAAATTTGCGAAACGGCGGAAAATTCGCGAAACGGCGCCGACATCTCGTTTTTGACGCAAATTTTCGCGGGCATTTTGCGAATTTATTCGCTGGCGGCAAATCACGCAAATGCGCCGCGAATTCGCGCCTGGCGAATACATTCACTAGTGCCAATTCCATGTATAATAGCCCAGAACATACAACTGAATAAATACAGTAGAAATTCCACGTATAATACCCCAGAACACAAGGCTGGATAAATACAGGGCCAATTCCAAGTATAATAGCCCAGAACATACAACAGAATAAATACAGAGCCAATTCCGTGTATAATACCCCAGAGCACACAGCAGATAAATACAGTGCCAATTCCATGTATAATACCCCAGAACACACAGCAGATAAATACAGTGCCAATTCCATGTATAATACCCCAGAACACAAAGTGGGATAAATACAGGGCCAATTCCATGTATAATACCCCAGAACACAAAGTGGGATAAATACAGGGCCAATTCCATGTATAATAGCCCAGAACATACAACAGAATAAATACAGAGCCAATTCCGTGTATAATACCCCAGAACACACAGCAGATAAATACAGGGCCAATTCCATGTATAATACCCCAGAACACAAAGTGGGATAAATACAGGGCCAATTCCATGTATAATACCCCAGAACACACAGCAGATAAATACAGGGCCAATTCCATGTATAATACCCCAGAACCCACAGCAGATAAATACAGGGCCAATTCCATGTATAATACCCCAGAACACACAGCAGATAAATACAGTGCCAATTCCATGTATAATACCCCAGAACCCACAGCAGATAAATACATGTATAATACCCCAGAACACACAGCAGATAAATACAGAGCCAATTCCATGTATAATACCCCAGAACACACAGCAGATAAATACATGTATAATACCCCAGAACACACAGCAGATAAATACAGAGCCAATTCCATGTATAATACCCCAGAACACACAGCAGATAAATACAGTGCCAATTCCATGTATAATACCCCAGAACACACAGCAGATAAATACAGGGCCAATTCCATGTATAATACCCCCAGAATACACAGCTGGATAATTACAAGGCCAATTCCATGTATAATATTCCAGAACACACAGTTACATAGTTGAATCTGATAACTACAGATCTGCAAGTCAACCCATGCCAGTAGTAAATATGGTGCAGCTATGTGGGGATTTCCGGTTCTGACTGCCTCATTCACAGTAGCTGTGACTCCCTATCACTGGGTCACTCTGCTGTCAGAAACTCTGTGGGACTTTTATTCAAAGCAGAGGTTTAAAGTTCCAAATAAATATGAGTCGTGTGATCTTAACCTCAGTCGCAGTCGCCCTGACCCAGAATCGTAGCAAATACAGTAAATAAAAACAGCATTTCCTTATTGTCTTTTTAGATGAATTTTTTTTGGAGGAGGTGAAAATAATGAATCATCACAAAAAATTGGAATGTGATCAAGATAAGAAGCATAGCAATTGTGACGTCATACACAATCCCATATTGGTGTATAATACAATGTATAGTGACACAGGCTGGCGTGTATTACAGCGAGTTCCCATCAATTGTGACATCAATCACATGTTTGAATGGCCCACATAGTTACATAGTTAAATTGGGTTGAAAAAAGACAAAGTCCATCAAGTTCAACCCCTCCAAATGAAAACCCAGCCCCATACACACACCCCTCCCTAGTTTTAATTAAATTCTATATACCGATATCTATACTAACTATAGAGCTTAGTATCACACTAGCCTTTGTATTATGTCTGTCCAAGAAATCATCCAAGTCCCTCTTATAGTCATTAACTGAATCAGCATCACAACATCACCCGGCAGTGCATTCCCCAACCTCACTATCCTGACTGTGAAGAACCCCCTACTCTGTTCCTTTAAATTAAACTTCTTTTCTTCTAGTCTGAAGGGGAGGGGCCTCTGGTACGTGATTCTCTTTATGGGTAAAAAGGTCCCCTGCCATTTGTCTATAATGTCCTCTAATGTACTTGTAAAGTCTAATCATGTCCCCTCGCAAGCGCCTTTTTTCCAGAGAAAACAACCCCAACCTTGTCAGTCTCCCCTCATAATTTAACTCTTCCCTCCCTCTAACCAGTTTAGTTGCACTTAGTATCTGCCCTCTCTCCAGCTCATTTATATCCCTCTTAAGAACTGGTGTAAGAACCTACCCTGGTGGTCTAGTGGGCAGCGGGGTCCACGGCGCGTCCTTGGCGTGGACGCCCGCTGCACCGCTCCTGCCCTCTCCTTGCCGGCGCCATTTTGGTTTTCCTAGGGCGCGCGTGACACGCCTGCGCATCTGTGCATCTTTTAATAGCGCAGGCGCGCTGGTGTGATTGCGCCAGCGCACAATAGCGCGAATTTGTGCACTTTTTGCCGCGAATTGGGACCCTTTTTAAGGCCCATTCAGATCTGTAGCCAGTGCCCGTTATAGGATCATATCCTGAGGTTTCCTGAGCCTTGTGCTAGCTGTTTCTGAATTACTATCCTGACTGTTCTTCCCGTGTTTGACCCTGCCTGTTCCTGACTATTCTGACCTCTGTATCCTGATCCTGCCTGTTTATTGACTACCGAGCCTGCCTGATCCTGTTTGCCTGATTACCCGGTTTTGACCCTTTGCCTGTCTAACAACTACTCCTTCTGCCTGATCCAGTCTGTCTGATTACCTGGTTTTGACCCCTTGACCTGCCTGACGATTCTGTTATCTGCCTGACCTGACCCGGCCTGTCCTGTTTCCGTTTCTACCAGACGCCTTGTACCTTGACCTTCTGCCCAAAGACTCTTGCTATTCGGTCGTGCCCCTTTGCCAGCCAGAACACCTCGCCTTGTACCCCTCGTTAAGTCCAGGTGGCACCCAAATAAGCTGAGGGCTCCTCCCGAAGCCCAAAGGTGGTCACACTACTGGTGAAGCCGAGCCGAGACCAGGGTACTTGGCACTTGGTGGTATTGGGTGCTGGCCGTGACAACTGGAGTCCAAAACTGCCCCCCATACTCCAGAGGAGGCCTCACCAGGGACCTATAAAGAGGCAGAATTATGTTTTCATCCCTTTTTTTATACAAGACAGAACTTTATTTGCTTTAGTAGCCACAGAATGACACTGCCCAGAATTAGACAACTTGTTATCTACAAAGACCCCTAGATCCTTCTCATTTAAGGTAACTCCCAACACAACCCCAACTTAGACATGTATCCGTATCAGGTCCCGCTGTAGAGCCCAATGAAATGTGGCCTGGCTCGTTTCTTAGAAGGCAAAACTCCAGCCAAGAACCCTCATATCAGCCTGAGTCCCCCAACTTCCCTTTCAAGGTTTCATTTCCCAGCAGCCCCATCACCATGAAAGAAATGAAAGGAACTGGCTGGCCTATCACCCGTCCCCATGAGATATTGGAGTGATACATGAGAATTTCCCTGGGCAAGAAACCGATGCATCACTTGCAGACTATTGCCTACCAGCAAGAATTTCTCTGTACAATTAGTTAAAGTGTGCGATTGTGGTGCAGCCTGAAAGGTCACTTTATTCACAAGTTTCACTTCCGGTGCAGGCGTCATGCATTGATGAGAAACTGTGAGTTTGGGGGGTGCATCATCGATGACATAACAGCTACAAATAAAAAATCAAAACATTATACCCTCCGCTCATAAAAGCTCTTGGGGCATAACCTGGCACATTTCCTCTTCTTCTGTTTCATCTTTCATTTTAAAGGGGAAGTAGGGGAGGCGGTCGCAAATGGACTCCCCCTTTGATCAGAATTAACCCTTTGGCTGTAGTGAGAGAACCGTATGTGTTGCAGTACCACTTCCAACAGATATACGTGTACAGATATTTCATTTCCTCCACTCAATAGGCCAGTGCAGCATAAGCACAGGGGTACAGTGGTTAATAATGTTGTCTGGCAGCTCTGGGGTCCCAGGTATAAAGAAAGAGACCAATGTATATACAGACAGTGCACCAATATCAGATATAGCACATAATTGCTCTAATTCTGTGCAACAGCTATTAGTTCTAGTTCAGCATAATTCTGCACTGAAATCTATTTTTCAAACACATTTTTTTATATTTAATTTTGAAATCTGACATAGGGCTAGACATGTTTTTAGTATGCCAGATGCCCTCATCCATGTGACTTGTATTCTCATAAAATTCAGTCATTTTTTACTGCTACGCTGCAACTTGGAGTGATATCACCCCTTCCCTTTCCCCCAGCCATCCATCAGCAGAAAAATGGGAAGGTAACCATAAAACAGCTCTCTGACACCTGCATTGCTAAAATGCTCCCACACCAACCTAGTGGTAGATATAAGAATAGCACTCAATAGTAAAAATCCAAGTCCCACTACAACTCCTCCAGTTACATTGAGTAGGAGAAACAATAGCTTATCTGAAAGCAGTTCCATCATGAAGTGCTGGCTCTTTTTGAAAGCACAGGATCAGGCAAAAAGAACTGAGATGGCTGCGTACACACCCAAATACACTTGTTGGTTCAGGAATAGAATTTCAAATTGTATAGTGAATTATTTGTATTGTAAGCAGTGTAATTTAGAAATAAAAACTACACAATAGAAAACATGACAGAATCCCTTTAATCTCTCCAGTCTTGCCTTATTATCTCCATCAAGCCAAAATGTCTATTCTATGCCCTACTCTTTTCATCTTGTCATCATGTCTCCAGCTACTTCTAATGTTTTTATCTTGACTTACTTTCCCATCTTTACTTACTCTCTCCAATATGACTTAACTATGTCTATCCAGTCCAATGTCATTGTCTTCTTCTCCTACTGTCTCCATTTTGTCTTGCTCTCTGTTTAAACTTTCCCTATTATTTCCATGTAATCCTAATGTCTCTATCTTACATGATGGACAGAGGACACTCCAGTCCAACACTGTCCCCTGCTATCTCCATCTAGTCCTAAAGTCTCTATTTTGACCTCCTGTTTGCTTCTTTCACTACTAATTTCAGCTAATCTTGTCCTGTATTCTTCATCTTCCCCTACTGTCTCCATCTAGTTATAATGTCTCTATCTTTCCCACTGTCTCCATCTTGCATTACTCTATCTTCCACTACTTCCATGGATGTTATTCTCTTAATTGCCCCTTCTTTCTCCATCATGTCCTGCTCTCTCTATCTTGTCCTGTTCATACTTTCTCCATCTTGTTCTACTGTCTTCATCTACTTTCTCATTGGTCAAATCTCTCCTCCCTCCCCTACTGTGTCTATCTTGTCCTACTGTCCCAATTTTGCCTTTCTTACTAGTTTGCCTACTATATCCATATTCCCTTTCTGTCTCCATCTTGTCTTACCATCACTTGATTGCCTGTTGTCTCCATAACTGGAAGCTACTGGGCCCCACAGCAAGATCATTATAAGAGTCCCTAAAGTTTCCAAATAAACATTTTACTGAGACTTCAGTCAGTGTTTTATTGAGCCCCACTATGTTTATTCCCCCCCTGCATTTGAAGGGTTTGCTTCATCTATAGTTACACCTTTACTACAGTCTTCATCCTGCTCTGCTGTCTTCATCTTGTCCTACTTTCCACATCTCGCCCTCCTGTATCCTACTGTCTCCATCTTACCATACTGTCTCCATGTGGCTCTACTGTCCACAACTTGCCCTCCTGTCTCCATCTTTCCCTAGTGTCTCCATCATGTCCTACTGTAGCCATATTGCCATACTGCCTCTGTCTTGGCTGTTCATAACTTTATTACATTCTGTTGGTAGTTTTAGTGCATAGATCAGGATGCTTATCCAGCCAGTCCTGGATAAGGTGAGTCATATAATTAGGGGACTGATTTAGAAATAAAAGTGTTCTGGGTGGGGTCGGATTCATTAGATAAAGAACATGAGTTACAATCAATTGCACTTTACATGTAACCACAAAATTTGACATAAATGAGGAAGTGATCAGAGAGTAAGGCTAGAAAAATGTCCTGTTCTAGGTGTAGTAGACATTTAAGCTGCCGTGGGTGTAGAATAGTGATCGCGCCCTGGGTTTGTTTAATGCTTAGTCATCATCTGAACCCAAGGTGGGACATTTACACATTCTGGTGTGACTATTCCTCTTGGGGAACCCTTTCTGGGGGGGGGGTAGGTTAAAAAAATGGAGAAGCTGCAATGTATACATTAGGTTGCCGCCAACACACCCCAAAATTTAGAAAATTCTAAAGTTTCCACAAGGACAATAAAACCTGTTTTCACTGGAACTGTGTACTTTTTCTGATTAAAAATTCCCAATCCTTATGTGGGAGCCCCTTATTTATTTTGTAGAAAGGGGGGATTTTGTGAGGCTGCAAATGTAGATTTGTTGATCGGTGCAGGTTTGCAGACAGCAGCAAAATCAGTCTCATGTAGAACGTTAGGACTTTGGTAGGTGAGCCTATTACATACAATGGATTTTAAAAAGAACTTCAACTCTCTCCAAAGAAGCAGCAGGTAGAAAACCACAAGACATAATGGATATTAGAGGAAGTTATCAATGTCATCAAGAAATGTACAATAATCACATTGCCCAGACATTGCGAAACGGCGAAAAATTCGCGAAACGGCACCGGCGTCCGTTTTTTTGGAAAAAATTTTTTTGACGCCGGCGAATTTTTGCAGGCGTTTCGCGAATTTATTCACTGGCGGCAAATCGCGCAAATTCACTGCGAATTCGCGCCTGGCGAATAAATTCACCCATCACTACAGAGAACCCTCACCTTTAATAAACTCCCCAATCCAAAAAAATGTACTCTACCACAGAGTCTGAGACAGGAGGCCTGAGTAAAGGGAAAGACAGTGCCCTAAGGTATGGTGGAACACCTTAATGGAGTACAGCTGCTTATATAGAAGCTAATGTGAAAAGTCCTGACAGCCCCTGCACCCCACTTCGTTGTGCAGGAACTCGGAGTAGAGCACATTCCCTTGGGAGTCACCACTGAATCTCTAGCTGACACCTATGGCTCAATCAACCTGTTGAAAAAACTGAGAATGGGAATGATTTGTGTGCTACACTTGAGCGATATATTGAACTGTGTATTAAGTAAAATACCTCCCTCTACCACCGGTGCCCAAGATTTCTATTGAAAGTGTGTGTGAGAGTATAGTTCAGCCTCAAGACCCTTGCTCCACCTGATGGGCAGGAGTAAAATAACTCCATGTTCCTAATATGTTTCTAGTGCTGTAGAACTTCAGTAGATGGACAACAGGTTTCTCCAGTGAAAACCTTCTCCTGGTAACTTCAAAAGCCAAAACTCAAATTTTTTACATTGAAATTAGGGCTCTTCCAGACCAGAGAACTAGTCTCTACACTATAGGTCCCCTCAACCTGCTCTGATGTAAGAAAATTTGGCATGGGGCGCCATTCACAAGGCCGAATCCCCCCTGACACTGGATATGTTGAGTGCCAGGTGTTCTTAGGTCATTAAACAGAATTATTCAGATGGTGCAGTTCTACTACTATATCAGGACAGTCATTATATTATCCTGTACTCATTTAGAAACGAGGAATGATGCAAAGCTGCACTCATACATATACAGCAGAGCTCACACTCGCATGGCAGTAGGCAATAAAAGTCGTAAT
This sequence comes from Xenopus laevis, assembly GCF_017654675.1. Lineage (NCBI taxonomy): Eukaryota > Metazoa > Chordata > Amphibia > Anura > Pipidae > Xenopus > Xenopus laevis. The sequence goes on along the minus strand of NC_054383.1, from coordinate 134,905,712 downwards.
TAGAATCAAAATGTGCAAAATGAAAGGGATACTGGCAAGGCACTGGCAGATTTCACCCTTATGCAGAAGTTCCGGCACCTGGGGGAGACACTTGTTTACTCTTGCAGCTGCAGGATGCAAAGCTGAGCACCTATTTACTAACCATTAAATGTTTTTGTGGTTCTTTACGCAGTTTTGGGGTAAAAACTTTAAAAGGCAGATTTATCAAGAGTTGAAGTTTTTTTTAACTCACATGAATTCCATTTTACTCGAAATTCGATTGGGGGGTTATTTAGTAAAAAAAAAAATATGTAAAACTCGGATGAATTTTACCGACCCAAAAACTCGAATCAAATTCGAATTCGACCGAACTCGATTCTATTTTTTTCTCCAAAAAAAAACTTGAATGTCAGGAAGGCTACAAACATCTCTGGACCTCTCCCAATGACTTATATATGAATTAAGCAGGTTTTAGGTGGCAAATAGTCGAATTTGAATTTTTAAAGGGCCAGAGTATGATAAATCTCGAAAATCAAATTCAATTTTTTTTTAAAAACTCAAATAGAGTTTGGATAATTCCCTAGTCGAATTTGACAGTTATGACCATAAAAAAAAATCGAAAATTCAATTTGAATTTTCAATTCGACCCTTCATAAATCTGCCCCTAAAAGTACAATAGATACATCATGGCAATTGTTAGATATTTCCAGTAGATACAATGGCGATACCCAGCCTGCAGTCATCTGGCAGTTGTTGAACTACAGCATTCGCGGGAAGGGCTGCCGCCTGGAATTTTTGATGGTCAGCTTCTGGCATAAATATGAGCAACGGAGGTTTCCTAAGCCCTAGAGCCTACATTGTCAATCAAATTTTCTTTCAATATTCTATCTCTTTGAGGTTGCTAAGGGTTACAAGACTCTCAGATGTTGGAAGTCCGATCGTAATGCCCTTCCTTCCCTCTGGGGAAGGGAGAAATCTATTTGACACTCACATATATTATAATTGTCCACTAGTTGGGTCCACTTTGGGACAACTGAACACTTAGATGTCCCAGAAGCTGTTCTTTCTTATCTCTTACGCCCCCTGTTGGTAGTAAAAGGGATATCTTGCATACCCTGCTAAACATCTGATTATTTTGATGTATATGTTCCTTATATAATTATTATATTCTGTCAGTCAGTGAAGGAGTTAGCACTGTGCAAGCTGGTGGAGATACCTACAGCCAGATGTTGGTTTGGAAGTGGTTGAATGGTGTCCTGGTCACACTGGGAGGAAGCAACCAAGAAAAGGGCAGCCAACATTGAGTTGCCCCAAGTCAAAGGGGGTGGGGGAGTTAACGTGTGAGACGGGGTCCCTAAGTTTGGTGTAGACACAATGCTCATGGGTGACAATGACGTCAGAGCACCAAACATCTCCCAGCTTTTCCTTCCATCAGTGGGCAGCCGAACGTGACTAACGCACCTCTAGGAACAAGCTACCCATGAGATCATACATTTTCTGCGTGTTTCACCTCCCCGCTGCAGGGATGTGGCCTCCCAGTCGGTGAAGGAAGGAGGAAGGGGAAGTGGGTGTGACCTGCACACTCAGACAGTCTGGGGTTATCACAGACGCACGATAAGGAGATATACGCCATACTGTACCCAGAGCGTTGCATGGTCAGAGGTGCTCACAGCCTCAGAGGAGTCACAGAAAGGATACAGTGTACAGATACATACATCTCATGTGTGAGACCCAGTGAAACACACTTAAAATGAAGACCAACTGAAAATGTCCATGCCTGGGCATATTTGGCCACAGAGAGAATAGTGATGGCATGTTATGGAACTACTCAGCCTGAAGTAACAGCTACTAGTCTCCTTGTTTAATATTCACCATAGAGTACTGCAAGACAATCCGGCAAGGCTGACCCCTCGGAACAACTAATGGCAGCCAGTCACTGGGGGAGTTTAATGTATTCTGACATATTCAGCTTTAGAAGGTGTGGGGCTCCAACTCAGAGGTGCTACTGGGCCCTAAAGAAAGTAGGCTAAACCTTTATACTCCTGGGGCACCGTAAATAAATACCCCTGTGATAAGCTTAGCGGTGCCAGGTGGCTTGGTGTGAGTTCTATACATTAGCCAGTCTGTAATGATATTGCCGAGGAATGTAAATGGGCAAGTCATCTGAAAATTAACTTTTAAAAGGGATTGTTCACCTTTAAATTAACTGTTAGTATGATGCAGAGAGTGATTTGCGATTGGGTTTCATTTTTTATCATTTGTAGTTTTGAGTAATTTTTGATTCAGCAGCTCTCCAGTTTGCAGTTTCCGCCGTCTGGTTGCTAGGGTCCAAATTCCCCTAGCAACCATCCATTGATTTGAATACGAGACAGGAATATGAATAGGAGATAAGGAGAGGCCTGAATAGAAAGAGGAGTAATAAAAAGTAGCAAGAACCATAAATGTGTAGCCTTACAGAGCCTTTGTTTTTTAGATGGGGGTCTAAAAGAAGAAGGCCAATAAGAGAAGAAGAAGGCCAATAATTAAAAAACTGTAAAAAATAAATAATGAAGACAAATCGGAAAGTTAATAGCCATTCCATAACATCCTAAAAAATCTCTTAAAGGGGAAGTACCCCCTTAAGAGTTTATCTACTAATGATTGTGGCCAAACGATTGAGCACTAATTGTGGGTTGTGGGCTGTGCCCTGCCCTTTTTGCTAGGAGTTGAATTCCCTGCCCCTCGCACACCCCATGTGTGAATAGTGTGAGAGAATGGGGATGCCCATGTGCCTGTTCCATATGCAGTACCATGTCTGTGTAATGGGGCACGTTGGGCAAAGTGTAAAGTACCCCATAAATGAGGTTTTTAGTATTGTAGGCAATTGGCACATCAGGCTGTTACTAAGCTGTTATTTCCTTTCTTTTACCAAAAACGCATCTTTTACACTATAATGTCCCTATAGGCTGGTGCCCCTGTATCAGGGCTGTTCTGGTCACTGGAGCATAGAGAGGAGGTTTCTCTAACAGAATAGAAAGGGAAATCCCAACCCAACGTGAGTCATATTTGAGGCCTGATTTGGGTTTTACACCCCAGTAAATAAATTCCCTCTCTGGGCCCTTTATGACCCAACCATCGGCCCTAAGTCCCCAAATAAGCACAATAACCAAAGGGGCTCTGTAAGTAACACGGCATGAAGGTGAGATTCCCAAGGGGACTTTGTTCCATGTCCCTCTTACCACTTCTGCCACCTGCCTGATTTATACACAAACCACCCAAATGGGACTAGTCCAGCTTGTTTTCTTACATTTTGTTATTATTTTAATAATATTACATCTGAAATAAGTGTAATAGTGTTTCATATAAATTATATGTGGCTTAACCTTGTTATCTTTCTCTGGGACTTATATAGGGAATAATGTTACCTCCTATTCTACAAAGAGCTCATCAGTGACTTCTCATATCCTTATCATTTATTAACCCTTATAATACATGAGTGATACTCAGAGTTCCCTGTATAACTCAGCCTGCAGCCTTGTGCCTTTATATGGTCACAGAACAACCCCTCAGTGACTTCTAATATCCTTATCATTTACAGTAGGGGGTACATTATCCCTTATAATACATGAGTGATACCCAGAGTTCCCTGTATAACTCAGCCTGCAGCCTTGTGCCTTTATATGGTCACAGAACAACCCCTCAGTGACTTCTAATATCCTTATCATTTACAGTAGGGGGTACATTATCCCTTATAATACATGAGTGATACTCAGAGTTCCCCTGTATAACTCAGCCTGCAGCCTTGTGCCTTTATATGGTCACAGAACAACCCCTCAGTGACTTCTAATATCCTTATCATTTACAGTAGGGGGTACATTATCCCTTATAATACATGAGTGATACTCAGAGTTCCCTGTATAACTCAGCCTGCAGCCTTGTGCCTTTATATGGTCACAGAACAACCCCTCAGTGACTTCCAATAGCCTTATCATTTACAGTAGGGGGTACATTATCCCTTTTAATACATGAGTGATACTCAGAGTTCCCTGTATAACTCAGCCTGCAGCCTTGTGCCTTTATATGGTAACGGAACAACCCCTCGGTGACTTCTAATATCCTTATCATTTACAGTAGGGGGTACATTACCCCTTATAATACATGAGTGATACTCAGAGTTCCCTGTATAACTCAGCCTGCAGCCTTGTGCCTTTATATGGTCACAGAACAACCCCTCAGTGACTTCCAATAGCCTTATCATTTACAGTAGGGGGTACATTATCCCTTTTAATACATGAGTGATACTCAGAGTTCCCTGTATAACTCAGCCTGCAGCCTTGTGCCTTTATATGGTCACAGAACAACCCCTCAGTGACTTCTAATATCCTTATCATTTACAGTAGGGGGTACATTATCCCTTATAATACATGAGTGATAGTCAGAGTTCCCTGTATAACTCAGCCTGCAGCCTTGTGCCTTTATATGGTCACAGAACAACCCCTCGGTGACTTCTAATATCCTTATCATTTACAGTAGGGGGTACATTACCCCTTATAATACACGAGTGATACTCAGAGTTCCCTGTATAACTCAGCTTGCAGCCTTGTGTCTATATATGATCACAGAACAACCCCTCAGTGACTTCTAATATCCTTATAATTTACAGTAGGGGGTACATTATCCCTTATAATACATGAGTGATACTCAGAGTTCCCTGTATAACTCAGCCTGCAGCCTTGTGTCTTTATATGATCACAGAACAACCCCTCAGTGACTTCTAAAATCCTTATAATTTACAGTAGGGGGTACATTACCCCTTATAATACACGAGTGATACTCAGAGTTCCCTGTATAACTCAGCCTGCAGCCTTGTGTCTTTATATGGTCACAGAACAACCCCTCGGTGACTTCTAATATCCTTATCATTTACAGTAGGGGGTACATTATCCCTTATAATACATGAGTGATACTCAGAGTTCCCTGTATAACTCAGCCTGCAGCCTTGTGCCTTTATATGGTAACGGAACAACCCCTCGGTGACTTCTAATATCCTTATCATTTACAGTAGGGGGTACATTATCCCTTATAATACATGAGTGATACTCAGAGTTCCCTGTATAACTCAGCCTGCAGCCTTGTGTCTTTATATGATCACAGAACAACCCCTCAGTGACTTCTAATATCCTTATCATTTAAAGTAGGGGGTACCTTATCCCTTATGATACATGAGTGATACTCAGAGTTCCCTGTATAATTCAGCCTGCAGCCTTGTGTCTTTATATGATCACAGAACAACCCCTCAGTGACTTCTAATATCCTTATCATTTAAAGTAGGGGGTACCTTATCCCTTATGATACACGAGTGATACTCAGAGTTCCCTGTATAACTCAGCTTGCAGCCTTGTGTCTATATATGATCACAGAACAACCCCTCAGTGACTTCTAATATCCTTATAATTTACAGTAGGGGGTACATTATCCCTTATAATACATGAGTGATACTCAGAGTTCCCTGTATAATTCAGCCTGCAGCCTTGTGTCTTTATATGGTCACAGAACAACCCCTCAGTGATTTCTAATATCCTTATAATTTACACTAGGGGGTACATTATCCCTTATAATACATGAGTGATACTCAGAGTTCCCTGTATAACTCAGCCTGCAGCCTTGTGTCTTTATATGGTCACAGAACAACCCCTCAGTGACTTCTAATATCCTTATCATTCACGGTAGGGGGTACATTATCCCTTATAATACATGAGTGATACTCAGAGTTCCCTGTATAACTCAGCCTGTAGCCTTGTGCCTTTATATGGTCACAGAACAACCCCTCAGTGACTTCTAATATCCTTATCATTTACAGTAGGGGGTACATTATCCCTTATAATACATGAGTGATACTCAGAGTTCCCTGTATAACTCAGCCTGCAGCCTTGTGCCTTTATATGGTCACAGAACAACCCCTCAGTGACTTCTAATATCCTTATCATTTACAGTAGGGGGTACATTATCCCTTATAATACATGAGTGATACTCAGAGTTCCCTGTATAACTCAGCCTGCAGCCTTGTGCCTTTATATGGTCACAGAACAACCCCTCAGTGACTTCTAATATCCTTATCATTTACAGTAGGGGGTACATGATCCCTTATAATACATGAGTGATACTCAGAGTTCCCTGCATAAGTAATGACTAGTAATGACTGTCTGTTGAATTTAAGCCATTCCCAGGACGTAGATATAAATATGACTGTATCCCTGGGATGTTTTATGTTATATATTATTTCTACAATAAATGAGATTGTTGCTAACGACTGCCATCTGCTGGCCAGTTTGGGCAGGTCATTAACGAAACACACCGACCCTCGCAAAACGCAGTCAAAAATATTTTCTACCACTTCAATCCGTGGCAGTGGGTAAGGAATTTTTTTAGGTCATCTATGGGAATCTTTAGCATGGGGCCCTCGACTTCTGGCAAACTGTGGCCCCCTGGAATGCACACAGCTCCCTGATTCATGTCTTTTCATTCTTGGTTCATTTGTTGTTTTAGGCTTTTCCTCTGATGAGGATGAGAATATGTCTGAACTACAGCTCCCAGCACCCTCTGCTAACGTATGAATGCTGAAGAATACTGGGAGCTGACCTTATGTATCAGTTAGAGATGCACAGGTTTGTGTCCTGTCCAAAATCTCACAAGACATCTTGAGAGTTGTAGTTCAGCTGCATCTGGAAACATCATCGGCCAGTTCCCCTGCAGCTTTATGTGTTCCATTCTCTGTGTTTTTAGCTTATTCCTTCCTCATTTTCTTCCTCTGTACAACAGTGACACCTAGTGGTGAGCTGTATCCATTGCTTATTTATATCACATGCAAACGATTCATTCAGATTCTGGGTTATTGGTTAAATTAGCTCAGATTTTCCCCCAGTAATTAACATTATAATTTTCCTTTCATGATTTTGGCCGGGTGTGTACAACAGCAGCAGACTTTAAGGGTCATTTATATACAGGTATGGGATTTGTTATGCAGAATGCTCAGGACCTGGGGGTTTCCTGATAAAAGATTTTTCTGTAATTTGGATCTTCATACCTTAAGTCTACTAGAAAATCATATAAGCATTAAATAAAGCCAATAGACTGGTTTTGCTTCCAATAAGGATTAATTATATCTTATTTGGGATCAAGTACAAGCGATTGTTTTATTATTACACAGAAAAAGGAAACAGGTTTATTTAATGTTTACATGATTTTCTAGGAGACTTAAGGTATGAAGATCCAAATTATAGAAAGATCCTTTATCCACAAAATCCAAGGTCCCAAGCATTGTGGATAACAAGTCCCATACCCATACAACATACCTCCCACCTGTCCCGTTTTTCGCAGTCCTGATTTTGACAGCTCAACCTGCAGTCCCGGATTGTTAGTGAAATGTCTCGACTAGTGATGGCCGAAAAATTTACGAATTTACAGCGAAAACAGCAAAATTCGGGAAACGGCGAAAAATTTGGGAAAAAAATTGTGAAACATATTGAAGTCAATGGGCGTCAAAATAATTTTAACGTGCGTCAATTTTGATGTGAGCAACAATATTTATACGCCTGACTATTTGGTCCAAATGCATTAAAGTCTATGGGCGTCCAAATAATTTTAACGCGTGACAATTTTTTCCCAGTTTTGCAAATTAATTCACTTGTGGCCAGATGCAGAAATTGGCCACAAATTTGTGTCTTGCGAATTTATTTGCCCATCACTAGTTCGGACTTTCTCTTTGTATCTTTTTCTGGCTGTTCAGTGCAGGAGATCAAAGTTTCTAAAACTTAATTGGCTTTTGGCCCAAAGCCCAGAATATGTGCCAAGGGAAAATGGTTACTTTTGTAACAATTTAAGATAAGCAAAGAAACAATTGTAACCATTAAAGATAAGTAGGAACCATGCATGAAAATCAGAGGCTCTCTGCAATGTTGTGTTTCCAGCCACATTCTTCTAGTTCTGCTGCACCCTGCACTGGGGCATCATGTTATGTGTAACAGCATGTATGTTAGTAAACTGGTCACTGTATAGTGTTACATATATTGTGTAGGGATGTGAAAATCTTAGACACCCTTACACTTTACAGACAGGCACATCCCTAGTAATATGGACACCTCAGTGGGTCCTTATGGGGACCTTGTGCTTATGTAACCCCTGCAGTTCACACAGTGTACACCAGATGGCACTGTGCCAGAGTATAAAAGTTTTAGGAACCATGTGCTCTGGATCCATTGCTTTAGCCCAACCAAGCAGGCTGGAAGGGAATGGGTAGTGCTGACCCTAGGCGCCTTGGCTCTAGTAATTAGATAGCTATACTTGTTTTATAGATCGCTCTAGGAGTGATAGAGAGGTTATTTAGTTGAGCAGCTCAAGGCTCCGCCGAGGAGATTCGAGGGATTAAGATCCCAGGGTATTACTGACCCAGAGTAGGGAACCAAGTGTTGAGATAAGGATGTCAGGAGTTCCCCTAATCTGCCACTGGAAGACCATCACATGCTGTCAACTTACTCTCTGCTGTATATTCCCTAGCCTGTGGGGATTCAGCCTATACGTGCTGTGAGTATATGCTTCCTTTATGCTGCTGTGTATGTTCTATGCTCCATTGTGGATCAATGTGCTAAATGATCTCTGTGCTCTTGTTCAATAAATATTGTTCTTGGTTCAACTGTTAAAGAACTACTGGGGCCCATCATTGTGCTATCGCACAGGTTACAGTTACACTACACCCTTGCCTCCCCCCCGCTGCGAGGGCTTACCCCTGAGAAAGAGAGCTCATCGGTGGTCTCAGCCCACCAAGGAAAGTAGCTAAACTGTCCTAGCACAAGTCAGTTTACTATAGCGCTACAATTGTATTACCAGTGCTGACCAACTTCTGTGGTACCGAGGGCCAGAATTTCTTGTATGTGCTTAAGGGTCAATAATGGAAGCCAGTGTGGACCACTCCCCTTTTAAAACCACACCCACTTTAAACCACACCCATGTCTGCACTGAACAGCCAGAAACATAATTAAATAAGTCTATTTGGCAGAGAGATCCAAATAAGCGATACAGGTGGGACTCCGGATGAGTATGAGGAGGTTTATTAGGCACAATATAGGAATGTCTTCCCGAAACGTTTAAGGTGATGTTGTTACCTTGATATGCCACAATAAACCTCCTCATATTCACCCGGATCGCTGCCTGTATCGCTTGCTTGGATTCATATAACAGCCGGAACGCTGGTGGCTGAGCACACGGAGCTTACGGAGCTGACTGAAGGGAGATATTCTTAAATATGCATATTCTTAAATCCATATGCCTCCTCCCCTGTGGATAAGCAAAACACCTTAGGGGACCCCAATAACAATTTCCAAATGCTAACAAGCCAGCAGAACAAATACCAGGCTCAGGTCTCACAGGCCAAGTATGGCACACACAGGGATCATAGGGCAGACAGAGTATGACACATACAGGGAGTATAGGGCAGGCAGAGTATGGCACACACAGGGAGCATAGGGCAGGCTGAGTATGGCACACACAGGGAGTATAGGGCAGACAGAGTATGACACACACAGGGAGTATAGGGCAGGCAGAGTATGGCACACACAGGGAGCATAGGGCAGGCAGAGTATGGCACACACAGGGAGCATAGGGCAGGCAGAGTTTGACACACACAGGGAACATAGGGCAGGCAGAGTATGGCACACACAGGGAACATAGGGCAGACAGAGTATAGCACACACAGAGTATATTGCAGGCAGAGTATGACACACGGGAAGCATAGGGCAGACAGAGTATGGCACAAACAGGGAGTATAGGGCAGGTAGAGTATGGTACACACGGAGTATATTGCAGCCAGAGTATGGCACAAACAGAGAGTATAGGGCAGGCAGAGTATGGCACACACAGAGAGCATAGGACAGGCAGAGAATGGCACACACAGGGAGCATAGGACAGGCAGAGTATGACACACACAGGGAGCATAGGGCAGACAGAGTATGGCACACACAGGGAGCATAGGACAGACAGAGTATGGCACACACAGGGAGCATAGGGCAGACAGAGTATGGCACACACAGGGAGCATAGGGCAGACAGAGTATGGCACACACAGGGAGCATAGGGCAGGCAGAGTATGGTACACAAAGGGAGCATACAGCAGGCAGAGTATGGCACACACAGGGAGCGTAGGACAGACAGAGCATGGTACACACAGGGAGCATAAGGCAGCCAGAGTATGGCACAAACAGGGAGCATAGGGCAGACAGAGTATGGCACAAACAGTGAGTATAGGGCAGGCAGAGTATGGCAAATACAGGGAGCATAGGGCAGACAGAGTATGGCACACATGGAGTATATTGCAGGCAGAGTATGACACACAGAAAGCATAGGGCAGACAGAGTATGGCACAAACAGGGAGTATAGGGCAGGCAGAGTATGGCACAAAAAGGGAGTATAGGGCAGGCAGAGTATGGCACATACAGGGAGCATAGGGCAGACAGAGTATGGCACAAACAGGGAGTATTGGGCAGGCAGAGTATGGCACACACAGAGTATATTGCAGGCAGAGTATGACACATGGGAAGCATAGGGCAGACAGAGTATGGCACAAACAGGGAGTATAGGGCAGACAGAGTATGGCACAAACAGGGAGTATAGGGCAGGCAGAGTATGGCACATACAGGGAGCATAGGACAGGCTGAGTATGGCACACACAGGGAGTATAGGACAGGCTGAGTATGGCACACACAGGGAACATAGGACAGGCTGAGTATGGCACACACAGGGAGCATAGGACAGGCTGAGTATGGCACACACAGGGAACATAGGACAGGCTGAGTATGGCACACACAGGGAGTATAGGGCAGGCAGAATATGGCACACACGGAGTATAGGGCAAACAGAGTATGACACATACAGGGAGCATAGGACAGCCCGAGTATGGCACACACAGGGAGCATAGGGCAGGCAGAGTATGGCACACACTGAGTATAGGGCAGGCAGAGTATGACAAATGGGAGCATAGGGCAGACAGAGTATGGCACACAAAGGGAACATAGGACAGGCAGAGTATGGCAAACACAGGGAGCATAGGGCGGGCAGAGTATGGCACACACAGGGAGAATACAGCAGGAGACAGGGAAACCTATCAGGAACACTCTAGGAGGAACAGTTCATACTGTGCTCCATACAGTGACTCCTCTTACTTGAACAATAGAGGTTTTATAAGTGTAAACAAAGCAGGGGGGATTAAAGATGTGAACAATACTGGGTATAAATCAGAATTTGAGGTTTAAACAATGCATTTAATGTCAGTACTGATACCTTTTAAAGTTTACACATGGGAAGCAGCTACAGCAGGTATACTTTCATGTGGGGGCACATACAGGGAGCATAGGGCAGGCAGAGTATGGCACATACTGGGAGCATAGGACAGGGAGAATAGAGCAGGAGACAGGGAAACCTATCAGGAACACTCTACGATGAACAGTTCAGTCATGGGCCGGATGCAGCCTGTAGGCTACCAGGTGGACAGCACTAACCTTCCACCAGATGGCACTATACTGGAATGTACAGCTAATACATAGATATAGTAGCAATTAGGGCTCTGCGCTGCATCCTCTGTTCATAAACAAGGTACCAGCCAATCACAACTACAAATAAAACAGAGGTTCTGAGTACAATAACTGTCAATGTAAAGTGCATGTTTAGGTCTTACTCACACTACATGGAATGTTGACAAACTTTATTTGGCATTTACTGAGACTAAAAAAATGCCTGCGAGTGCCCGCATGAATGGCTGCCAGCTAGATTTGTCTGAGTGCTCACGAGTTTCATACAGCAGTCAATTTACGAACTGAAACCGATGGGGAGAAGGAACTGGTGGTTTCAGAATTATTGTCACTTCTGACACAGAGTGATGAAACACAATATCTTGTTAACCTACTAAAGTGCCAGTAAACCTCTGCTTTTAATCATTAGTAGTCCCCTGGTAAGCCCTCTGTATAATGAGGTAATAAGGAGGCTTTTCAGTGGATTGCCAATTTGATTCTGCTTCTATAAAAAAGGAAGTGGAATTTGATGTTAGTATCAACCTTATTATTAATAATAATAAAACCATCGCAGTTGGACTTGACATTGAGAAAAAATCCTGTGGGCCTAGGACCTCATTCACCCTGCTGACCCAAGCCAGCTCTACCTGGACTGTGGAATGCATCGCACCAAGGGTGTGTGGGGATATTGGGAGGGGGGCCCTGAAGGTCGCATCTTGGAAGACTCCAGAAAGTCCAGTCGGATGCTGAGAACCATAATATAAATACATCTGCATCACAAGCTCTATTCAATTCACCCAAGTTGGAAAAAGGGAGTATATTGCCTCTTTTAAGGGTCAGTACCAGCAATAATGCTGTATTAGATTGTACACTGTTATGTTTTGGGTAGCCTCTGCCACTGCTGTTTTAATTTGGCTAGCAATTGTAATAGCCTTTGCAAGGGTTAAATCCTGCTCTAGGAGCAGTCTCTCTCTAATGAGAGGTGAGTTTGTTTTTTCCACTATTTGGTCTCTTAGCATTTCATCTGTTAGATTCCCAAACTGACAGGTAACAACCAGCTCTCTCAAAGCTGCTGCAAATTGTTCTGTGGATTCGCCATTACGTTGTCCACGTTGGTGGAATTTATATCTTTCAGCAACCACATTTACTCTTGGCACGAAAAAGTTCTTTATAGCAGTAAGAGCAGTTTCATAAGTATCATCAGTTAATGTAATGTATAGAATATACGCTGTCCCTCTGCTCCCAGGCAGTGAATAAGTAAAGCACGTTTTCTAGCAGCAGAAATCTCCCCTTGTTCAGCAGCAATAAAGTAATTTTCAAACATACGGATCCAAGCAGTAAAAGGTGTGGTAGGCTCAATAGGATTTGGAAGAAAAAGTGCAGGCTGCTGCAGAGATAGAAGAACCATCCTTGTCGCCATTTGTTATGTTTTGGGTAGCCAAGGATGAATAGACAAAAAAGTCGGCATAATAAAAAATGATAATTTACTATAATGCATTTTGACAAAAAAGTCGCCATAAGAAAAAATGCTAATTTACTATAATGAATTTGGACAAAAAGAAGTCGCCATAAGAAAAAATTATAATTTACTATAATGAATTTGGACAAAGAAGTCACCATAAGAAAAAATAATAATTTACGATAATGGTGAATTTGGACAAAAAAGTCGCCATAAAAAAATGATCATTTACTATAATGAATTTAGACAAAAAAGTCGGTATAAGAAAAAACTGATCGTTGACTATAATGAATTTGGACAAAAAAGTCGGCATAATAAAAAATGATCGTTTACTATAATAAATTTGGACAAAAAAGTTGCCATAAGAAAAAATGATAATTTACTATAATGAATTTAAACAAAAAAGTTGCCATAAGAAAAAATGATCGTTGACTATAATATATTTGGACAAAAAAGTTGCCATAAGAAAAAAATGATAATTTACTATAATGAATTTAAACAAAAAAGTCGCCATAAGAAAAAATGATCGTTGACTATAATGAATTCGGAAAAAAGGCACCATAAAAAAAAACACCTCCGATTGTCTTTAACGAATTTTGACAAAAAAGTCGCCATAAGAAAAAATGATCATTTACTATAATGAATTTGGAAAAAAAGTCGCCATAAGAAAAAATGATCGTTGACTATAATGAATTTGGAAAAAAAGTCACCATAAGAAAAAAACTCTTATTGTCTTTAATGCATTTGGACAAAAAAGTCGCCACAAGGAAAAACTCCCATTGTTGTTCATCTTTAAATGAACTGTCAGTATGATGTAGAGAGTGATATTTTGAAACAATTTGCAATTGGTTTTCATTTTTTATTATTTGTGGTTTTTGAGTTATTTAGCTTTTTCTTTAATAGCTTGCAGTTTCAGCAATCTGCTTGCTAGGGTCCAAAGTACCCTAGCAACCATGCATTGAATTGCAAAGAGACTGAAATATGAATAGGAGAGGCCTGAATAGAAATAAGAGTAATAAAAAGTACCAATAACATTACATTTGTAGCCTTACAGAGCATTTGTTTTTTGGATGGGGTCAGTGACCCCCATTTGAAAGCTGGAAAGAGTCAAAAGAAGAAGGCAATTAATTCATAGCTGGGCAGTAGTTTGTATGGCAGTGGAAACTCAATATGCAGACGGATGATGAATAAATACAGTATAACATTATATACACCGTATGTTATACAGTTGCTAGAGTTACTGACCCCTGACAACCAGAAAAGAAACGCTGTAAAGTCCATGATTGAAAATGAATTTGTGCCTTGGAAAAAGAGGATAATTTGAGAAAAGGAGGCTCTCATTGGGACGGGGCGTAGACATGCTTTTTAACACAAATAACATGTGAGCATATTCTTATCTAATTTTAGTACAGGTATAGGATCCCTTATCCGGAAACCTGAAATCCAGAAAGCTCCGAATTACGGAATGATCTCTCTCCCGTAGACTCCATTTTATCCAAATAATCCAAATTTTTAAAAATGATTACCTTTTTCTCTGTAATAATAAAACAGTAGCTTGTACCTTATCCCAAATAAGATATATTTAATCCTTATTGGAAGCAACACCAGCTTATTCAGTTTATTTAATGTTTAAATGAATTTCTAGCAGACTTAAGGTATGAAGACCCAAATTACGGAAAGATCCGTTATCCGGAAAACCCCAGGTCCCGAGCATTCTGGATAACAGGTCCCATACCTGTATTAATAAAAAAAGTTTTACACTATTGCTGCTGAGTACCATTTCCAGCTATACAAGAATAGGCTGTAGTCGGAGAGAATTTTCTGCAAGTTATAAGAATTACGTTTTTGAGTACCCACCTGAATTAGCCTATAAGGAAAGTAAAACCCCTAGCAATACGGTGGTGTTTATAGTGGAATCTCTATTAAGCTCACTAAGTGGTGATATAAAGCCAAACAATATTATACTATATTTCTTATGTTTGTCTCCTGAGCCTTTGGCACTGGCTCCATTTCTACATAACGTGATTTGAACAAGTTGAGCCGGATAAGGACTGTGGACTTTTCTGAGCCTGGTACATTTGGACAAACAAAGGGCTGTGGTTGCCTTGGGCTGGTACAGAAGCTCAAAACATAATGTACAACATTTCTACTAACTTTTTATTTAAACTTTAGTTCTCCTTTAAAGCTTACACAAGGAGTAACAGCTGGCAGACTTTCATGTAGGGCGCACACAAGGGGGGGGGTCACAGGCCAGGCCGCAGTTGGACAACACTGTTCCAGACCAATATTCCTTAATTTAAGAAAACCCTTCTGTGTGATACTGTGTCAAATGCTTCAGCACAGTATATCACATCCACTGCCATCCTGCTCTTCTGCTCACCTCCGCATAAAAGGCAATTAATTCATCTGGCAAGATCTATTACACATAAAACCAAGCTGGCACAAACTCATAATATTGGGATTTGCAATATATTCAAGTATCTGATCCCTTATTGCCCCTTTCAAAAGCCTTCCTACCACTTATGTCAAACTAACTGGACTATAATTTTCAGTCTAAGGACGGGATCCCTTTTAGAGTAACGACACCCCATTAGCAATTTGACAGTTTCTTGGGTCCATGCCAGACCTCAAAAGGTCCTGAAATTTAAAGAGGTTTGGCAATCACAGAGCTAAGCTATTTTAGTACACTGGGATAAATACCACCTGGTCCAGGACCTTTAGAGATTACCTCAATAAGTACTAGTTTCTTTTGAATTTCCTCCTGAGTCACCCATGCATCAATAGTTATATAATTAGAATTGGATCTATTTAAAAGGGGACTTTATTAACTGGTTCCTCAGCTGTGTAAACGGATGAAAAATAACAGTTTAGAATATCTGCTTTTTCCCTGTTCTCATCAACAAATCAACCTCCCTCTGAAAATAAGAGACCCACTCTTTCTCTACAGTTTTTTTCTTACTATTTACATATTTAAAAAATAACTTTTTACCATTTTACTCCTCGCTGCAGTACCCTTTCCACCTTTATTTTAGCTTGTTAGTGTTTAACCCTGCAAAAAGTCTTCCCCAGCTACTGAACTGCACATCTACGTAAGTTTGCACATATAAAATTTAGTGTCTTGGTTATTGACTCATCTGACTCATGTTTCACAAGCTCATAGATTTCCTCTTGGGATCACTCAATATCGAGTCTTGCTCAAGTGGTTATCAAAAGGGAAAGAGTTGCCCAAACCCAATTCCTGCAGGGACCTATGTCAGCTGAGTGGCTGTTTGCTAATTCTCAATTGCAGAACTGAAATATTGCAAGTTTGCAGGATATCAGAGAATTTTTACAATTTGAAAAAGGAAATGTTCTTTTTGGTCTGAATGGTTTGTGGAAGGGGGGAGCCGCTTATATTGTGCTCGTCATAAATTCCTCTAACTCCTCGGAGGGGGAGGTGAAAACCACTTGTGATTTCCTGCCCTGTGTGTAAAATACAAAAGAAGTGAGAAGGTGGGCTACAGACCATGTTTGGAACAGCAGCGAAATGAAGAGTGAAATGCGCCCAGTGCACTTCGTAATCCTATGTCTGCTGGCAGGTGAGAACTTCAAGGCTGACACAGGAGACCATGGATAAGAGATTGTGCTGCTCAGAACTAGAGGTTAAAAAGGATTGGTAGAAGTTAAATATGTCAGTGTGTAAATTACTCCTCAGCTGGTCCACAAAGGTTTTTGATATGGATTTATTTAGGCTGGCTGCTCCCTGGATTGTGACTAACTTGCCTGATCTCCACATGTGTTGGATGAAATAGATCTGAGTTAACTAGAGAGAGGTGGAAAGATGCTCAGTCATAACAAGAGCAGAGAATTGTATTGGTCGCACTGTAAGAGATTTTCTGGTTCTCCGCTTACGACTTTAGTGGTGTAGATGTCCAGGGCAAAATACTCTGTTCTGATGTTTACTGTGTTTTACGAAATGATTAGATTACAGAAATGTGTATCAGGGTCATAGTGGGACAGAGATAAGGGGAAACTGTTGGAAGGGTTACTGTCTGCTCTGCTTTAATTTCCCTACGGAAATAGGGATTGGTAGCACTAGATAGGTACCTAATATATAGAGACAAGAGGAAAGTGTTGGAAGGGTTACTGTCTGCTCTCTCTCATTTCCCTACAGAAATAGGGATTGGTAGCACTAGATAGGTACCTAATATATAGAGACAAGAGGAAAGTGTTGGAAGGGTTACTGTCTGCTCTCTCTCTTTTCCCTACAGAAATAGGGATTGGTAACACTAGATAGGTACCTAATATATAGAGACAAGAGGAAAGTGTTGGAAGGGTTACTGTCTGCTCTCTCTCATTTCCCTACAGAAATAGGGATTGGTAGTACTAGATAGGTACCTAATATATAGAGACAAGAGGAAAGTGTTGGAAGGGTTACTGTCTGCTCTCTCTCATTTCCCTACAGAAATAGGGATTGGTAACACTAGATAGGTACCTAATATATAGAGACAAGAGGAAAGTGTTGGAAGGGTTACTGTAATCTCTCTCTCATTTCCCCTAAATAAATAGGAATTGCCAAACTCTGTCCACTTCTGCAACTGTTTATAAAGTCTTAATGAAAGCTAAATATTCACCCGAGAGTTTACTTCCACTATATTATATCACTATATTTCCCCTTTCTCACAAAGTGAGGTCCTTTTGTAGATCTGGTGATTTCGAGGGGCGTCTTTGGGGCCAGTATACAGTATATTGTGTTACTGCTTAGAGAACTGAAGAATTGTTTTTGAAATTGTTTGCCCGTAGAACCAATATAAATTCATACTTACAATACAGTAATAAAGGTCAGTTTTGTAGACGCTGGATACAGGCTTACAACCTAATAATAACAAATTCCAGATGACCCTTCATTTGAATTTTTTTGGGTGATTTTTTTCCCTTTGGTTGTCAGGGGTGTGGGACTCTAGCAAATGTAACAGCCTTTGTATATTATGTTATATTTATTCATCATCTGTCTGCATATTGAGTTTCTACTCAACTAATGCCCAGCTATTGGGTCACTCGGAACCAGATATCTTATAAAATTTCCCACTGAATAAATATAAATAACACTGTGTCATAAGCATGTTCAGATGGAGAAGTGGAGGATGAAAATGGCTCTCAATTCTAAGGTGAACCTGCTTTTATATATAAATGGCCTGATCATTAAAGGGGAACTGAGCCCCTTCTCTGATTTATTTCTTAGAGGGGTTCAATTAACTTTGAGTATGTTATAGAATGGCCAATTCTAAGCAATTCAATTGGTCTTCATTATTTATAGTTTTGAATTATTTGCCTTATTGTTTTGACTCTTTCCAGCTTTCAAATTGGGGTCACTGACCCCATATAAAAAAACAAACACTCTGTAAGGCTACAAATGTATTCATATTGCAACTTTTTATTCCTCATCTTTCTATTCAGGCCTCTCCTATTCATATTCCAGACTCTTATTCAATGCATGGTTGCTAGGGTAATTTGGACCCTAGCAACCAGATTTCTGAAATTGGAGAGCAGCTGAATAAAAAGCTAAATAAGTCCACAAATAATAAAAACCAATTGCAAATTGTCTCAGAATATCACTCTCTTCATCTCGCTGAAAGTGAATTTAAAGGTGAACAACCCCTTTAAATAGATTTTCTCTCTGGGGGTGCTTGTGGGTAGGGTTAGAATTGTCCATAAAACAAGCAGTGTGACCACAAAAACATATGTAGGTGGTGGTAGCTTAATTGAAGCATCTGGTGCACACACAGACACTCCCTACTAAAATGAATGAGTGCAAAAAAATAACAATTGGGGTCATAGTCCCCTTTCAGCACAAATTCTTTCAGGTATTTGGCCTATATCAGAGGTAAATTAAAGGGCAAGTAGCAGAGGGGTTGTTCATGATTGAGGACATTGTTTGCTTCTATAATATGACCTTTCTTAGAACTGTCATGCTGAGTGTATTTGCTGGCGGATGACTCATTAAATACCAATGTGGGTTGGCAAAAGGCAAGGGCTAATATGAGCAAAGGGAAATGTCAACCTACCTTTTCCGTAAGAGAACTTGTTTTATATTCTCCCCATTTGTTCTTTATCAACTCCCCCATAGAAGGCTGGAGGAAACCTATGGCAATGAATCACATGTGACCTGTGAAGGCCTCCTGCTGGTTGGTTGCTCTGGGTTACTAGACCTTGAATGTGCCGGTAGCTTCATGTCTCAATATCTGCCCTTGCGTTTGATTCAGAAGTTGCACCGGGACAGATAAACTGGTGCCTATAGGGAAAGGCAAGCGGCATGTTTGGGCGCAAGTATCAATGGTGTCAATGTAGTTGTAGCTGCAGTGGTAAATACTTATAGGGAACCCCCTGCAATAAATACGAGACTTTATGTATGTACTGTACATAGATAAGAATAACTTAAAAAAAAATTATTTTCATTTTTGGTGCAACGTGTCCTTTAAATGTCAAGAGCCATTGGCAAGACACAAACCAGACTTGTCTGAATATTATGAATGATTGTTATTAATAATACTATTATTACAGCAAAAGGTACTTCTTTCTGAGTAAATAATCTGTCCTTTATTTTTCAGCCTGCGCAGAATCCTCTGAGTCAGGTAAGTCAGTGCTTAATTGTCATTACTGATAATCTAAGGTGAACCCCTCAGTACTCGCCCTTTCATGGGCCTTAGCTGAAACATTAAATAAAGCCAATAGGTTGGGTTTGCCTCCAATAAGGATTAATTATATCTTAGTTGGGATCAAGTACAGGTATGGGATCTGTTATTCAGAATACCTGGGGTATGGATCTTTCTGTAATTTGGATCTTCATACCTTAAGTCTACTAGAAAATCATATAAACTTTAAATAAAGCCAACAGGCTGGGTTTGCTTCCAATAAGGATTAATTATATCTTAGTTGGGATCAAGTACTGTTTTATTATTACAGAGAAAAAGGAAATAATTTCTAAAAATTGGGATTATTTCATTCTAATGTAGGGTTAATTACAAACACAAAACACCCCTTGGTTTTTATCCTTCTAATTCTGGTGGAGGTCTGACTGCAGTCAGTATTCAAAAATTTCACAATATCCAAAGAATAGAAAAGAACCCCCACTGGAACAGACTAAACTCAGGCAGTCACAAAATATTATTAACACACTTATTTGTAGTAGGTTAAAAAATTAAAATTAAACACCACTGGTCAGTGCATGAGGCTGAATATGCCACTTATTATTGTTGTAAAGTGCTGTGCAATAAATTATAAAGTGCAGTGCAAAGGATTATAAGTGAGGAGCATGGGAGGCCAAATTTATTGTTTCCCACAACAAATTCGGCGATTAATAAAGTGATACCAAAATTAATAACCAGTTTCTAAATTACTAGTAATACTAAGGAATAAATTGATAGTTATAATTGATTGACTAAAATGGAAATATATAATACAATAGATTATAAAGTGCTACAGTGCTAAATGGATTAGTAATCCTTACTAAGATTCGATTAGTTAATTAACTAGGCTGCCATTAGATAGAATAAAAATAAATCAATGTTCAAATTCATGAGAAAAGGAGGAAAATGAAAAAGGAGATGGTGGAGTTGTCCCAAAACTGCTACCTAATTTGTTCTATCCCTGGGACACCACAAAGGTGGAGAAGGCAGAGTAACCGGGACTGTGGTCTCGTAATTAACTGAGCCCTAAGCTGATTTGAGAGACTACGATATCCTATAAAACCACAATTCCGCGGTCTCCTGGGAGTTTTAGTATTGCAGAGAAAGAGAAGGAGTTGAACCGAGCAAAGATTCTATCCACCACCCTCCGAAATTGTTTGACCCCAAGTTTAAATAATTGTTTAAAAGATAACCAGATCTGGAAATGAAACGCCGACGCGCGTTTCGCTATGTTAGCTTTGTCAAGGCGTAATATTACGCCTTGACAAAGCTAACATAGCGAAACGCGCGTCGGCGTTTCATTTCCAGATCTGGTTATCTTTTAAACAATTATTTAAACTTGGGGTCAAACAATTTCGGAGGGTGGTGGATAGAATCTTTGCTCGGTTCAACTCCTTCTCTTTCTCTGCAATACTAAAACTCCCAGGAGACCGCGGAATTGTGGTTTTATAGGATATCGTAGTCTCTCAAATCAGCTTAGGGCTCAGTTAATTACGAGACCACAGTCCCGGTTACTCTGCCTTCTCCACCTTTGTGGTGTCCCAGGGATAGAACAAATTAGGTAGCAGTTTTGGGACAACTCCACCATCTCCTTTTTCATTTTCCTCCTTTTCTCATGAATTTGAACATTGATTTATTTTTATTCTATCTAATGGCAGCCTAGTTAATTAACTAATCGAATCTTAGTAAGGATTACTAATCCATTTAGCACTGTAGCACTTTATAATCTATTGTATTATATATTTCCATTTTAGTCAATCAATTATAACTATCAATTTATTCCTTAGTATTACTAGTAATTTAGAAACTGGTTATTAATTTTGGTATCACTTTATTAATCGCCGAATTTGTTGTGGGAAACAATAAATTTGGCCTCCCATGCTCCTCACTTATAATCCTTTGCACTGCACTTTATAATTTATTGCACAGCACTTTACAACAATAATAAGTGGCATATTCAGCCTCATGCACTGACCAGTGGTGTTTAATTTTAATTTTTTAACCTACTACAAATAAGTGTGTTAATAATATTTTGTGACTGCCTGAGTTTAGTCTGTTCCAGTGGGGGTTCTTTTCTATTCTTTGGATATTGTCTAATGTAGGGTTGCCATCTGTCTGGTTTTGACAGGTACAGCCCCATTTTTTGAAGGGCTGCCCGTGTCTAAATTGCCTGCCCAGTTTTCCAAATGAGGAAAACCGGGCACTATTTCCTTTAATTGACCCCAAATGCTCTGTAAGGCTAAAAATGTATTGTAATGGCTACTTTTTATTACTCCTCTTTCAATGCTCTTCTATTCATATTCCAGTCTCTTATTCATATTGATGCATGGTTGCTAGGGGAATTTGGAGCCTAGCAACCGGATGGCTGAAATTACAAACTGGAGAGCTGCAGAATAAAAAGCTAAAAAACTCAAAAACCACAAATAAAAAATGAAAACCAATTACAAATTGTCTCAGAATATCACTCTCTATATCATAATAACAGTTCATTTAAAGGTGAACAACCCCTTTAATACAGGGTTCAAAATAATGGAAATTGTATGTATTAGCAGGAACTAGACTAGAACAAGACTAACATACTATTCACTGAGATTAATGTGCATCAAAACACACATTAAGGATGATTTACTGATTTAATGTAGTACATATACATTTATATAGAATTTCTTGACATTTATGTGAAGTCATTTACTGAGACGTCTTTGTTCTCCTCATGTCAGAGGGGTGTAAGGATTGTTACCGGATTGACACGGCGACTTTGGTGGGTGTCGTGGTCGGAGACATCCTCTTAACGGTCATAATCATCCTGGTCGTATATTATTGCACCAAGCGGACTTTCCAGAAGCGCAACTCTGTGGGTAAGAAATCTATGTACAGGCGGATATTTATCTGCAGAGGGTTTCAGCTCTTCTATTATCACGAAATTGTCAAGATTTAAAGCTGAATTCCTTATAACAGTAACACTTTGTAATCCCTTATATGTTCCTGTTGCCAGTCTTGCCATTGCTCCAGTAAAGGCGTCTCTATTTTTGCTTGCAGTTTCTGCCTTGTTCTTCTATGTCCCATAGTTATCCTTTTAGATCCCATGTGATAAGCCTCCAGGGTCGAACTGGAGGGCCCAGGACCCACAGGAGCTGCTGTCCAGGGCCCCCTCCAGCCCCCCCCCCCGCACCCCTACTGTGACTCGCCACTTGGCACGCATGCGCGAATTTTTTTATTTTAGAATACGAATATCGGGAGAGGGGGTCTGGTCTGGCGGGGGCCCACCGGGTTTTTTCCCGGTGTCCCGCGAGATCAGTCCGACCCTATAAGCCTCCCAGAACAGGGCAGGTTTGAGATGTGTGGTCTGGCCGTTGTGATGTCACTGGGGGCAGGGCCAAGACACATACAACTGAACCTTCATCTGCAATCAATCTACAGGCACATAGGGCACTATTCGCATACCTCCCAACTGTCCAGTTTTGAGTGGGACAGTCCCGCTTTTGACAGCTCAACCCACAGTCCTGGATTTGTACTGATATTCCCCGAGTTTCTCTTTGATCTGCTGCACTGAACAGCCAGAAAAAGATACAAAGTTTCTAACTTAATTGGCTCTTGGCAGAGATCCCAGAACACATACTTAACATACTTTTGTAAAAGTTTTGAACGAAGACTCACAGCTTAAAGGGCAATTCACCTTCATTAGCAAAATAGTAATAACAGTTAAAAAACATAGAAATGTGTTCAAACTTTCATAGCCTACCAAATTGTGTAAAATGACATGGTAATTAGGGGGTGTGGCCACAAAAACGGGCGTGGTAAAAAAAATCACCGCACACCGCAAGACTTTTTGTCCCTCTTTCTGTTTCCAAAATGCTGGGAGGTATGCAATTGTGCCAACTGGAAACACATTGAATCTACTAGTGAGGACTAGTATGGTTAATAATCAAATACAGGGCCACCATTGGGGGGTACAGGCAGGGTCAGGTCTGGCCGGTGGGATACTGGGAAAATCCAGGTGGGCTCCACCAGCCCAAACCCAGTCCCTAAATGGAACTATTGCCTCTGCCCCCAACCTCTCTCCCTGGCTCTGGTTGAGTCTCTGAGATCAGAAAATATAAGGGGGTGGGAGGAAGAAGGGGGGTGCATCTGGGTTGGGGGCCCGGAGGGGGTTTTGCAGCTGGGGTGGGGGCCAGAGGGGGCTTTGGGGCCAGGGCTGGGGGGGTGGAGGAAGCTTTGCTGCTGGAGTAGGAGGCCCAGGGAGTGAGGGGCCCAGGAGGCAGTAGCCCCTGTGGACCCTGTGCCCAAAGCTGGTTACAGGTGATACTACCCAAGAAACCTTAAACTGCAATTTGTGGGTCACATGGGGGCAGGGCTTGGTTTGGGTTCATCATAAGTGGGGATTTTGCATAATGAGGTATGGCTTGGGTGGAACAGAGCATGGTCGTACTCAAGTCTTTTTTTATTGGGCCCCATTGTATCTGTTGGTAGGGCCCTCCACCTAGGGGCCAGGTGACCAATATGTTAATACATTGACATGTTAATAACTGGAGCCCACTGAGGGAGGACCCTGATAACCCTGCTACCCTGTATTCCCTGTTTCAATGGATACCTGGCAGTAGCCTAATGGCCACTTGAAGCGTCAGCCCAAGACCTGCCCAAGAGCCTAAGAAATGAGGTCTGTATTTGAGAAATGTTGCTATTGTATTTTAATTTCACTGTGGGCTGATAATAACAATATTATTTTCCCATTTTGCAGATAATCAGAAGATTTATATTAATATGCCCATGAAAAAAACATAACTTCAGCCGTCTGCGTCGTAGGCTCCATTTGACACCACCAATGAGTTTCATTCTGGAATATTCCTTAAACAGACTGCTAGGGAGTCCCCCAGAGTGTGACGGATCCACATTTCTACTTACTAATCCACCGAATACCCTGAAAAACACAGTCCACGGCACAGAACAGAACCCTGTTGGCTTGAATGGGCTTCTGAGCTTCAGAACTATAAGAACGTGTGGACTTGATCGCTTCCCTACTGCCAGTTCTCTTACTCATTACTGTGGATTTCTGTATATTTACTATGGACATGAGGGCATTTCTACATCAGCGAGAAGGTGTCCCTTGCCAAGCAAAACAAGCATGTCGCCATATTCATGAATATTTGGCCACTGTTATCTAGTGTCTGTGGGGTGTTACATTATCAAAACAATAACAATTACCCTTGCACAGAACAACTTGTCCTGGGATTGTATATAGGAAAATATAGTGAATGCAAGTTTTTCAGACATTTTCTGAAAAGTCCCCTTGATGGTCCCTCATAAGCCCAAAGTTATAGATATATTAAAACATTGTTGTATTTATAATACTGTTTAGGCAGAAGAAAATCTAGGCTAGAGTGGTTATTCCAAACCTTATTATAACTGTCTTTAGGCTTACCAACCCCTCTAACCTTCACTGTTAAGGAACAATTGGCTAACTAAACCCCTCTTACCCGCACTGTAACCGGTATTCAGGCTGACCAGTCCCTCTAACCCTAACTATAACCAGCCTATAGGATGATTACCCCACTATACCCCCATTGCAACTAGGGATGTCGCGGACTGTTCGCCCGCGAACTAATTCGCGCGAACATCGACCGTTCGCGTCCGCCGAATGTTCGCGAACGTCGCGCGACGTTCGCCAATTTGGGTTCGCCTTAGCTGGTGCTTATTTTTGCCCTCTCACCCCAGAGCAGCAGATACATGGCAGCCAATCAGGAAGCTCTCCCTCCTGGACCACCCCCACACCCCCTGGACCACTTCCATATATAAACTGCAGCGTTTTTTCATTCTGCCTGTGTGTGCTTGGAAGAGCTAGTGTAGGGAGAGAGCTGTTAGTGATTTGAGGGACAGTTGATAGTAACTTTGCTGGCTAGTAATCTACTTGATACTGCTCTGTATTGTAGGGACAGAACTCTGCAGGAATTTGAGGGACATTTTAGGTTAGGTAGCTTTGCTGACTAGTAATCTACCTTCTACTGCAGTGCTCTGTATGTAGCTGCTGTGGGCACTGCTTCTGATCTCTCATCTGCTGACTGCTGCCTGTAACCCAATAGTCCTTGTAAGGACTACTTTTATTTTCTTTTTTGTTTTTTTACTTTGCTACTATAAGAGCCCAGTGCTATTAGTCTAGCTGTGTTGGGGAGTGGGACTGGTGTGCTGCTCCTCCTAGTAGTTCACCACTACCAGCACCAACCAGAGTCAAAATTGTTACAAAGTATCTTATTTGCACCTGTTAGCTGTTCTGAGCTCTCTGCCAAAAGCCAATTAAGTTAGAAACTGGTTTTTTTCTGGCTGTTCAGTGCAGAGAAAAGAGGGACTTTCCAGTACAAAAGAGGGACAGGGGGTTGAGTGGTCAAAAGAGGGACAGTTGGGAGGTATGCAAGTGCCACCTAGCTGTGTGAGCTTTTTCACATTCTGTCTAAATAACAATAATAATTCCGTGTCCATAAACATCACCTGAGTGATGTTTTTACAGCAGCAATAATATATTCCGTATCCACTACTGTATATGTTGCCCTTGCAGGCATTGTTTGCCCAGTCTTTAACCAAGTGCCACCTAGCTGTGTGAGCTTTTTCACATTCCGTGTCCAGAAACATCACCTGAGTGACGTAGTGTGATTTCTGCCCTTTACAGCACAAAACGCAGCGCTGTGTCAACAATGTATTTTTCAGATACATTTTTGCCCTTGATCCCCCTCTGGCATGCCACTGTCCAGGTCGTTGCACCCTTTAAACAACTTTAAAATCATTTTTCTGGCCAGAAATGTCTTTTCTAGCTTTTAAAATTCGCCTTCCCATTGAAGTCTATGGGGTTCGCGACGTTCGCGAACCGTTCGCATTTTTGGACGCATGTTCGCGAATATGTTCGCGAACATTTTTTCCGCCGTTCGCTACATCCCTAATTGCAACCAGCCTTCAGGTTGACCAATCCTTTTAACCCTCACTGTAATTTAATGCTCACTTGTAATGTACCTCCTACTGTAAATGATAAGGATATTAGAAGTCACTGAGGGGTTGTTCTGTGACCATATAAAGGCACAAGGCTGCAGGGTAAGTTATACAGGGAACTCTGAGTATCACTCATGTATTATAAGGGATAATGTACCACCCTACTGTAAATGATAAGGATATTAGAAGTCACTGAGGGGTTGTTCTGTGACCATATAAAGGCACAAGGCTGCAGGCTGAGTTATACAGGGAACTCTGAGTATCACTCATGTATTATAAGGGATAATGTACCCCCTACTGTAAATGATAAGGATATTAAAAGTCACTGAGGGGGTTTGTGACCATATAAAGGCACAAGGCTGCAGGCTGAGTTATACAGGGAACTCTGAGTATCACTCATGTATTATAAGGGATAATGTACCCCCTACTGTAAATGATAAGGATATGAGAAGTCACTGAGGGGTTGTTCTGTGACCATATAAAGGTACAAGGCTGCAGGCTGAGTTATACAGGGAACTCTGGGTATCACTCCTGTATTATAAGGGATAATGTACCCCCTACTGTAAATGATAAGGATATTAGAAGTCACTGAGGGGTTGTTCTGTGACCATATAAAGGCACAAGGCTGCAGGCTGAGTTATACAGGATAATCAGAGTTATTTGTTTATGAAAAAGCCAAAAGTTCAGTTATGAAGGTTGATACCATTGATATCCTTTATTTTACAAAAATAGATATACAGGCTTGTATTTTGAGGAAACATGCAGTTTAGCTTGTACTTTATTTGTATTGATGTAACATAATTGAGGGAATGAAGCAGGTAAACTGTTTTCTTTTAAAGTCCAAAATTAGGCATTTTAAAACCAAATTGTGACTCTTTCCTTAGAGAGAGGAGCCTGGATGTGAGAATACAGGAAACTGGGAGAGTAAATAAATGACACCCAAAGAGTAAGATCAGACTGTTCCACAGTTTCTCCTGCTGATTAGAACTTACTGGCAGCATCTTGTAGATGGGAGGCATTCAGACAATTGTACAATTTGTAATTTTCTAAAATGTTGGCTTGGAGTTATATAATTATTATTTGTTGGAATGTTGAAATGTTGGAATTCATGGTACTGTATGAGGAACAAGTCTAACTTATGCTCTGCGGAAGTTGGGAAAGTCTTATTGGCTCAGGGTTGTTGTTTTGTATTAAAAGTGGGATAATACTATTAGGAAATGGCAAGTTTCAAACCTTGGTCTACGAGTTGTTTGGCTGGTGCAGCTTGAGCCACCAGGGGCTTTCAGAACTGACTTCAGCCAATAGTCCATCTTACTATATCTTCTCTCCGTTGCCTTCAGTCTCCACCTCTAATCTTGTTAAACCCTATATACACCAGTGCCTGTCTGATTGCTATTGCTGGATTATTGTCTCATATTAGTGTTTTAGCCACTGTTCCTGGTTTCTGATTGTTCCTGGTCCCACTTTGTTACTCAGTCCTGCCACCCATCCTCCTTATCTGATCTCCTGGTTTGACCCCCGGCCTGTATATACAGACTTGTTTTTGCCTGCCCCGACCACTGGCTTGTTATATGGACTTGTCTTGGGGTCGTACCCTTTATAATTCAGTATTGACTTTTGATTTCATCATTGTCACCTGTTTCAGTTTCACATTAAATCTAGTTCTGAGTATAACTAAGTATTCTTGGTTCTTCTAACATCCAATATGGGAACACCACACTATCAAGCAATTAGGCTCCAACCTGCTAACCCTATTCTTGACAAGTACATTGTAGGTTTGGGCCACAATGATCTCCATTCCATTGAGGAGGGTAAGTAAGTAATCGATGATGAAGAATAAGGAGGTAGAAAGTCAGTAAGAATGGATCTTGAGGAATTGCTAAAACCTGGCGAGCTTCTATATATATATATATATATATATATATACAAAAAGAAGTTGCAACAGCACTCACGCTTTACAGCAAGTTCACCGGTGCACGTCCCTTGGGGATTCTTTTCAGTCCTCCACAATCTAGAAACGTAGTAATGGACAGCACTCGCTTGTAATGCTCAAAGGTATCTTTATATCAAATGTTAAAAAATGACATCACCATATGTATGCACATATAAAAAGCGATGTTTCGAGCCTACATAGGCTCTTTATCAAGCCATGTGTAGCAATGGTATCAAGAACAAACATAAACATGTGAGTATTTAAGGATCATCAAAGGAAGTGACATCGCAACATATTCATTATCCTCTATACAGGGTTGATACAATGTATACTGAACACTGGTTGAATTAGATACATAACACTTGTAGAAACAGATATAGCTACAAAAATAAATACAAATTGTAATCCTTATTAAGGCCTGCTGGATGAAGTGAATGTAACCTTTTAATCCACCATACTTCCCGTTGTTTAAGCCTAAATTCACGGTCTCCTCCCCTAACTAAGGGGGGCACATGCTCTAATACCATGAACCGTAATTGATCCACAGTATGTCCCTTTTCTTTGAAATGACGTGACAATGGTAAAGCAGTGTTTCCCAATTTGATGGTGGACTTGTGTTGTGATATCCGTGATTTGGCCTTTTGGATAGTTTCCCCGACGTAAATCATGCCACATGGGCAAACTATCGCATACACCACAAATTGTGATAAGCAGGTGTGGTATCCCCTAATTTGAATAGACTCTCCAGTACCTGGATGTAAGAAAAATTTGCCTTTAATCACATGTCGGCACTGTTTGCAGTCAAGGCAAGGATACATACCACTGTTACGTTGCCCCAAAAATGTGCTCGCGACTGGTTTATATGTTGGCACTGAAGTCTTGGTTAATTTAGACCCTATAGTTTTTCCTCTTTTGTATGAGATCAGTGGAGGGGAAATAAATTCCCTCACCGTAGGATAGGCTCTACATAGAATTGGCCAATGTTTCTGTAGGATGCCATTTATTTGTCTAGAAAGTCCACCGTGTTGTGTAACAAAGGTAATTCTAGGGCCCTTCACTTTTCTAGATTTTGACTGTCCTATAGCCTTTTCGGCTTTGTCCAATACTTGTAATGGATACCCACTCTTTTTAAATTTATGCCTCATTTGTTTGATTTGGACATCCCTAATCACTGGGTCACTAACCAACCTGTGAACCCGTGTTAACTGGCTGATTGGTATCGAATGTTTGATGTGCCTAGGGTGGTTGCTATCAAAATGTAAAATCTGATTTCGGTCAGTAGGTTTAGAGTATAGTTTAGTCTGTAGCCCTCCTTCTCTATATACTAATACATCCAAGAAAGAAATTTCTTTAACATCATGAGTTAGCGTAAATTTGATGGAGGGATGGAAACAATTGAGATGATCGTGGAACCGAGATAGGGAACCAGTGTCACCCCGCCATACAACAAAAATATCGTCGATATATCTCCACCAGGCCACACAAGTGTTATGTATCTAATTCAACCAGTGTTCAGTATACATTGTATCAACCCTGTATAGAGGATAATGAATATGTTGTGATGTCACTTCCTTTGATG
Source organism: Xenopus laevis (assembly GCF_017654675.1). NCBI lineage: Eukaryota > Metazoa > Chordata > Amphibia > Anura > Pipidae > Xenopus > Xenopus laevis. The sequence goes on along the minus strand of NC_054383.1, from coordinate 134,875,592 downwards.
ATCCTTAAATACTCACATGTTTATGTTTGTTCTTGATACCATTGCTACACATGGCTTGATAAAGAGCCTATGTAGGCTCGAAACGTCGCTTTTTATATGTGCATACATATGGTGATGTCATTTTTTAACATTTGATATAAAGATACCTTTGAGCATTACAAGCGAGTGCTGTCCGTTACTACGTTTCTATATATATATATATATATATATATATATATATATATATATATATATATATATATATATATATATATATATATATATATATATATATATATACATACTTTGGATATATTATTTATATTATATTTTAAATTCATTTTCCAACTATTTTTAACAGTCATATTTATAAATGGAAAAATACAAATTTCCCCCCTAAATTAGTGTGAATTTTTCAGATTCAAGTTTTTCCCCAAATATCTTCCTGATCACGAAAACTAATTTTTGTAAAAAAAAAAAATCAAATCCAAAAACTCAAATTTAAAAAATGTAAAAAAATGCATAAATCTGCCCCCTGGATCTAAACTAAGAAAAAAAATGTATTGGTGTAAATGTTAAGTGGTCCTCTGAGAACTTATTAAATTACAATATTTTTCAATTATTTTTCATTTTAAGTTGTTTCTAAGAAGATCGAGGGACCTATTTATTAAACCTTGATTTTTCTGGTCAAGTTTTTAAAGGGGAAAACTCACATTTTTAGAGATTTATTATACCCAAAGCTGCTAAAAATCTGAATCCTAAAATACTCCATCTCAAAGCTGTCAAGGTCATGTAGAAGTCAATGGCAGATGTATCTGAAGATATTTCTTGACATCGTGATTTGCGCTGGTTTTTGTCGATAATCCGATAAATTCAAGTTGACTCTGCGACAATTGGCTAAGTCAAGTTTTTGGAGCATCAGTTCAAAAAAGTTGTATGATTCGAATTGACGCACACTTTTTTTCTGCACTGGCTTTTTTGAGAAGCATTATTGATAAATAAGTTAAATTCGTGGTTGACAGTTAGGACAACCTTATTTTTAAAAAATGAGTTTTAGTAAATACCCCTAGATTTAGGCTAGGCATGTTTTCACTTAACAGCTTTTTGATGTTGCACAAGGGCCAGCTATTAATTATCTGCTCACTTGCTGTTCACTTCCTCTATTCAGTTAACACACAGGTTACTGACTCTCACTGGAGCCTAAAGCCTGATGTTGAAAATGCAAATAGAAAAAAATGCTAAAAATAGAAAATGATCGTAAACTGCAAAATTGCTTGGAAACGCTCTTTCAGTCATTTTTGATTGAATTGTTTGTTGCATTGTGCTGTTTGTTTGTATTTCCTGTGTCCTACTTAAAAAAAAACAAAAAAAAACGAAAAATTACACCACAACCTAGAAATGAAAACAATCTAAACAATTATGATCAATCACATTATATAGATAATGTACAGGTATGGATTCGTTATAAAGAAACCCATTATCCAGAAAGCTCAGAATTATGAGAAAGCCATCTCCCATAGACTCAGTTGAAATTAAATAATTTAAATATTTTAAAAACGATTTCCTTTTTCCCTGTAATAATAAAACAGTAACTTGTACTTGATCCCAACTAAGATATAATTAATCCTTATTAGAGGTAAAATTTGCCTATGGGGTTTAATGAATGTTTACATGTTATTTATAGACTTAAGATATGGAGACCCCTTATTCAGAAAACCCCAGGTCCTGAGCATTCTGGATAACAGGTCCTATACCTGTATTTGTTCCTCATTACTAAACTACAAACATTTTTTTTAATTTAACCATTCCCTTGTTGGTATGTAAAGAAGAAGGAAAGGTTAAAACTAAGCAATCTTTATCAAATTACTCAATTAAATCCACAAAGTAATGCTGCTCTGAGTCCTCTGTCAAAAGAAAGCACATTTCTTTCCTTCTATTGTGTACTCATGGGCTTCTGTATCAGACTTCCTGTTTTCAGCTTAAACCTCCAGGGCTAGGGCTTGAGCATGCTCAGTTTGCTCCTCTCCCCCTCCCTTCTCCCCTCCTCTGTAATCTGAGCCCAGACCTATAAGTGAGCAGGGAGAGACTCAGGCAGGAAGGGATGTCAAGCCAAGATAATACGGCAACTGCTATCCTAAACAAACACACAGATCTTTGAGAGCTGTATACTGGTAAAGCATTCTACAGAATAAATATAGCGTTCTATCTTGCACTATTGTGTCTAATCTATTGCCAAAAAACTGCCTTGGTAGCTTTCATTCTCCTTTAGGTGAGAGCCAATGAAATTCCAAACTGTACATATAAAGAACAAAATCATTTTAAAATAATTGCATAACTCACACATGTAACACCTCTATTATTCATACCCCTTAAGCTCTGTACTGTCCACACATTTTAGCCAGACTGAAACTTCCCACATTGTTCACCTGTTCACAAGCATACAAACTGCTGGAGGGGCACCAGCATTTTGTCACTGTATGTGACAGTATGAACTGTCCCTGTCTCCTGCTGTATTCTGTCTGCCCTATGCTCCCTGTGTGTGCCACACTCTGCCTTTCCTATGCTCCCTCTGTATGTCATACTCTGCCTGCCCTATGCTCCCTGTGTGTGCCATACTTTGACTGTCCTATACTCCCTGTGTGTGCCATAGTCTACCTGTGGGAAGTGAACATGGTGGGGGATTGTTAGCATTTGGAAACACTTGTTATGGGTTCCCCAAGATGTTCAATCATGTGCGGGGGGGGGGGGGGGCTGCTGTGTTATCCATGGGGAGGATGAGGCATAGGGGTTTAGAGATATATCTTAATATGACAATATTCACATATAAGTGATGAGTGATATTCCTGCAGTGAGCAGTGTGGAAATGATCTTAAAAGTTCTTGTGGTAACATGGATGTGGTTTCAAAGTGGTTGTGGTTTAAAAACAGGCAATGGTCAACACTGGCTTCTATTATCAACCCTCCACCATGTAGGAAAGAAAAATTCCAGCCCTCTCTACCACAGAAGTTGCACAGCACTGGCTTAGATGATAGCCTGGTATTGGCAGTATAAAACTGCAAATATCTCACAAAACAATAACCCCCCCCACGTGTATACGGCAAAAGTGCCTTCTGCAAAGCTGAGTTTTTCCAGATATATCATGTTGATACATCTTTTTTTGGCTGGTAGGGGTACTTTTGGTTTCAAACAATCAACACACACAAACAGAAACACAAAAAAGGGTGGAAAAAAATTAGCAAATTACAATTCTGTTTTAACAGCCCAACAAGCCAGGCTTAATATCAGTGAAAAAAACATGACCTGTGAATGCCAGGCTTAATATCAGGGAAAAAACATAACCGGTGAATGCTGTGTGCAGCTGAATTATTGTGAAAAGAAATGTGTCTGCTGATAACTGTGGTTTCACAAGTCAGCCTTTCCTCCTCTGACCAGGGTAGGGTGTCCTGTGACTGTTGCTGATGTCTCACACACACACAGTTCCTTCAGAGGCAGGCGGTGCAAGAGCCTCGATACAACACAGTCTTTAGGAGAAGTCTAGAGCTGGACCGTGTATGAAAGACTGGAAGAATGATAATACATAAGAACTAGACGTAGGCCGCCATGTTGTCCGTAGAAAGGCCACAATTGCAGTAGCTGCAGAACACATGAACAGTTCAACGTCATCCCAAAATAAACATCATCAACCTTCCCATTCCTAAACTGCACTGGGATCTCCAGGAGCCATGAATCGGCAAAGTCAACCTCTCCTGATCCTGGTTTTGGCTACTTTAGGTAAGGTTTTTTCTTCATTGACTCAGGGAGTTTATCACTGTAAAATCTGTTTTATGACAAATGAATAAGATATTGGGACACAGTCGGTGAGATGAGAAAACTTCAGTTAAGGGGTTATCTTGTGAACACTTATGTGTTATCTATCTATCATTTATTTAATATCTATCATCTATTTATCATCTATCCATCCTTCTATGTATATCTATCTATCTATCTATCTATCTATCTATCTATCTATCTATCTATCTATATATCTATTTATTTAATATCTATTTATCATCTATTCATCCTTCTATATGTATCTATCTAATTATCATCTATCTATCTATCATTTATTATCTATCATCTATTTATCATCCATCCATCATTCTATATCTATCAATCTATCTATCTATCTATCTATCTATCATCTATCATATATCTATCTATCTATCATATAAATATATATCTACATACATTTCTATTCACATCTATCTACATACCTATCTATTATCTATTTATATATTGATCTTTTTAGCTATCATTCTGTCTGTCTACCAACCCATCTATTATCTATTTATCTGTCTGTCTGCCTACCTACCTAATATCTATTTAACTATCATCTATATATCTAGCTACCTACTTATTATCTATCTATCTATCATCTATCTATCTATCTATCTATCATCTACACCACAAGCCAGGACTTCCCATATATTGGGATAAATATTAGTGGTGAGCAACACTACAGTGGCTCAGAAAGAAGACAAAGGTAGTGGTCAGACACATTGATATTCACTCAGACATTTAATAGGGATGAATCATCCCATGAAACATCAAATTCCTCTTCCTTTTCCCCTTGTATTCTCATTCAGGAACTTTTTATTAAAACATTTAGGCAGACAGGAGGGTATCACACAAGGGGCAGACGAAGGGCTCAATATATGGGTTACTAGTCTCTTAAAGAGCTGTAGACATTTTGATGTTCCAAGGAATTCTTTTCCTTGGAAGATGAGTTGGGTATAGGGTTTTTAGGAGGTTAAAATATTTAAGCTCATTAGCTTTCCGATTGTAGTTGGATGGTTATATTACAGATTTCAGGGGGAAACTGGGCATTGGTTCATGTTGTCTTGTATGGCTCAAAAGTGATAAGACATTGACTGTTGATACAGTATGGTATAGAGAAAATAATAGGTATAATATCTTTATAGAGGGAGAATATTTGAACTGTTAGGACCACCAGAGAAGATATGTTAGGAAGGCCAGGACAAGAAACTTATCCCCTTATTTATAAAGTAATGCAACCATTCATAAAAGTATGCTTCATACTCAGACCAACTGTACATACAGAGACAGGCACAACTATATGGATTCCAATTCAAGAGCCAAAGAATTGCCCCAAATAGGTCCATTAAGTGGAAAAATCACTTTGAACCTTGGTCCCTTCTCCCTCCATGATAAATGAACCCTACAGTGAGGGTGGTCTATTTTTTCAAAAATATTTAATTGTTTATGTTGTTATACAGTTAGCAGGAATGCAGAATTTTTAGATTCAACCAAATACCAAATTCTTGGCTGAATATCAAACAGCATACACATATTTCTATCTGTTTGGGAACTTCGATTCCTGGTAGGAACTAAGGAGAATTTTTAAAAGAACTTCTTAGAAGACATGGAGTTCTGTGTGAATTAATGACACAATTCTTCTAACCCACCAACAAGGTTGTCAGTGCCGGGGGTGGTTTCCATTAAAACTAGTGACAGCCTCTTCCACTGGGTTCAGCTATAAAGAACTAGCTGAGAATACACCCCGTGTGCATGACTAAGTGCATGATGATTTTTTTTTTTTTTTTTGGATGTTAATGGACTTTGTGTTTCGGTGAAAGCTGGGATTCAAAGTAAATTAGAGAGGACAATGCATTAAAAAAGTTTTTTTTGAGAATATGAAGATTCTGCTTTGGAAAGAGGAAGCAGATGAAGGATTTACCAATGTCCTGTTTAATCACCAAGACAAAGTTAAAACAGTTGGCAAAGGAACAGAGGGGAAAAATAACAGACGTCGTTCTTGTGAAACTGTAGTACAGTCATTATCTTGTGACATAACACTGAAAGCATAGCTGACATTTTAAGGGTCTCTTAGTGGAGTCCAGGCCATTTAGAGGGGAATTTGCTTCTAGAAGGCTAGCTTGAAAGTCGATAAGGGGGGAATCTGAGGTGGAAACCTATTATCTGCCTCTTAGATATGTTTAGAACTAAGACTGAATGGCTATATCTGTAACCTTGTTTTGAGCTAAAGGGACTCAGTCTAAAGGCCAGTTAGGGGGAGATTTGGGGTGAGTGCTTATTTGTGCCCCGAGTACCCCTGGAACTATAGCAGGGTGATACCCCAATGTTTCTATATATCTGTAACCTTGTTATGAGCTAAGGGGGCCTAGCCTGAAGGCAAGTTAGGGGGAGATTTGGGGTGAGTGCTTATTTGTGCCCTGGTTACCCCTGGAACTATAGCAGGGTGACTGTTACCCCAATGTTTCTATATATCTGTAACCTTGTTATGAGCTAAGGGGGCCCAGCCTGAAGGCCAGTTAGGGGGAGATTTGGGGTGAGTGCTTATTTGTGCCCTGGGTACCCCTGTAACTATAGCAGGGTGACTGTTACCCCAATGTTTCTATATATCTGTAACCTTGTTATGAGCTAAGGGGGCCCAGCCTGAAGGCCAGTTAGGGGGAGATTTGGGCTGAGTGCTTATTTGTGCCCTGGGTACCCCTGGAACTATAGCAGGGTGACTGTTACCCCAATGTTTCTATATATCTGTAACCTTGTTATGAGCTAAAGGGACTCAACCTAAAGGCCAGTTAGGGAGAGATTTGGGGTGAGTGCTCATTTGTACACTGGGTACCCCTGGAACTATAGCAGGGTGACACCCAATGTTTCTATATATGTGTAACCTTGTTATGAGCTAAAGGGACTCAGCCTAAAGGCCAGTTAGGGGGAGATTTGGGGTGAGTGCTTATTTGTACCCTGGGTACCCCTGGAACTATAGCAGGGTGACTGTTACCCCAATGTTTCTATATATCTGTAACCTTGTTATGAGCTGAGGGGGCCCAGTTCGAAGGCCAGTTAGGGGGAGATTTGGGGTGAGTGCTTATTTGTGCCCTGGGTACCCCTGGAACTATAGCAGGGTGACACCCCAATGTTTCTATATATCTGTAACCTTGTTATGAGCTAAGGGGCCCAGCCTGAATGCCGGTTAGGGGGAGATTTGGGGTGAGTGCTTATTTGTGCCCTGGGTACCCCTGGAACTATAGCAGGGTGACAGTTTCTATATATCTGTAATTGTTTGAATGTAGTTGAATGCCTATTAATTGGCAGTATTGGTAAGGAGAAAAAGAGAACACCAAGATCAGGAAAGGAGGTTGGAGGAGATAAAGAGGGTATGGAGATTGGACATTGTGTATAAACTGTTTTCATAGTAATAAAAATAACCCACTTTCTTTCCAGGTTGTCATGTGTCCAACCCATGACAGATTTCCCCTCCTGCTAAGAGGACAGAAATGTTTAAAAGTAAATCATTTATTTTCATTTCATAAAAATCTGCTTTTAATACGATATTAAGATTTACAACGGTAAAAATACCACCGTATTTCTTACCATATTTTTAATTCCTAATGCAGTACCCCAATATTTCCTCCATGCAGTTTGAACTGTTCAAATGAAGTGCATATTCTAATTCTTCGTGAGTTTTGCATCTCTGCCCAAATCTGTGCTTGAGACTTGTGACTTGGTGAATGTACTATAAATGTTTAGCACTGTCAGCATGTGTGTGAATCACAACTTCTCTGTGTTAATTTCTGGTAAATAATTCCCCATTATATGAAGAGGAATTTCTCTATTTCTAGCTATAGAGGACCCTTCCATAGTCATTAAGATCTGAGTGGAGGCTTTTCAAACAGCAGAAATGTTCTGATCTGATCTATTAGTCATTCATCATCTATCAAAGAGTATCTAGAAAATCTTGTGACCAAAAAGCTGACCTTCCAGCGGAAAATAGCAGAGCAAAGGGACAGTCTTCTCATATCTTGCCCAAACTGACCTCCAGGTTGGCTCCCCAAGACACAATAATTTTAGTGTACTTCGATTAGGGAATAGTCCAAATTCGAATCAAATTATAAAAAAAATTCAAAAATTCGAAAATTGAAATTTATTATGTACTGTCTCTTTAATTTGACTTCAACTATTCGCCATCTAAAACCTGCCGAATTGCTGTTTTAGCCTATGGGGGACCTCCTGAACCTATTTGGAGTCATTTGGTGGAATCTAAGCTTTTTTTTGAAAATACTAATTCTAATTCGATAGAATACGATCCAAATTCGAATCGAATACAGCCTATTCACCCGAAGTTAAAAAATATGACTTTTTAAAATAAATTTTGGTTGTCTTTTTTTATTCAAATTTTGAGTTGATGGGAGTTTAAAAAAACTGTCATCACCTCGAAATTCGACCCTTGACAAATTTGCCTCTAAAGGTCGAATTTTAGCAGTTTTAGAGTTTTTTGAAACCACGATTAAACGAATTTTCTCTAAAACCACAAATGCCATGAAAGTTATCTAAAGATCAGATCCTAAAAAAAATTTGAATACCCTTCAATGGTTAAAAAATGTTCCAGTAGAATCAGTGCAGCTCCCGTTGACTTCTATGGAAGCTCGACTGTTTTTACTTGAAGAAGTTACTGGTTTTTACACTTAGTAAATCTAACATTTTTGGAGTAATAAAAAAACACACATTTTTATAGAAAAAATATATTTAGTAAAAAATTTGAAATCCAAATCCGAGTCAGAGCAGCTCCTTTTGACTTCTATGTTACCTCAACTGCTTTTACTTGGAGAAGTTCATGGTTTTTACACCTAGTGCATCCCCCATCCCTCTTTTCACTGAGCTGTCTTCATCCAAGACAAGATAATCAGCATTGGGATTTGAATTACTGGTGACAATAATCTAGGTAGTGAATGATATAGGAATGACCTGTGGCCTTAAAAAATTGAATTTGTGAGGTCTTCTCTACTTAATAATAATAAACTCACAATTTAAAACAAATTTAAAAAAAACTAAAATTGTTGCTTATTTATTAAAAACTGTGTATATCAATGGAATACAACAGCAGAACAAAGCTCAAATACCTTGAATTTATGAATTTACAAGCTCAAAAAAAACTTGAAAATCTCAAATGAAAAAACCTCTACATGAGCTTGCAAGTTTTTAGATGCCAAAGTTTTACATTCAAGTTTTTCAAGATTTTTGTGCTAATAAATAAAAAACATTTGAGTTTTTCAAAATATAATTCATATTTGTGAGTTGTTGTGCAAATAAATTTGAATTGTGGCAAAACTTTTAATTCAAACATTGACAAATCACCCCCACATTTCTAGGAGGCTTTATTCCACAGTTTGTTCAAGAAAAAGATAAAGAGATGAAAATAAATAAACAGATGATCAGTTCATAGGGATTATATGTTTGATTTACTTGGAGAATATAGAGAATATTCTGAATTGTTAGAGAGGAACAGGAAATCTTGTGCATGAGTGCAAGTGGTGATTAAATGCAGACATGGGGTAAATTAAAGATTTTAGACGAGACGAGTCAATTTGTTTTGTCACTATATTAGCTTTACTAAACAGTGGAGTGAAGTGGAAGCAATACATGAAACCATCAGTAGAGTGTATGATGGGTCAATAGTGTTATTAAATGCCCAAAAGAAAAATAATAACGTGAAATAATTTTAGACTGAAGTAAAGAGAGAGGGAAGATAGGAAGCAATGGGCATGCTAAATGTTTAAGTCTGATAGCAGAACTCCCACATCTGTCAGGTCTGGAGAAGAGCAGGTCAATCATGGAGACAATGAGCAGAGAGAATTAGTCAAAATCATGAAATAGTCCTAAATAAATACCCTACATTAAACGACAGCTGTTGGGTCACAGGGGTCCATTTTGAAGGTACAGGTAGGTATGAAAAATATGAACTGGAAAAGTTTGATGTATAAACAAAGTGGGCTTTCTACAGGGAAAGTGGAAGAAGCAGTAATATAACTGTGTGATTTGATTAAGTAAGAATCTAGGGGGTGCACGGAGGAGAGTAATCAGGCTAGATGTAAAACAGGAAGTGGCTAGACTTGAAGAATTTACACCAACCCCAAGCAAAGAAGCTGTCAAAATTTTGCATGTGGTCTTTACAGCTGTGGTTTTGTGGATCCACACCATATATTATTGTTATGGGCCTAGTAAAGGAATACCTATTAATGTAAGTGAGAACCGAGCAGAGAATAAGAAAAAGAAGATTAACTTTTTATTTGCTGAATCAGTTGATGAAGAAAGAGCAGCAAGAAAGTGCATGATAATGTGGAGTTAATTTCCCTACTGCTACAGAAAGTCCCAGTATCAGTGTATTATCCCTTGGAGCACCTTTCAGGTGGCACAGAACACTGTAAGTAAGATGTTTTTGTGTATGAGTAATAAAACAAAGATAAATAGAAACATTGGGGTAACAGTCACCCAGCTATAGTTCCAGGGGTACCCAGGGCACAAATAAACACTCACCCCAAATCTCCCCCTAACTGACCTTCAGACTGGGCCCCCTTAGCTCATAACAAGGTTACAGATATATAGAAACATTGGGGTAACAGTCACCCTGCTATAGTTCCAGGGGTACCCAGGGCACAAATAAACACTCACCCCAAATCTCCCCCTAACTGGCCTTCAAGCTGGCCCCCCTTAGCTCATAACAAGATTACAGATATATAGAAACATTGGGGTAACATTTACCCAGCAATAGTTCCAGGGGTTCAGACTGGGCCCCTTAGCTCAAATAAGTGTGGGTGGAAATTGCAAAAAATCATACAAACAGAAAAAAACAAAATGTCATGGGGACCTGCAAAATATACAAGTAATATTAACTTATATAACAGTTTTATTTCTTACAAAGAGATTTATTAGGCCATTTCACCACAAACTTCCTTCCATTAATATATCAAAGGTTTCCTGCCTAAAGCAGCTGCCTTTCCCACCATTGCTGCTCACAATAGTCGTTGATAAAAAAAAAAATAGGTGTCCGGATATAAAACTGGGTCATGTGTAAAAAGCACCCTAACTGTTTCTAAAACTGTTATTTTTCCCATTCTTTTAGGTTCTGTCCGCGGACAAAATGGTAAGATTGATAAATATCTAACATCTTAGAAAATCTTGTAGAAATGGAATGCTCTTTTGGTCAAAAATTACATTGAAGCAACATTAATAAAGGGTATTGATTACAAGACTGAGAGGATATGGGTAGCTCTACAAACAGGGGGTTAAATGTATTTTGGACAGGTGTAATGTATGAGATTTCAAGAGGCTTAAAACAAAAAAAAAAACACCCATTCCATTGAAGAAGACTATGTAGCTTGCAAAATTAATACATTACTTACATTGATCTTTTGTGTTTATTGGATAACTAAACCTTAAAATAAGTGAATGTTAAATTGGTGACAGGGCTATTTTAAGCACTTTTGCAATGTAAAAGTATTATTTATTTACTTTTATTTCCAAGATATTAAGGGATACGTGTACCGTTACTATGTATGAATTTTGTTACAACAGCGCCACCTGCTGGTCATTTTCCCACCAGTCTGACCAGCAAGTAGTCAAGGAAGTTGTCAGGAGTAGTGATGGGCGAATTTATTCGCCAGGCGCGAATTCGCGGCAAATTTGCGCGATTCGCCAGCGAATAAATTTGCGAAACGCTCGTGAAAATTCGCCCGAAAAACATTTGCCGGCTTCAAAAACGGGCGCCGGCATCAAAAAAACGGGCGCCGGCGTCCAAAAATTAGACAAAACGAACGAATATCTTACCGTGTCGCGAATTTCGCAGGAAATTCGCGAATTTTCCTGCGAAGCGAAACGGGGCAAATTCGCCCATCACTAGTCAGGAGAAATAAAGAGGCTGATGTTCTTCTGCTTAGGAAAGATGTGAGAAAGATTTCTAATTTTATTCCAAAGCAGAAGAACATCAGCCTTTTTCTTTCTCCTGACAACTTCCTTGACTACTTGCTGGTCAGACTGGTGGGAAAATGACCAGCAGGTGGCGCTGTTATAACAAAATTCATAGTAACAGTACATGTATCCCTTAATATTTTTGAAATAAAAATAAATAAATAATGAATGTACATTGCAAAAGTGCTTAGAATAGCCCCTCTTCAATTTTACATTCACATATTTTTAAGGTTCACTTATCCTTTAAGGCTGATTCTAAAAAAGGAGAGAAAGAGCTCTGATTAGGTGCATGAGGATGGGCTTTCCAACATAAAGATTAAGAGCAATTAACCAACCAACAACGTATAAGAACATTAGTGACAACACTATCGGCTGTGATTCCTCAAGTAGGACAGAAAGTTATCTCCATCATCTGCTACAAAGATAACGATCTCTGCAACAACATTAGTCAGATGAACAAATGACTCAACAATACATTTATCTTCCGCATCACTGCACCCTACCTCTGGGAACTAAGAAACACTCATCAGTTGGGGAAAAACTAAAGCGTCAGTGGGCAGTTTGAGTGATGAGAGAGGATTGTAATTAATAAGTAAGGTGTGAGCATGTGCTTAAATAGAGCTCTATCCCAACAAGCAGCACACAAAGGGCTTTCTCCAGTGAAAAGAAAGACTCCTGTTATGGACAATTGTTTCCGGAATCCTGAAGGGTAAGAACATTGGTGTCCTGGTCTTGGATATAGGATATCTTCCCAACATATTAAGAAAAAGATGTCACATTTTCCTGGTGTATTGCATATCAAGAAGACATTTTTTTCATGTTGCATTTGCAACATACAATGACCAGTTGGCATTTATTGTCTTCTTCTTTGCACTTTGCACATTGTGTGGGGGATTGTACATGGCCCCTTTAGCCTTGTTTTCCCATGATATCCTTAATATCCTTGTCCAATGACAAGATGTGCACTTGCATGAGATATTGTCGTTAGATTTGAGGTTTCATCCAGTGATTGGGACATGTGTCCAAGGAACAATAGGAACAGAAATCCTCATAACATGGATATTTATTTTATTGATTGAGCAGTTTTAGCCTAAAAAAACTATAGATCCTGGAGAGTCCATATGACAATAATGGTAGAATGATAGTCCACGGCATGGAATTTCCTTTGAATATTCATATTTCCAAGATCATAGGCTTCATGTTTGTGATTTATCTACTAAATGAATAACTGTTCCCAAACATACTGTTAATTTGTTTGCCTGTGTGGCCCCCAATAAGATGTTTGCTCTCCTTAATATAACTTCAGTTCCATGGACTTCACATGATAAACCATGAGAAAAATGTAATCAACTGTAATCTGGCCCGATACACATTTTCCCTTCTTTTTAGGTTTTATTGAATTAAATAACCTCCAAAGGTATTTTTCCTTTGAAAAAATGTAATTTTCTAGAATTCATTTTAAAACCTTTAGTTCAGTTACAAATTTTTGTTTGTATCTTTGATTTTTTCAGTACCAGCCCCTAAACCTGACCCAGTTTCCACAATAACTAGTATATCTACTCTTCTTACAGACTGTGGGAGCTGCTTCTACTTGGATACGGGCGCTGTCATTGGCATTGTCATCTGTGATGTTGTGATTACTGTGCTCATTGCTCTAACCGCATATTATGTATCCAATAAAATCCATATGAAAAAAGAAGAGGGTGAGTCATTAACTTGGACCTCTATTCTAGAAAATACTCATATAATATGGTATAAGAGAAGAAAGAGTTATGGTTGCAGGGTCTGGGTTTGTTTTAATGCCATGTCACACATTTGTGATTATTTAATTTAAATTATTCTTTATTTTTTTTTATAGAAAGAAATACAAATTCTAAGAAGCCAGACACACAGGAGGCTGAGCCACCATACGAAGTGAGTCCATGAGACAGAAGTACCAATCAATATTAATTAATACTAATATTGTCCATTAGAGCTGTAGCTTATAGAGCGATGCACCATTTTTTTTTGCACCTATATCTACAGGTTAGTATTTGGTGTGGCACAATGTAAGATTTCCCTAAAAATTTCCGCAGAGAGGTGCAAACATTGAGGTCGATCACAGCCGCAGTTCTGCAGTTAAAATTATTCCAAATTGGAAAGAGTTCCAATCATTCCAATTTGGAAAAAGAAATTATTAACCCTGATTGGAAAATTTTTGAAAATATAACCACATTTCATTAGAATCGAATTTCTAATTAAAATCAATATAATTTGATGTTTAAAAGTCTTTTGGGTTTGGTGGCAGCACAGTTCGATTTTTTATGCTATAATACCAGCAAATATTTCCCAGCCCTGTCAGGCACGGGAACGTTCATTAATTAAAATTGAAAATATATTTTTGTATATTTTACATTCAATTGAATTCATGAATTCATTTAAAAAGTATTTGGAATTATGATTTCATTAAAGGAGCACTGGTTTCCATTTCTCTTTTAGGTTACATTTTATTGTTAAAATACAGACAAGGATTCCCCAAGCACTGTCTGACACAGGAGCCAAATAGACGTTACTTAATTACAATTGAAATTGTTATATATTTTGTTTAATTCAATTAAATTCATGAATTCATTTGAAAAATATTTTGGAATTATGATTTTATGAAAGGAGCATTGGTTCCCATTTCTCTTTGGGTTTTTAAGCCGTACAGTCAAATTGTTTTGCTAAAATACTGGCAAATATTCTCCCAGCCCTGTAAGGTACTAGAACCAATTTGCTTTAATATTTTGCATTTAAATAAAAATTTTTTTTTTATTTCATTAAATTAATTAATTTATTTAAAAAGCAAACATTGGAAGCCAGTTAGGCATTGCTTTTATTAATTAAAAATTCATTTTAATTAAAATACATTTTTTAAATATTTTGTACAATTGATTAATTCGTCTTTTGGAATTATGATTTTATGAAAGGAGCACTGTATATGTATTTGGGTTTGTTAGCAGCACAGTTACATGGTTTTTTTTTCTAAAATACTGGCCAAAATTTCCCCAGCCTGTAAGCCATTGAAGCCAATTAAGTCATTTGTTTTAATTAATTAAACATTAATTTTTTAATGAAAATGTCATTTTTAAATCTAATATCGGTTATTGGATTAATTCATTCATTTAAAAGAATTATGATTTAATTCATTCATTCAAAAGAATTACTGTAGGCTAATTGTTGAAATAAGTCCTCCAACTATACAGGTATGAGATCTGTTATCCATAAACCAATTATTCAGAAGACTTCAAATTGTGGGACAGTCATTCCCCCAGACTCCATTTTAATTAAATAATTAAAACTTCAAAAATTCAAAATTCAAACTTCCTTTTTGTCGATAATAATAAAACAGTATTGTGTACTTGGTCCCAACTAAGATATAATTAACCCTTATTGGGAGAAAAACAATCCTGTTGGGTTTATTTAATGTTTAAATATTTTTTTAATTGATATAAGGTATGGAAACCAAAATTAAGTAAAGACCCCATATCCATAAAACCCCAGTTAACGAACATTCTGGATATGGTCCCATACCTATATAAAATAAATGAATGCTTTTTTTAATAAATTGTGTGTGACAACTGCTTTCTTTGTTTACCCTTATTAGGAACTCAGAAACCAAAGAATGGACATCTATAATGATCTCAATCATTCTGCCAATTAATTCTACACTTGTCTTCAGCGCCCCACCAATAAAGTCTTTCTTTTAACAACATTAGGCTGAAAAGGCACATAGCATTGTTAAATATGTATAGTTATGTTGTCCACAGGTTTTTCATAATTCATAATAGTACAAAACTGTCAATGTGACAAATCCTTTCAAATAGGCAGGAGAAACATCAGCTGAAATACCACCTCCCATCAGCAGATGGCGATGCATTTGTTTGATCAATTCAGTATGACAAAGATGGTGTGCAAAGATATGGAGTACATTCAGTCTCATTGATTGTTCTTTTCTTTACATGCTTACATGGTATGGAGAGAATGCTAAAAGTCCTTGGTTAATAGTGAAGCATCCCACCCTTGAATTTGTTGCAATTTGCATCTCAACGGCATGTAACTAGTGGGGATTCTAAAAATGTTACAAACCAAAAAAGTTGTGAGTTTTTATTCAAGAGTAATGACAAAAAAATAGTTAAACGTTCAAACCATTTATTAAGACATATAGGTAAAGGCCTGGTGCGTTTTGTGCCTATTGGGGCAGTCACTCATCAGCCTATGGTCATTACTCTTGTGGTAATGGTCATAACTTTTTTGGTTTGTTACATCTTTATTGCCCCTAATATTGGACATGTACTCATAATGGTGCTGTTATGGAAAATCGACATCAATTCTGCCATTTTGTCAGGGTTTCTAAACATGTTAAGTTGCATATGACACTAGCTTAAAGGGGAAGCATTGCTATTAAACGTTTCACTGTAGTGGATGTTTCAGAATTATTTTTTTGCAAAATTAGGGCTCATTTACCAATGCTACAGGCACAAGTGCTGGATCACTAAATGTCTATCCATAGGACCCATGGTATTGGTGGAAGCAAGTCTGGTCCTGTCCCTTGCATCAGGTATTTAATTGTCTTTATTGTTGCAAAGTGCTACCCAATTATTCCTTGACTGTTTGCACTAGCCTTGTGATTGCAAAACATATATTTCAAAATTCCTCAACCAGATCAGTTGATGGAACCTGTAGCCATGTAATATCTGGAGTAGTAGTAGTATGAGTTAAGCTACAGAAAAAAGAAGATATTCAATGGAGGAAGGCTGTTACCCAAAGAATATGCTTCAATCTTTTATTTATTGATGACTCAGTTTCTCTTCTTGTGTTTTTTCTAACTTGTATAGCTAAGAGTTATCTGTGCGAAAATATCTTTGCTTAAGCTTCAATAAAATGTACTCAAATATTTACAAATAAACTCAAAGCCATACTAACAGAAGTTGTGTTTTCACTGTGCTCACTCAGTATTGAGGGGCTAACTCCCAGATGGACAGCTTTTTGATGGATTATAATTGAAGAGTGCCACCTCTATGTGATTTAGTTCTCAGGTAATGTTGAGGGCTTAGGGCCCGTTAGTAGAATAGGAATGGTGTAATATGACTTGGAGAGCTAGTGTAACCCAACCGGGTGATATTGTACACAATGGGTGGGTTAGATTGCTATTGGTCAGGTTATTACTCAAATGTATAAAGGGAGGGGATTTAGATTCTTACTCTTGGATTCCACTAAGGAAGAGGATGGATGCGCATCCATCTAGGGGTGAAGATATGTGACCTGAGAGAGAGCCTAATCTGAAGCAAGGGGACCCCATGAATAATTATCAACAATTCTAATGAAGTACTCTCTACAACTAATAGTGCTCAAGTTCAATAACTTATATCCCTTAGAACTGGCAAACATTTCCGTGAGTGTCCCCTTCTTCAGTTGCTCCACATCATTTTGCTTATTTTACACTGGTTCCTGGACTTTTTTATATATTTTTTAGGTGGACCCCATAAATAAGAACTAGGCAGATGGTTTAGATCCTATATTCAGGAACTGAAGAAAATGAATGCTCTGTATTGCGCAATAGAAGCTCATGAGTGGGTTTTTGCCTGTGTGAGTAATATAACTGTCACAACTAGCTCCCTTAAGTAATGAGGGGCATCCAAAGTGTCCAACGTCATCCCCAGGAGCCCAGGAGGACACACGTGGTTAAGGACAATGCTGCCCGTAGCCAAATTACGAAAACCGGATTTTCCTCATGAGGGCAAACGGAAAGAAGGGCTCAATACGCTCTTTTTAAACTCCACACTTGTGAGTGTAATTTCATAAAAGTTTTTACTAAATAAAAAGATCTATACTATTTCTGTGCTTCCTATCTCTCAGTGAGAAGCAGCAACAGGCAAGGCTGCCATGACAAAAACTGATTTGTGTAGACTTAATTGTAACATTTGTGAGTACCCATCAGTACTAACACGTGAATTTAACTACACTCTGGGCTAATTAAGGTTGGAATGGGAGAATGAATGATGTTGTGAAACTACAACACTAGGAGAAATACTACACTATATATTGTTATTTTTCTCTTTCTCCTTTCTCTTCCTTTACATATTGCCTGATTTGCTGTGTGCTTAATCTCCTGACCTTTTTTAGCTCTGACTCAATTAATTGTTTGTACTTTATAAAATATAACTGTCACATATTCCCCCAGGAGACGTAATGGAGTACCAGGAAGTTAGGAGCCTAAAGACTGGGTAATCCGGGGTATAAGCATACACAGTACTATCAGAAGACATGATAAAGTTAAAAAGAAACTTTAATAAACTTAGGGAAGTGATTAAAAATAACAGTGCTCAAAATATATGTACAAACTTGAAATAGTAGCAGGGCTAAGAGGGACACAGGAGAACTGGAACAAGGCAGGGGACTGGAACATGACTAGGAACCAGGAACAAAGCAGGGAACAGGAATAGGACTAGGAATCAGGAACAAGGCAGGGAACTGGAACAGCACTAGGAATCAGGAACAAGGCAGGGAATCAGGAACCAGAGAGAGAGAGAGTCACGATAACAGGATACAAGATCCTAAATCACGGGAACCAGAGGTTAGATCACAGAAAACATCTTAATGACCAAGCACTGGGCAAAAGTCAGAGGCATGCTTGTAAAGGGTCAGGACTGAATAATGAGGAACAGATGGAGATAATGTGATGGGCGGAGAGATGAAGCAGAAGGTAGGCGTATATTTGGTCAAACAAGAACTCATAGGGTAACAATGCTTAGGACCTCCAGTGGTGCAATAGGTAAGTGCACAAGTAACTCAGCAGTCCAGAGTTTGAAACCCAGCAAGTCCTGACAATAACTCTGTAGGGTTCAGATGTAGACTTGGGCGAACTTGACCTGTATCATTTCGCCTAAAAAAAAACCCATTAAAGTCTATGGGCATCATAAAAATTTAGACGCTGCCAATTTTTTTTTGATGCACATTCTATATGGGCGTCATTTCCTCGATGAAACAATGCAAAAAAATTTGCCCATCCCTATTCAGATGTATAGACATAAGGTAAAAGCAGTGCTTGAATTGGGGATAAAAAGGAGAAGGGATGGGGGTGTGGCAGATGTGGAAGATGTAGCTCCGCCCACAGACAAAAGGCTGGACAGGAGAAAGTAGGCAGAGAAAATTTTTAGAGGCCATGCCCCCTTTGGTGGCCATACCCCAAACTAAACCAGGATGGCATAGTTGCAATTTCATGTATAAATAACCCCAGAACCCATAGCAGGGTGGGACAGAGGCTGCTTTGTTAAAAGAAATAATGAAGACAATTGCACTAAATACTAAAATGTACTTAAGTGAACCTACCTGTTTTCCATGAATAAAGGGAATTTAATTCATTGGAGACAATAAACAGACATTTCTCAAACTTTTACAAGAAATTCAACTAGCACCCATTGGAACGCCCTGGCCACAGTCTGTCCACATCCCCAATGATGCTTCCATGCCCAGAGTTGCCTGTAGCTGATGTAATTTCAAGGGAACGTTTCAATATCCCCAATATAAAATAATTTCAGCTTCAGCCCTATGTACCCCACACATGCCATGAAGTCACAGCAGTGGCGGGAAAGAGACACACGCCAATTGGACACAGGTAATAAGCATTGGACAAGCATTGGACACAGGTAATAAGCTCTGTCATCAGGGCCAGTCTTACCAACTACGGGGCCCAATTGGAGCCATTTTGGTAGGATCCCCTAGGATGGGGGTTTGGCTGTCAGTCACAGGGTTCCAGGGCTGGGTGGGCGAAAAGTGCCTGCCTTATCAAGTGACTGCTGCCAATCAGGGCTGGGGATCATTTTCCCTGTTACAATAATATTCCTGCTGTATGGTAAATAGTACAGGGGAATGCCAATGCTTGCATTCATTTATGGAAATCTCTCTGTACAGACTATGAGCAAACTTAGGGGCTGTTCCTGCAGAATTGTGCTTAGTACAGGGGAATATCTATGTGCCATAGTTTTATGGGATCTCTCTGTACAGACTGAGCAAACTTAGGGACTGTTCCTGCTGAATTGTGCTTAGTACAGAGGAATACCTATGCTGCCATAGTTTTATGGGATCTCTCTGTACAGACTGAGCAAACTTAGGGACTGTTCCTGCTGAATTGTGCTTAGTACAGAGGAATACCTATGCTGCCATAGTTTTATGGGATCTCTCTGTACAGACAATAAGCAAACTTAGGGGCTTTTCCTGTTTAATTCTCCTTTAAGCACTCACTCTCTGTATATATAATCTGGGAAGAACCTTTCACTGTCCATGCCTGTACTTAAAGAAGAAGAAAAATGTTGTCTTAAAGCAGCATGCGTCTATATAGAGAACAGGTTTGCTACTATCTATATAACACTGACACTTCTTCTCCATCATGCCCCTGCAATTCTCCGGACTTTACAAACCTTAAAACACAATACACAAACCTAATCCCACCCATCATAAGCATAACACACCAAAATGGCAATTTTCAAACGTCTCATTCAAATACTGTAACACACGCCAGCGCCCGGACAGATTTTTTGAACTACACCTCCCACCATTCTATAACAGCTACACTCCGCATTCCGTCCCAATTCAAGCACTGGGTAAAAGTATGTTCTCCTGGAGGTGCACTTAGCATAGAGATATTGCTCCACAGAACAGAAAAAACAATGATCTGCTCTTACAGCCAAGCAGGTGGTTCTGCCCTCAAGGTCAGGGTACTAGTGACCAAGACTAGCTTGAAAATAAATTCCATTTGGTAGGGGGCCTCGCAGGGAATCTTCATATACAGAATTTTATTCTCTCTCTCTCTCACTTGCATCATAATTTAATAACCATTTCACTGTACTGATGTTGAAGTGCGATTCTACACAAAAATAAGTAAATTAAACCAAATTTAGAATTTTAGCCATCAGGTTGCAGACAGATAACCCATTTGACTGAATAAAAACCTGTACATCTATAACACTCCCCCCCTCTCACTCTAATGATCTTCTCATTTTACAAAGTGAAACTAGAGAGCAATGCAGATGTTAGAGAGGAAATCATGTTGTTTCACATGTCCCACTTGTTTTCAGACGTATAGATCTTTCTCGTAGCTGATAATAGAAGAGGATTTTACAAAGAACAGAATGGGACTTTTCTTAGTTTCATTATGAGTTGAGTATAAAGATCGACTATAACAAAGGTACAGAGGCGACAAACCAAGGCCTGCTATTATTTTCCAGGCAATGCTATTTGCTTTTACATTTGTACCTGACCACATACTGTAGAGATGACTTCAGGCTTGAAATAGGTGGATCATAATGGACAATGTGCAATATAGGACATTGCAGTTTGGGACAATAGGAGAAGAGTCTCATGCGTTTGGACAAGAGTCTATTATGTGTTCAGATCCATTCCAACTTGTGAGGCACTGCTATTTCTATTGTTATATTACAAAAATATTTGTTTGCTCTTCAAGCCAAAGTCTTTGATCTGGGGACACAGAAACACTTTAAAAGGATGCTTTGTGAGAAAGGCGGGTAGTTGGTTTTTATCCTTGCAGTTCCCTGAGGGTTGAGCTAGAAGTTACTAGGACCTACAGAAAATTTAATTTGGACTCCCTTCTTTAATATACTGTATAAGCACTGGGTCTGTAGTCTCTATTGATAAGTCCCTACCATTCCCACATCTAAACACCTTTCTGGAAAGTTTTTATCTTTGCAGACTGGTCCATGGAGATGAAATTGGAGAGGTAGTTGCAAAGGGGAAGTCTGCAGACTTTTATTTGAGGACAACACATACCTATGTATATGTGTCACAACCGGCACCCAATACCAGAACAAGTGCCAAGCACCCTGGTCTTGGCTCGGCTTCACCAGTAGTGTGACCACCGTTGGGCTTCGGGAGGAGCCCTCAGCTTACTTGGGTCAACCTGGACTTAACGAGAGGTACAAGGCTAGATGTTCTGTCTGGCAAAGGGGCACGGCTGTTAGCAGAGTCTTTTGGGCCGAAGGTCACGGTACAAATGGAGCAGGCAAGAGAATCGTCAGACAGGCTGGGTCGAGGCAGGCAGATATCAAGGATCGTCAGGCAGGCAAGGGTCAAACCGGTTTGTCAATTAAGGGGTTAAGCAGGAAGAGTTGTCGTAGGCAGGCAAGGGTCAGGATACAGAATGCAGAATAGTCAGGAACAGGCTGGGTCAAACACGGGTAATCAAACAGACAAGATTCAGATCAGATGCACAAGGCTCAGGAAACCACTAGAAACAAGTTCTATCACGGGAAAAGGGCTGTACACTTAATGGCCCTTAAATACCTTTCAAAATTCGCACCAAACGTGCGCCAAAAACGTGCTGGCGCAAACATGCCAGCGTGCCTGCGCCTTTAAGAGGCGCACAGCGCGCGCCTTAGGAGACAACATGGCGCTGGTGCTAAGGACCATGCGGCGGGCGTCCCCGCTGATGGCGCAGCGGGCGACCCCGCCGCACAGGTATTTTTCTTACAATATGTTTATATGCCCTATGTATAAATATATGAACAAATCAATTCTGCAAAAGACAACATAAGGCACCTCCTAATATAAGCTTTCAGGCAGTACATCTGTGCTTAAGGGGTCAATACCAGCACTATCGCATTTCAACAAACTGGCCTAATTTGGATTATTTTGGATTATTTTTGGATAATTTGGAAGGTGGATGAGTTAAAATGAAACTTCCACAGAATGCGCAGCAGTTGTAAGTGAGCTAATAGGTTGACCTAATATGGTTCTGCGGTGGGTTTTGTAATTGTGCCAGACAAATGGAACCATAAACAAGTGCACAGGCACCAGGGCATATTTTCTTTGCTGCAGACATCTACAACTATATCTATAACACATATTTATTTTTTTAAAGTGCAGGAAAGTTACTAGCACTTACACTTACATTAGCACTTATGCACAAGCTGAACTAAATGTATTGGTTATCCAAGTGTCCATTCAAAGAGCCAACCTGCTGAATAGTGTATGATCTGGCACATAGATGCCAAAACTACGAGTCATACATTGGGCAATAGGTTAAACATGTTGTAGAAGGATGGTGTAACCTTTGCCAGAATATATGTTTTTCTATAGACAGATGAGTAGTTTTTTGGGCTTGTCCAGTCCAAGTTCCCTTTGAGGTCCAACCTTAGGTCAAGCCCCTGTAGTTCATAACAAAGTTACAGATACATAAAAACAAAGCTGTATCAAGATTTCAGACATGATTCCAAAAGTATCCAGGGCAGCAAATATATGTTCATCCCCAATCTCAGCCTACTTGATTTTGAGATTGGGACCCTAAGCCACTTCTTGGTAATCCTACTTTCAAGAGTAAGAAAACGTCAGATGGTCTGCTTTATACTACTATACTATACTATACTATACTACTACTACTATGAAACCAGTGTAAATGTATAATGGGAAGTTCCTTTGAATGACATTTTCTTTCATTTGGTGTGAGCTACACCACAATGAGTCTCTCTGTAAAACAGCAACTCTATGGGTCCCTCTAGTGGTTTTTGAAAAATTAATTTTTTTTCTTTTCTTGACCTTAAAATACAGATAGAGCATAAAGGCTGGGCAGGCAATATATGATTGACAGCTGAGATTTTAAATACCTTTATAACAGGTATGGATGCGCTCCTTAAAAAAATTATTTGGGTTTCATGTTCTGTATGTAAAGGACTTTTATTATACAGCTTTTTTTGTTAGGGCGGCAGTCGCCTTTAAAGTGATATTGACACAAAAAATACTCTTTAAAATATTAATGTTCTGTATATTTGGAGGCCCATTTATTAAATGGGGGAATTTTAGTGGTATTAGAGTTTTTTGAAACCTTGATTAAATTTTATTTCTCTAAAACCACGAATGCCATGAAAGTTATTAAAAGATTCGAATATAAAAAACATGAATGAAAGAAAACTCGATATGGAAAAAAACATGAATATCTCTAAAACCTCTAAAAATTAGAGTTTTTTGAAAAATTAATAGCTAAAAAAATAAAAAACCTCTGAAAGGCTAAAAAAAAGTTCCAATAGGATCATTGAATTCTATGGGACCTTGACTGCCTCAACTTGGCAAAGTTTTGTATTATAGCTTTTCATGGTTTTTACATTTAATAAGCCTTGAGTTTTTTGAGTTTTAGAGAAATAAAAAAAACAATTTTAGCGAACAAAAGATCCAAATTGTGGTAAATCAGCCCCTAAACATTACCTCTAGTTCCTGTTGTCCAAGACCAAAAACAATGTTATGATAGTTGTAAAAAAGGTTTAATTTCTGGTGTCAGTATCTCTTTAATGGCTGAGACAATAGATCCAGCAACACAATATTATGCAGCTGTGATGCCTACATTAGGCAGATGTTGCCTGTTTCTTCTTGGTTGAGCACAGGACTACTCTTATTCACTAGTCATTACTATTACTACTTATACTACTATCACGGGAGCTAGTATGCCAGAAATGCCAACAAAGGTGGTAGTTACCATTTTGGCCACTTCATATAAACTGTCAGGCTTATATGGGCCTAACTTCTAGTGTGCAGGTTCCAGTTGACAATCACAGTTATCTATCATCAGTAGCAATGGGCAAACTTCACCCGTTTCGCCGGAAAATTTGCGAATTTCCAGCAAAATTTGTGAATTCCAGAAAAATTGGAACTGGTCAGAAGATTCCTGGGCCAGAAAATATGGCACCCCAATTAGGCTTTATTAGTCTGGCCTATTTTATCCAAAGACACGTAGATTGCTATTGTATCTGGAGTACCATGCTTTTGGATAACATTTGGAGGAACAGCTTTCACTGTGCAAATATGCGTGTGTGACAAGATGGCTGTTTGTACATGCAATTTTTGGGGGAATTAGAAAATGGTAGAAAGGTAAGCAGAGGATCCAGAGCTTAAAGGATAAGTAAACCTTAAAAATTTCACTTTTGCAATGTACATTCATTATTTATTTATTTTTTATTCCAACATATTAAGGAATACATGTTGAATACAAGCTCTTACTATGAATGAATTTTGTCCGAACAGCGACACCTGCTGGTCAGTTTCCCACCAGTCTGACCAGCAAGTAGTCAAGGAAGTTGTCAGGAGAAAGAAAGAGGCTGATGTTCTTCTGCTTAGGAAAGATGTGAGAAAGGTTTCTAATTTTATTCCTAAGCAGAAGAACATCAGCCTCTTTCTTTCTCCTGACAACTTCCTTGACTACTTGCTGGTCAGACTGGTGGGAAAATGACCAGCAGGTCATGCTGTTATAACAAAATTCTTTCGTATTAGCAGTACATGTATCCCTTAAAATATTTAAAAAAACAAATAAATAATAAATGTATATTGCAAAAGTGCTTAGAATAGCCCCATCATCAATTTTACATTCACTTATTTTTAAGGTTTACTTAACCTATAAAGACAGTGACACAAGTTTCTTCAGAGAAAAACACCTGTTTATTTTACAGCTTTTAAATGACACAGTCGCTTAATCATGCACAGGGTAAGCATTGCATCATATAAATAGAAATCATAAAATAGAACCCTGCATACTGGGCACCACTGTCACACAATTGAAGAAGTCCCTAACTAGACTGGGCCCCTTCCAGCAAAACATAACACGGGTACTCCTGTACCTCTGTACTCACAGGACTTTTCTTGATAGTTCAGGCTGTGCTCACAGTCTTACCCAGACTCTTAATCCAGAACCTCGACCAGCTCAAGGTCCTGGTCAACTTATGCTTTGTGTAGATGCAGGCAGCACCCCCAGCTCCTCTGGGAGTTCCCAACACAGCCCGGTCTCCTACCTGCTATGCCCTGCTGAGAGACACTCCCTAACTGTCATGGCCGGCACCTTAAATCCAGAACCAATGCTAAGCACCCTGTTCTCGGCTCTTGCTTCTGCCTTTAACTGCCGCCTTTCACCTCGGGCGGAGCCCTCGGTTAATCGGATGACGCCAGGTCTTATTAAGAGAGGTGCCAAGCTAAGGGTTCCAGACAAGCAAAGGGGCACGATGGTAAAGCAAATTCTTTTGGGCAGAAAGTCGCAGTACAAGCGCAGACAGAAGGCGTAGTCAATCAGGCCGGGTCGGGGCAGGCAAATCAATCATAGGGGATACAGATACAGAAGAGTCGGTTACCAGGCAGGGTCAGGATTACGGAAGTCAGAATTGTCAAAAACAGGCAGGGGTCACAACAGGTATCAGAAATCAGACAGAATACAGGCTCAGAAGCACCAGAAAATCACTAGAAATGATCCTATAATGGGCAATGAAAAAATATAAACTAAACTTTAAATACATTTAAAATTCGCGCCATAGCGCCAGCGTGCCTGCGCCTATAAAAGAGGGGAATGCGCGCCACATGCGCCCTAAGTTACATGAGTGGAGGAAGAGGAGCGGTGAGGCGGGCATCCCCGCCACACCGCTAGAACACCAGGGTAAGTTGTTACACTAACACTCCAATTACCCTTAAATATAATTTCCAAAAGAAAAGAAGGTGAGCTCCAATAACCATACTGGATTTGTGGAATGGAGTGTGTGGCTCCTACCATCTTTAAACAATGAAACCACTCTCTGTTAAGGCCAGACACACCTTTTTACTGATTTCTGTGGTCACTCTACCACAAATGGAACAAATAATACATATTTAAGTTAAAAAAAAAACAGGTTCCTCATACCTGGGCACCAATTACAGAGCTGCATAGCAAGGAAAGCTGCTTCCATTTTTGGCCACATCTGGTGACAGATAACTGCTATTGCCAAGTGGAACCTGCACACTGGAAGCCAGGACCAGATCAGTTTGTTATGAATGGCAGTTTATATGAGGTGGCCAGAATTCCCAAGCTTTTAAAGATCACATGTTTCATACAGGGGAATAATCTAATTTCCATGATTCACTTGCAAGGACAAGGTTATATTATATGCAATGCATCTCAGTGCATATTCATTTAGGCTGAGTTCCATTAAAGCTTGTTAATCTGATTACATTACTATATTATAACATGCTAACATGAAAGAACCATCTACAATGTATTCTAAGTTAGCATTTCCTTGTCTTTTTCCCCGGACATCAGCCTCCCTCCATGACACTACCACAAGGATTGTGATCCTACCAATTAGTATTCAGCTGTTATGCTCACTAACATTGTGTTTGGCATTAATAACTAAATTTATGCTGCTGTTATACGTTTATGTGATAATTTGTGTGGTCAACCCTGTTTTACCACAACTGAAGCTCTTGATATAGCTTGAAACTTGTATAAGACTGTTCCTGATAAACAAACATACCTTCGCTTTTATTAAGGGTTCTTTCATTTATGTATTCCTCATGCAGGTAGAGCAAATATTAGGGTCTAATTATAAATATTGCCTTCTGAGCATCAACTTCATCACAAAGAACCACAACTGCAGTATCTACATAAAGTAGTGATAAGTTATATTCATACAACAGTCTGGACACAAAAGGCAAAAATCACAATGCCTTTGCTGCATGCTCATGAAACAACACCAACTTGAATAGTTTTTGTCAGTTCATCTCCTGTCAAACCCAACACAATAAAAAGCTCTTTCAAATTTGAGTATTCTTCCTCTCCCCATAGTTATCAAATGATAGTTAAGAAAGTCTCATCAGGTGAGAACATCATTAAAGCTACATTACAAAGGACCACAACTGCAGTGTGCTCATATATTCAATGTAAAAAATTTTTGGATAGAAAGAAAAAAAGAACCCCGATTAATCACTCAAATAACAGTAGTCTTTTTTTCTTTCTATCCAAAAATTGTAACTGAATGTTCACTGATCTAGGTCGGACCTCTGCGTCAATACAAGGATAACAATTTGTATTATTATACAAGGGAATCACTGGTCTGTTTTGATTTTCATATATTCAATGGCTCAAACCTTGTTGACTTGAGTAAAAATTGCTTTATTTATCCAACGGTCTGAACACAAAAGGGAAACATCACAATGCCTTTGCCTCGTGTTCCTCATGAAACATAACCAGCTTAAATATTTTTTTGTTGATGCAACTCCTGCCAAAACCAACCCAATAATATTAAAGTTTGAGCATTCTTCCTCTAGCCATTGTTATCAAATGTTCTTATCGTATATTCTCCCACCATGCTTTCTCATAGAGATCCTTTGTTGTGGCATTGCAACTTAAGATGCATGGTTGCTGCACTGTGTGGACTAGGTTGAATGGACAGCATGGACACACAGGGCACGGGGAAACCAAACTTTGTAAAACGGAAAAACGTTATTTGTTCAGCTTAAAACACACCAAGTGCGCAGGCAGGGGAACAGCTTGCTGCACTGTGTGATGTCTTTGCCCAGTCACTAGTAACTTTCAGTATCCCTAACTTACAAAATGGCATATTGTTGGTGTTTGAGACATTCGCTTTATCAGCAGTCTGGGAAGATAATACTAAATACACAAGACTTCTCCACATATCTACAAACAGTGTTACAACTTTATAGTAAAAATTTCCTCCTCTTATGTACATATATTTTGCTCCCAGGTAAGTGCATAGTTATTTTGTTAGATCCTTCCCTACCTCTAGGGTTCTGTTATTCTGTTAGATTAATATAATTACATTGTGTAATATATCCATATGTGCGTGCATGTGTGTGTTCAGTGGTTATTTAAATCATCCACAGAAGCATTTAACTTTTTTTTGGTGAAACCCTATATGAAGCCTTTAGTGATACTGGTGTAAATAATTTTTTAGTGCAAGTGGTCACATGATTCCCAAGTTTAGGTCTGTAGTAGAAATCTACTACCTGTCAATCATGCCTGTCTTAAAATACAAGTATGTGACCTGTTGTTCAGAATGCTTGGGGCCTGGGGTTTTCTGGATAATGGGAATTTATGTAATTTAGATCCTCATACCTTAAGACTATCAAAAAATGATTTAAACATTAATTAAACCCAATAGACTGGTTTTGCTTCCAATAAGGATTAATTATATCTTAGTTTGGATCAAGTACAAGCTACTGTTTTATTATTGTAGAGAAAAAAGAGAAAAAGGAAATAATTTTATAGTATTTACATTATTTGATTTAAATGCAGTCTATGGGACACGACTATCCCGTAATTCGGAGCTTTTCGGATAATGGGTTTTCGGATAATGGATCCCATATCTGTACCAGTAAATAGAGAGCATCTAAGCTCAATTTACTGCATGTTTTTGAATTAGATTACTTCCTCTTGCTCACTATTATGAGCACATTAAGCTACAGGTGCCTGGTTCTCTCATACTTATCAATATTTCATGTAGAGCTCTTCATATATGTGTGGCACCCCACCACTATATCTGAAAGGCTGAGAAATACATCTCATTCAAGTAGGGATGCACTGAATCCACTATTTTGGAATCGTCCGAACCCCTGAATCCTTCGCAAAAGATTCGTCTGAATCCCCAACAAAAATCTAATTTGCATATGCAAATTAGGGGTGGGAAAGGGAAAATTTACATCCTTATTTTGTGACAAAAATTCACAAGATTTCCCTCTCCACCACTAATTTACATATGCAAATTAGGATTTGGATTCGGTTCGGCCGGTCAGGAGGATTTGGCCGAATCCTGCTGAAAAAAGCCGAATCATGGCTGAATCCTGGATTCAGTACATCATTAAATTGAAATCAACAGAATTATTTTCAGCCTACATTCAATAATAAGTTGCTTGTATCTTTCCAATGGTGGCAAAGGATAAATGAGTTTCACTCACATACCACAAGTAATGGTTGATTACATTTTTGTTATATATTATTACTTCATTCCAATGATCCTATATCACAAGGTATAAAATATAAGGTATATTTGGCATTATTGCAGTACAATAATATGGAAGTCTCTCCATCCTTGGCCAATAAGTCCTGGGGTTGCCAGTAACTGGCAGTTGTGTCAATGGAATTTCATCTACATGGCCCTATGCACGTTTTCTCCACTTATTTCTTCTTATTCACTTAAAAAAAACATTGAAGAGTCCATTAAAGGGATACTGTCATGGGAAAAAACATTTTTTTCAAAATTAATCAGTTAATAGTGCTGCTCCAGCAGAAGTCTGCACTGAAATCCATTTCTCAAATGAGCAAACAGATTTTTTTATATTCAATTTTGAAATCTGACACGGGGCTAGACATATTGTTAATTTCCCAGCTGCCCCAAGTCATGTGACTTGTGCTCTGATGAACTTCAATCACTCTTTACTGCTGTACTGCAAGTTGGAGTGATATCACCCCCTCCCTTTTCCCCCCCAGCAGCCAAACAAAAGAACAAAGGGAAGGTAACCAGATAACAGCTCCCTAACACAAGATAACAGCTGCCTGGTAGAACAACACTCAATAATAAAAACCCATGTCTCACTGAGACACATTCAGTTACATTGAGAAGGAAAAACAGCAGCCTGCCAGAAAGCATTTCTCTCCTAAAGTGCAGGCACAAGTCACATGACCAGGGGCAGCTGGGAAATTGCCAAAATGTCTAGCCCCATGTCAGATTTCAAAATTGTATATAAAAAAATCTGTTTGCTCTTTTGAGAAATGGATTTCAGTGTAGAATTCTGGAGTAGCACTATTAACTGATGTGTTTTGAAAAAAACATGTTTTCCGATGACAGGATCCCTTTAAAGTAAAAAAAAAGTTGGTTTAG
This sequence comes from Xenopus laevis, assembly GCF_017654675.1. Classification (NCBI taxonomy): domain Eukaryota; kingdom Metazoa; phylum Chordata; class Amphibia; order Anura; family Pipidae; genus Xenopus; species Xenopus laevis. The sequence goes on along the minus strand of NC_054383.1, from coordinate 134,845,194 downwards.
ATTCCAGGGGAATTTTGGAGAGCACACTTTGATAAATACAAGTGGCAGAGCAGATCTACACACAATCTGGGCCTTTTATTGTATCTAACCCTTTATTTCTAGTTCAGTGGGGCAGGAAACATGCTGTAGGTTTAATATTGCACTTTATTTTTGTAGCTCTGACATTCCGTGAATATGTTCCCCTGTGTTCCATAAGCAAAAAGAGACTCTGCTGAAACTAGAAGCCAACCCAGCACTTTGGGTGTTAGAAATACAATGAGGTACAGTGATAGTAAACAGAGTAGTAAAAAGAGAAAAATAATGAGGGAAAGTTGCAGACAACATGCTACTGGCCATAAATGCATGTAAGTGCCAAGCTGTTGGTGGTGGGAGGTGACCCCCATTGTAATGGAAGAAGACCATCTCAGAGGTCAATTTCTTTAAATTTTACATAAAAACAGTCAAGATCAGAGTGGGGTGCATATCCCACTGGGCTGCCCCATCAAGAGTTCCCTGCCCAAGCCGCATCCCCCTCCAGCTACCCCCTCGGGCTGCATACATTCTCTCCTTGAGGCCACGATCAAGGCCAGGGGGAGGTAGTGGGTCTGGGTCAGAGGGAGCCCATGTGGGCCAGAGCCCACTAGGTTTTTTCCTGGTGTACTGCTGGCCCAGTCTGACTCTGAAAGCAGCTCTAATTTAAGTTGTTTGGCATATTTATTTCTGTAGACTGTTGTTCTTTATATACTACCATCTTGGTATGACAATCATCTTGTATACAGTTTTATTGGCCCCAGTCAAGATTTGGCTTGCCTAACACAATTGGGGCCATTTACAATGTGCAAGTTTGGTTCCAGTCCTTAATTTTTTTGCCCTATTGAGCACAGAGACCTGTGGCAACTTATATGCACAAGGCAGGATGCAGAGATCTACATTTGACCCATGAATATTGTGTGAGGGACTGCAAGCTTAGGAATGTAGGTCTGGCTGTCCCCCGAGATGTGTGTCATCAGGGGTGCTTCGCCAATGAGGCAAGTTGAGGCTGTCGCCTCAGGTGGCTGCGCCCCACTAGGTACCAGGGGCAGCAAAAATGCTGCTCCTGGTACTTTAAGAGGGAATTTCCAGGGGGGGGGGCAGCAGCAACTGCTGCTGCCTCAGGCGGCAGAGGGGCCAGGATCGCCCCTTTGTGTCATTCAGATGTGCATGGTACTGGGCACCGGCAGACAAAATCCAACACCAGGAGTCAGACCCTGGACACAATGAGCAATATGGAGTAGTGATGTGTGGGTTGACCACTGGTTGAGCAGTTTCAGGCCAAAATGTGGTCAACCATTGGGGGATAGGGTTGGGTGCGGTTAATAGACTCCTCCACTGCTCCCAAAGAGTCCCTGTTTTGCAACAAGATCTCTTAAAAGAGAGAAAATTCTGTCACATATTCAGAAATACTATTCAGATAAGGGTCTGCACTGAGTCATGTTAAGCAAAATCAAGTTGCAGATCTTGATACAGTGACTGCGTGATTGTCACCAGTCAGGTATAACAAGAATCCTATTTACGTTTCTAAAAGCTAAATTATTTGCCATGTATCTAATTACATTAGCCTAGCAAACACATCAAATTGCTGGATCCTGTTTGAGTCACGATCATAAGGCAGCGCAGAAGCGAAAGCTTCATGTTTAAACTTGTTTGCCCTGTCTCAGTTCCCTACCTTGTGAGGCTCGACGCTGGCAGTATATTATCTTTTTCGACACCTGAAACGAGCAAAACCCTCAAGGCTTCATGGCAAGCAACACTGCTCTTAAACAGTATATACACAATTTAACTTCTTCATTTTGCAATTTGTTTCCATTTCTAAAAATCCATAAACGGAAACAGCAAAATGAAGAAGGCAAATGTGCATCTTGCAATGTAAAATTGTTAATTTGTTTTTCTTTAAAAAATAAAACCTGTAAAAAAACCCTACAGTAATGGGTAGGTTTATCAACATTCTAAATTTAGTGGTTGTAGAGGTTTTTTGAAACCACAAATAAACTTATATTCTCTAAAACCAGCGAATGTCATGTCATTTATTAAAAGATCAGAATATAAAAATTAAGAAACGGAAAGACGAAACGCTGAACGAGGCGCTGCAAATTATTAAAACATCTATAAATCTAAAATTTTCAGATAATTACTAGTAAAAAAAGTTTTGTATTCAAGGTTTTCATAGTTTTTACACTTTATAAATCTAAATTTTTTAGAAAAAAAAAATGATTTATTAAGCCCCTCAAATTACAATCCTACAATCAGGGATTTCCCACACAAAACCCAACCTTTTCTTGTGTATTCTGCAGGTACCTGACCTAAAGCTCAAACTATGAAACTACCCTGTAGGTAATGCTGGGATTGGGTGACTGGTTAGGTTACGTCAGGGCTGCCATTAGGGGGGCACAGGGGGTACTGTTGGACCTTGCCCTGACCTAAAGGGGACCCGTCTGTGCTCCACTTTTCAAAATAGCTGGGCCCCCCTTGACAGCACCGAAGCAGTGCTGAACCACTGAAGTCCCGAATAGCCAAAGAACCGAAGAGCCAAGGTCCCAAAGAGCCGAAGCATCTAAGACCCAAAGCCACGAATGCAGCCGAAACCGCAAAAATACCTGAAGTTGGGAAAAGACCCAAAGCCACAAAAGTAGCCAAAGTTGAAGTCCTGAAACTGCGAAAAGACCTGAAGCCACAAAAGGAGCTGAAGTTGAAGTCCTGAAGCCACTGAACACCAATTTTTTTTTTTTAAATTTTTATTAAAACCCTGGCCACCAATGTTTTATTTTAATACTCTATAGGCCCCTGCCACCAATGTTTTTTTTTTAAAAAAATATTCTCTGGGGCCCCAATGTTTCTTTTTATCTTGTAAGGGGGGGGCATGCCCACCAATGTTTTTTTAAGACATTTTTATTGGTGGCTCTGGCACAAATGTTTTTTTTTACTGATAGGTGTGCCCTGGTCACCAATTTTTTTTAACTTGTACGGGGGCCTGACCACAAATGTTGCCCTTCTCTGGACCTTCTCTAATACAATAATGTCCTGTTTGAGAGGTGGAGACCAAAACTGTACATCATATTCTAGATGGGGCCTTACCAGTGCCCTATGAAGTGGCTTCCTGTCCTGAATCAATTCCCCATTTAATACAGCTCAATACCTTATTTGCCCTTGATGCTGCTGCCCTTGATTGCTTGCTACAGCCAAGTTTATTATCTATAAGGACTCCAAGGTCCTTTTCCATAATGGATTTGCCTAGTGCAGTCCCATTAAGGGTATAAGTAGATATTTTTACATCCCAGGTGCATGACTTTACATTTATCAACATTGAATCTCATTTGCCACTTAGCTGCCCAGATTGCCAGTTAGTCAAGATCATGTTGCAAATGCCACATCCTGGATGGAATTAATTGGGCTGATAGTTTTGTGTCATCTGCAAACGCTGATACATTACTTACAATACCCTCCCCATTGTCATTAATAAGCAAGTTAAATAAAAGTGGACCCAATACCGAGCCCTGAGGGACCCCACTAAGAACCTTACTCCAACCACCCTCTGTACCCGATCCTGTAGCCAGTTTCCTACTCATGTGCAAATGACTTAATTAAGCCCAACAGACCTTAGTTTAGAAAGCAGTCGTTTGTGGGGCACAGTCTCAAATGTTTTGGCAAAATCCAAATCAATCACATCTACTGCCCCCCCCACTGTCCAGCATCTTACTTACCTCATCATAAAAAGTAATCAAATTTGTCTGACATGACCTATCCTTCATAAAGCCATGCTGATTGTTGCTCATAATGCCATTCACTAGGACAAAATTTTGACTGTGATCCCTTAACAAGCCTTCAAATAATTTTCCCACCACAGATGTCAAATTTATGTCTTATAATTGCCAGGCTGAGACCGTAATCCCTTTTTAAATATTGGAATGACCAGCTTTTCTCCAATCCATAGGTACCATTTCAGATGAAAGTGAATCTGAGAAAATCAGAAATAGGGGCTGGTCTAAAACTGAACTAAGCTCTCTTAGAACCTGGGGTGTATGACTTGTTTACATTAATTTTTATTAAAGCTTTATGAATCATATCCTGAGTCAGCCACTGACTAGATTGAGCTGAGTCATCAGTGCAGCTATAAAGTGAGCCTGGGAACTCGGACCCCTCTATTGTATACAACGAAGAAAAGAACTGAATTAGCACATTTGGCTTTTCTGTATCTGTTACAACCAAACTGGTACCATTATTATTAATGGAGCAACACTCTCAACCTGCGTCTTTTTACTATTAATATATTTAAAAAACTTTTTGGGTTAGTCTTAGCCTCCGCCGCAATGCACTCTTCATTTCCTTTCTTTGCCTTCCGGATTACTGATTTACAACATTTATTATAGTATTTATATTCATTAAATGCAGCTTCTGCCCCAATAGACTTGTAGTTTTTAAATTACTTTAAATACTGTACTTAGCCAAACTTTAACATGCAGGTATATTGTTATAATATACCCTCAATAATGTTTTGTATGTCCTGGTCTCAGCCTTCAACTTGACAATTCCAGGTCAAGATACCCAGACAGCTGGAAACCCCTGAAAAGTAGACCTTAGGGATATATCAATAGTGTTCTAAGAACACAGGCATTAAAGCACCTAGCATTATAGATGCATAACACTATAGAGCAGTAATCCCCAAAAAGTGGCTTGTGAGCAACATGTAGCTCACTAACCCCTTGAGTGTTGTCAGTGGCTGTAGAGCAGGTGCTTATTTTTTAATTCCAGGTGTGGAGGCAAGTTTTCATTGCAAATGGCCAATCACAGCCCTTATTTTGCGCCACACAGGAACATTTTTAATGCTTGTGTTGCTCCCCAAATCTTTTTATATCTGAAAGTTGCTCACAGGTAAAAAAAAAGGTTGGGGACCTGCTTTGGTGCTTATGTGCTGGTAGTCACTCATATTTTTAACAAACAAGGGAAAGTTGTGCTCACCACTAATTTTTAAAACCATTAGGCGGGGGTGCAATGAGGCTGTGATCACAAAATACATATAGACAAATACAAGAGATCCTCTGCACTCAACCCATTATCAATGTATTTAAGACAGAGACATTTTGTGCACACTGCTACTAAAAAATGCCTTACCCTTTAAACAAAACAGGGATTGTTTGTCCATATATTGCAATATATTTAAGCTGAACAACTACGTCAAAGTCATCCCATATCTGGCCAGTCCTACACTCAATTTTATCTGATTCATTAAGAATTCTATTGCTTCATTATACATTTTACACAGGGACTAAGTTTTACCTGCAACTTACTAGCTGCTTTCAAAGTAGTTTGGAGGTAAAACGTAGTCCCTTTGTAAAATGTATAATGATTCAACTGAATTTTTCAGTTCAGACTCGTTAAAATAACCCTTTTGAGCTCCACTCCATGTCTCTTGCCCTATGCACCTATCTTGCCTAATACACCAGTGCCACCTCTATAGTACTAGTCTGCTTGATAATAGACTTCCACACACTTTTTAAGCTCTGAGTAATTATAGTAACCCTTAAAAGTGCTCTCGCTTCTTGTAACTGATATACTTTTAAGCAATAGTATTGATTTGTTGCTTCTTATATGTATGTTTGCCCTTCATGGTTTGGCTTTCAATTTCCCCTTTTTTTACATCCTATTTTCTATACATTGTACGATATTAGCAATGTAAATGGTTTCAGAACCTGCTGTGCAATAAAATAAGCAAACATGTATTATTGACCTCACAGACTTCAATGCACACATCTACATGGCCTCCAGCTGACAACCTTGAAGTCCAACTATACACACATTTTGTGTTTAATCTACTCTTTGGCTAATATTCTCACTAAACATAGGCGTTTCCCCCTAGATTGTCTAATTTACAAACTTACTTTCTCAGCAACTTTTGCAAAATCTTGATCCTGCAATATGTCCTGTAGATGACAGTTGCATTAACTCTGGTTGTACAAGGGAAATGCTTTGCAAGTGACCAACACAAGTTCTGCCAGTAGTGTTGCTACTTGTCTGTTATTGTTATAAATAAGAAAACAGGTAAAAACATATTTAAACTCGTTGTTACAACAGGTTTAATCTCTGTCACAGGCAATGAATGACCAAGTTAGAGGCCAATATAGGCCTTAGCTGGGCATGGGATGGCAACCCATAGGAACAAATAGGAGGAATATGGTGATGCCATTTTTGTTGGACAGGGAAAAGATACATTTTCTTTTGTCTACTGACAGTGGGAACAAAGAGTCAACCATATTGGTTGGTGAGAACATTGAAACAAATGTACATAAAGAAAGGGTATATTTAACTTAGCATGTGGTGGATTTGAAGGCTCTGAAAAGTTCATGATAGAATGAATAATGTACATCAATGGCTAACAATGCAGAGGGGCTTGCTAAGTTATAGATATTATTCAGGCAATGAATTGGTCTGATTGGTTACTGTGTTCAAATTCACATGTAGTTCTCAAGTGTTTCTCAAATCTCTGTGGTCTTGTGTCATTCCTTTGGGTTACACTAGGGGTTGCCTTTCACATGGAAGACGTTTGTTTTTATTAACTGAAATAAGATAATAGGAGTAGGGAAGTGTAAAATAACTACAGGTGAGGATAGAATAACTACAAATGCATAAAGTGGGAATGAAGTGGGAGAGGAACTTCACCCAAAGTGTTGTAGAAAAGAGGAAACTGAGAAAGAAAGTAGAAGTGCCAATTGCAAACTGGATTTGTTACTTATTTGATTGTGGAATTGTCTAATGGTACTGCAGGGATCATATACCTAGGTCCTACACAGCACTAAGAAACCTAAGGCCTCAAGAGCACTAAGCAACAGAAAATGACCCCCTACGGCAGTGATCCCCAACTTTATTCATCCATGAGCCACAATCAAATGTAAAAAGAGTTAGGGAGCAACACAAGCATGAAAAAAGTCTTTGGGGTGCCAAATAAGGACTGTGATTGGCTATTTGGTAGCCTAATGTGGACTGACAGCCTACAGTAGGCTCTGTTTGGCTCTGTACACCTGGTGATGTGCGCAACATCCAAGGGCTTGGTAAGTAACATGTTGCTCACAAGCCATTGGTTGGGGAACACTGGCCTATGGCCTCTAATGTTTCGACTTTCTAAGAGAATTCTGAGAAACACTTTTGTTTTCTTTTTAGTTTTTTTTTGATTATGCTTATTTGTGGTTGACCATTGTTGAGGTTTGCCTTGTTGCCTGTAGTGTATTGTGTGTGTGCTTAAAACGGTGAAGCAGTGTTTGATGTGAATAGAGTTCAACTTTATCTTTAGAGTTACAATTCTCTTGATTATGGTTTTTTTGATGTCATGGTTGTGTTGGTCTGATTCTCAGGGGCAGATTTATCAGGGGGCAAATTTCGAGGTGATGGGGTTTTTTAGACTCACATCAACTCAAAATTCGAATAAAAAAAGACCAACCGAAATGTACTAAAAAAATAGAATTTTTTAACTTTGAGTGAATAGGCTATATTCGATTAGTTTTTTTTTTTAAAACAAAAAGTTCGATTTTTCAAAGTCCACCAAATGTCTAGGAGGTCCCCCATAGGCTAAAACAGCAATTTGGCAGGTTTTAGATGGCAAACAGTTGAAGTGGAAGTTTTAAAGAGACAGTACATGATAAATTTCGATATTCAAATTTTTGAATTTGAATCAATTTCAAATCGAATTTGGACTATTCCCTAGTCGGAGTACACTAAAATTAGCTCAAAATTCGAATGTAAAAATTACATTTTTCAATTCCACTCTTGATAAATCTGCCCTTCAGTGCTGACATCACCTAGGCTCTCTGATGCCAGTGCCAACACACTGAGAATCGGCAGGTGCGTGCTAGACACCAGGGAATCTGGGCATTATTTTGCATACTTTTAGCATGAAATTCAAACCTTTAAAGTCCCCTGACGTCAATGCTTTTGGCCAGGTCATTGTCTTGTACAAATCCTGCTGGTCACTCTGCTGAAGGTACGCAACCTAAAACCTACCGAGGCCAATGTTAGCCTATGGGAAGGTCCCAATAGGATTTTTCAAGGTTTTTCTGATCGAAGGATAATCCTTCGATCGATGGATTAAAATCCTTCGAATCGTTAGATTTCAAGGATTTAATCGTTCGATCGAGCGATTATTCCTTCGATCATTCGATCGAAGGAATTGCGCAAAATCCTTCGACTTCGATATTCGACCCTTGATACATCTGCCCCTTAATATCACCTGCATATTTCTTAGCCAATCTCCTCCTTGTCCATACACTATGACCAGTGGCCCTCATACTCCACTGTGGCCACTTGATGGTCGATGTAAATGAAATCTGAATACTGGTAAGATCAATTTTTAAATGTTTTTTAAAACATTTTAAAACTTTTTTTTAAATATGCCAATATTTCATAAGTCAGTGATAATTTATGAAGTTACATTTCCTTACTTATCTGGCATATGTGCTTTTCATCTGACAATCAGCAGTTCGCTTATAGCTTGCAGCTTGATTATGAATTGTAGGCGGAGACTATAGTGCCAGACGAGGACAGAGATTGGCTCATTTGGCTTTCTTGTGGAGATATAAATGAAGTGTAGGATGGAAAACCCTCCAGAGCTTTACTGCCAGCCCCAAGTACGGTAAGTTATATTTTATTGAAAGTTTTTCCTCCATGGTTTCCACTGGAGTTGGAGTTATTGGCTTTAAAACTTTTCTACAGTTATTTAGATTTGAGTAGACAAGGGTGGAAAAGTTTTTGGGAAAAATAGCTCAGTGTCCTTATTTGATTAAAAAATCTTTGCTCTTTGGGGCTTAGTGCAGCAAATAAGCAGTAGTTTCATGATCATGTCATTTTCTTGCAATTTAACAGGCAGTTTCATGCCATTGTGGCAAATGACCCAAACTTCTTTTTTCCAAAAAAATATTTCCAATTAACATTTAAATATCTTGCCACCAAACATTTATTAATGTATTTTTTATTTTACATTTTAATACCTGCTTCTCAGAGCAACTTAACACTGGACAGAAACAGAAGCTTTCGTTTTTTTTATACAGAAGAATATCTCTAGCTTCACATAAAAGTTTCATACTGTTATCTCGTGGTGTTTTTATTTTTATATACAGTATATTGTATAAAAATAAATAAAATACAAATATTTAATTTAATTTTATAAATTAAATAAAATATCTAAATTTATATATAAAAAATTAAATGACATTAACTGCACATTTCACATTGGATATAGCTAGTATAATAGCTATATATATTCATTTAGAATTTTTAGAATTTCGAATTTTTTTAAAAGATTAGAAATGAAAAAAATAATAAATGAATAAAAAATAAAATGTAATTTAAAGATAAATGTTTAATATTAATTACATTACCTATTTTAAAAGTATGGATCAATGAATTATATTTACAATATGCGTAATTTACTATTATTTCCTAAGGCAATTGAAAGTTAAATAAGATATTTTGTTTAACAAGCTGATGCTGTCAGCTGTCATTCTGAGCAAATGTATGACTCCAATGAAAATACTGCTAAATATTTGACTAGCAGATATTTATATATGTATATATATATGAATGAAGCAGCTATATAAAACCTAAATACGTTGGTAAAGAGAAAAGAGAAATACACAACTCCTAGATGAAGGTAACACATGTCTTTAATTATCTGTGCTTCAACTTTTTTCATTACAAATTATTAGTTTCACGTAATATAAATAGTTTTTTGGTTGTGAAAAACTGTTGCATATCTTAATGCTAGTTTTTGAGATTAAATTACGTGCTTTTGTGAATGTTTGAGGTTGGTGGAAAAGTTTATTTTTCTACTATGAGTATGAAATTGTATCCAAAATGATTTAGGCACATGAGGATCATACAGCCGCTGCATCTGCTCATCCAGGAATCCTGACGGACTTTGGTCTTTCCCAGTATAACCAAGAATAATTTTTTATGCTTTGGAGTATATTTGTGTTGAGGGTACAGTAGTTGCATTGTAAGCAATACAATATGCTAGCCAAACTTAAATTATTATTGTAAGCTCATTGGATCCACAACAGATACATTCTTCTCTTTAAGGCAGTTTATTCAAACACAGGGATGACCATTTCAGCATACAAAACATAAATCATAACAATAACACCTGAGCACTGAGCACTACTTGTGGACTACCAGTAAAAACACACATCCACGTTAGTATAATTACAAAATATGGACTTGGGGCCACTCTATAAATAACATAATACAGAATGGATAACTATTATTTTGGTTCTAAGGAATTGTTTAGCGTTCTGCACTTTTTGTATTTTCTTTATATTATATAGGGACTGCTATAATAAAGATGTCCATTTTCTCTCTAGGTCCACAATGGACTGGTTTAGGGGTGCAGTGCTAATATCTTTGCTCCTTCATGGTAAGTAATTCCATCAATATAGCAAAACCAATGATATTTCACATGAAAGTGGTTTATGTACAGATGGAGCATGCTGAACCTGATGAGTCCAACTGTATTTATTTGGACGAACGGAGTGCATATGAGCGCCAACACATGACATGAAGATGATCTGTGGCTCCTCTTACTTCCTTGTCTGCCGATGCACCATACACTAAAATGGCTGATCAGCAAATGAAATTTGCAGAGTACCTGAACCGACCTATATCTATGAATATAGATCAAAAGGCCCCCTTATGAATACTTTGTGGGTGTAAGGCCTCCTTACCAAATCAAAAATGAGCCCAGCAGATCTTTACACGTATACGTTTTTATATAGTGTACACATGATTGCAAGATAGCACAACACAAAGTCAACAGAACTATATTACAAAATCTAAGAAAACATACTATTTTCTGTGACTTTATGAATTGTGTTTTTATGAAAACCCAGGTTAATACTGATTTTCTGGTTCTCTTTAGGAGTGGTAACACACAAAGGAGACGGAAGAGAAAGTAAGTACTAAAATATAGACATCTTCCAATATTTGACAAACAATGGTGAATTACACTGTGCTGGCTGCAGTTCTTGGGTGCTTATAATACAAATGTACTGTTAACATTTCATTCACAGTTAAGCTCCATACTTTTTAGTCTGTTCTTGCGATATGTGTCTATTGGACCAGTAAATGTACAGAAGGGCTGTGGGACTTGCCTGCAGAGCAAAGGGATATGTTTCCCTCTATTTTCTATTATAGTAGACTTTTTATAGTAATCAGTGTGATTATTATGGAGGCCCACCATAAAAAGCATGGATACTCATTTTGGGGTCTTCACCCTTAGATTAAGAAGCCCAGCTTTTAAGGTGCACAGTCTGCTATATCAATAGGGTCAAACTAGATGGGTAGAATTAAATCCATTGAGTTCACATATTAAAAAACCCTAGTTTTAAGATTCATTGTATGGAAGGGCTGCAGGACTAGCCTTGTGAGCATAAGGTGTTTCACTTTATTTTCTAATATAATAAAGCTTTCATAGTATTCAGAAGGATTATGAAAACCCACCATTAACAGTATGGACACCAATATTTGGGTCTTCACCCTTGATTAAGAAACCCTGCTTTTAAGGTTTACATTCTACTATATCAATGGGTCAAAATATTATAATTAAATCAATTAAGTTCACATATCATTCACTTTACTGTACTTTCTTATGAATATGCCTCTAGAGCTGCAATAAAGATATTAATTTCGATGAGTCATTAGCCAGTAGCACAATTATAATTTTTTTCTCATAATTATAGCATAGCTGATTATGCAAACCCAGGTTAAAAAGAATCTTCTGGTTCTTAAGCACATGTAAAGGAAGCCAATCCTGTCCTTACCACAAACCATACTTTGGAGATGGACAGGGTATGCCTACGTAAGCATGCAAGACAGGGTACAATTTACAAAAAGTTTGATTGTGCCTATTTTTGTTTGAACCTTGCACCCTGCATTGCACATCCTAAATGACCTACAGAAAATAGGTGCATCAACACAAGGCTTTTGCACCAAACAAAAAACAACCATTGAAGTCAACATTCAACTGAAGACAAGTCTTATTATGGTATTTTTAGGGGATTGCACTCAGGGTGCTGCAGAACAAAAGAGGACAAAGATTTACAAGAACAAAACAAGTTTTTCCTTAGTTCAGCTTATGGCTTTTGAATTAAAGAACTAACTATGTACATTATAAAAACACACCAATATATAGTGAATAAAGTACCCCCTCTTGTAAAATATAAGGATATTATAAGTTATCGAGGAGTTTCATGACCATATAAAAACACAAGGCCGAAGGCCTCGTGTTTTGCAACTGGGGGTACTTTATTTATTATAATACACAAGTTTCAGTGAGTCATGTGACAGAAATGACATCAGAACTCACCGTTTATAACTGCTGACATCAGAACTCTCCCTTTATAAGGATATAATTTACAAGATATTCATGGCTCTTGTGTATTATATTTATATAACCATTATCAATGGGTACAAAACTTTGCTCTTTTGTTTATTAAATCACATTTTTGTGAGCTGAGCTTCTCATCTATTTCTTAGGATTCGATTTGGCCCAAGAACATGGAGGTATGGTATTAATGTATCAATATATATATATATCTATATATATCTATCTATATATATATATATATATATATATATATATATATAGATATAGATATATATATATATATAATTTTTACATTATATGAAGTGAGACTACCTGTTAGCCTACTGTACCTGGTTGATGTCCTTTCATTTCTTTTCCATACACAAATTCAGCAGCAAAATATAATGACATTTAGGGGATTATTTATTAAAACCTGAATGTTAAAATCTCGAAAAATTCAAGTTTTTTTTCACTAGAAAACAAATTTTTAGAGGGAAAAAAACTTGAATTTTATCAGATTTATTATACGACTACGACTTCGAATCGAAGGATTCGAACTAAAAATCGTTCGACTATTCGACCATTCGATAGTCGAAGTACTGTCTCTTTAAAAAAAACTTCGACCCCCTAGTTCGCCATCTAAAAGCTACCGAAGTCAATGTTAGCCTATGGGGAAGGTCCCCATAGTCTTGCCTAACTTTTTTTGATCGAAGGATATTCCTTCGATCGTTGGATTAAAATCCTTCGAATCGTTCGATTCGAAGGATTTTATCGTTCGATCGAAGGAAATATCCTTCGATCGTTCGATCGAACTATCTGCGCTAAATCCATCGACTTCGATATTCTAAGTCGAAGGATTTTAATTCCTAGTCGAATATCGAGGGTTAATTAACCCTCGATATTCGACCCTTAGTGAATCGGCCCCTAAGTGTTCAGATTTGGCACATCCCATAAAATCTGGGATTCAATGCATCCCTAAAAATAATGGAAACTATTTAATTCATCCTCCTTGGGTTTCACTAGATGCACATATTGGGGACATTTTTGTCCTTTTGTAAAAGATGCTCTATATTCTATATATAGCTAATAAAGTACCCCCTATTTCTAAAATATAACAATATTATAAGTTACCAAGGAGGGCAAAAAATAATCTATTATGAAGAATTCAGACAAGGTTTTACAATCTCCTTAATAGATTGACCAAAAGTCATGTGATTTTAAGAGTTCAGATTTGACACTTGGGGGCAGATTTACTAAGGGTCGAATATCGAGGGTTAATTAACCCTCGATATTCGACCAGGAACTAAAATTGTTCGACTTCGAATATCGAAGTCGAACGATTTAGCGCAAATCCTGCGATCGAACGATCTAAGGATTATTCGTTCGATCGAACGATTAAATCCTTCGAATCGAACGATTCGAAGGATTTTAATCCAACGATCGAAGGAATATCCTTCGATCAAAAAAACGCAGACAAGCCTATGGGGACCTTCCCCATAGGCTAACATTGAGTTCGGTAGCTTTTAGCTGCCGAACTGGGGGGTCGAAGTTTTTCTTAAAGAGACAGTACTTCGATTATCGAATGGTCGAATAGTCAAACGATTTTTAGTTCGAATCGTTCGATTCGTAGTCGAAGTCGTAGTCGAAGGTCGAACTAGCCCATTCGATGGTCGAAGTAGCCAAAAAAACACTTCGAAATTCGAAGTTTTTTTAATTCGAATCCTTCACTCGAGCTTTGTAAATGTGCCCCTTGAATTCAGCCGAATCCTGCTGAAAAAGGCCTGACTTTGTCCAAATCCCAAACAAATCTGTTATTCAATGCAACCCTGTAAATAATGGAAACAGTTTAATTCAGATGTATTTTACATATTATTAAATGTTGATTTTTGATTTAAATTTAATTTAAAATGATAGGGCATATTTGCATACCTGGCAAATTACTTTTTAAAATCTTGCTCAATTACATATAATTACATACAAATACAGTCTGAAACAACTTCATACAAGTTAAATCTTTCCTCAAATCCACCTTCTTGCTTTGAATCCACCTACACAGAATTTTTGTTCAAGTAATTAGGCCAACCAGTAAACTATTGTTAGTTATAGCTTTGGGACACTGAAACATAAAAGGTTAATTTAATAATCTGATTAGTAATTTCCAACAAAAACCTCCCTTTATTTTACGTATTATGAGAGCATCAAATATAATAACTATTGTATCCATCAATTTTTGTAACTTTTGATTGGTTTTTAATAATATATTTTTATTGTCGTTATGTGTAGAAAAAAGGCAAATAAAGGGACATTACTCACCTGGCCCAATGAAAATGGAAGATGGTGAGTAAACATTGGCCATTTATCTACTTAGCTTTTCTCAATTCTTAGCCAACACCATAGTAATGTCGTGTGGCTGAGTGTACCCACAAACTTTTTATTGTTACAGTCTTTATTAAGTTATCATTTAACGTACTAATCATTGTTGAGTTGTGTGGCTGGTTCTTAGTTTGTAAAATTGACAGAAGCAATAAGTTCAATAAAAAATTTTCTAAGGGGCTCTAAACTCAAAACAATAAATTGATTTGAACTTAGTCAGAGTATTTTTCCGAGGACTTTCAAGGCTCAGAGTGTAAGTGACCTTAAGGAGCAACAACATCAGCATTTGAATTTGACTTTTTACCGCAATTTGAATTTTTGCTGTATTCACAAATAAAAAGTTATTTGTAAATGCAGTTTATAACTGCCTTTGCTCAATGAGTGTACCTGTCTTACACCACTGGTAACCAATCATTCACTAATGCTTGTTCATGTGGTCCTGGTCCATGGAGTTACACATCCCCGATGAATCCTACTTCAGCCTCTGAACAAGTTTTTCCTTAGTTCAACTTATGGCTTTTGTATGAAAGAACTAACTATGTACAGTATAAAAACAAGCCTATATATATAAAAGGTATATAGAATAAAAGGTTTTCTATTTTTGTATAAAGACCTGTTGGTGCGGTTTTTCTCTCTTGCCTATGACTATTGACACATGTAACCAGCACACAGGCATTGCTTTTTTCGGTTATCCGTGTGCACTGTACTCAAATTTGCTATATATATATATATATATATATATATATATACACATTATAAAATAACATTTTTGGGAGCTGAGCTTTTAATTTATTATTTAGGATTTAAATTGCCCCAAGCATACTCTTTTTGGGCTTGACAAAGGGCACATATGCTGTCCGAAACGTTGCCTTGAGTGATGCTCTGATCTTTTAATACACTTTTTTGCAATTGACGAGTGCTGCTTCTTCTTTACATACTCTATATATATATATATATATATATATATATACACATTATAAAATAACATTTTTGGGAGCTGAGCTTTTAATTTATTATTTAGGATTTAAATTGCCCCAAGCATATGGAGGTATGGCATTAATGTATCAATATATATATGTATATATATATATATATATATATATATATATATATATATATATATATATATATAAATATATATATATATATATATATTTTTTTTTACATTATATGAAGTGAGAATACCTATTGCCTACTGTACCTGGTTGATGTCCTTTCATTTGTTTGCCTTTCCTAGTCCTACACAAATTCAGCAGCAAACTATAATGACATTTAGGGGATTATTTATTAAAATTTGAATGTTAAAATCTCAAAAAAAAGCTTGAATTTGTTTAGATTTATTATACCCAATGATGCAAAAAGCCAGAGTCCGAAAATTCTCCATCTCAAACCTGTTGAGGTCCTGTATAAGTCAATAGGAGAGGCAACTATCTCAATTTTACATTTTCGTGGCCTGCACTGAGTTTAGGCCGAAAATCCGACTTTTTGGGGGTTTTCGGGCAAAAAAAAGCATGACCTTAACCCACCTCCATTCTTTAACTCAACTCACATGGAAGTATTTGCCCTATTGTCATAATATATATAGTAATCTGTTTTATGAGAACAATCTATTTTCTCATTAATTTTCTAACATTCAAAATGACAAATTGTGCTGCAGGTTAGGCTTTATTTCAATATAACCAAATCCACTTTTTGGGGACAAAAAAGGATTGAATATGAAGAATTCAGATAAAGTTAAGCAATCTCCTTAATAGTTTGACCAAAAGTCAAGTGATTTTAAGGGTTCAGATTTGGCAAATCCCAAACAAATCTGGGATTCAATGCATCCCTAAAAATAATGGAAACAATTGAATTCAGATGTATATTACATTTTCTTAAATGTTGATTTTAGATTTAAAATTAATTTAAAATGATAGGGCATATTAGCATACCTGGAAAATTACTTTTTAAAATCTTTCTCTGTTACATTTAATTACATACAAATACAGTCTGAAACAACTTCATACAAGTGAAACCTTTCCTCAACTCCACCTTCTTGCTTTGAATCCACCTACACAGAACTTTTGTTCAAGTAATTAGGCCAACCAGTAAACTATTGTTAGTTATAGCTTTGGGACCCTGAAACATAAAAGGTTAATTTAATAATCTGATTAGTACTTTCCAACAAAAACCTCCCTTTATCTTACATATTATGACAGCATCAAATAACTATTGTGTCCATCAATTTTTGTAACTTTTGTAGGGTTTTTTATAATATATTTTTATTATCGTTATGTGTAGGAAAAATGCAAATAAAGGGACAGTACTCATCTGGCCCAATGAAAATGGAAGGTGGTGAGTATACATTGGCCGTTTATCTACTTAGTTTTTCTCAATTCTTAGCCAACACCATAGTAATAGGGTCGTGTGGTTGAGTGTACCCACAAACTTATTATTGTTACAGTCTTTATTAAGTTATCATTTAATTTACTAATCTGAGTATGGAGTTGTGTGGCCGGCTCTTAGTTCGTAAAATTGACAGAAGCAATAAGTTCAATAAAATCTTTCTCAAGGGGCTCTAAACTCAAAACAATAAATTGATTTAAACTTAGTCAGAGTACTTTTCCGAGGACTTTCAAGGCTCAGAGTGTAAGTGACCTTAAGGAGCAACAACATCAGCATTTGAATTTGACTTTTTACCGCAATTTGAATTTTTGCTGTATTCACAAATAAAAAGTTATTTGTAAATGCAGATTAGAACTGCCCTTGCTCACTGAGTGTACCTGTCTTACACCACCAATTAACCAATCATTCACTAATGCTTGTTCATGTGGTCCTGGTTCATGGAGTTCCACATACCCAATGAATCCTAGATGAATCCTACTTCAGCCTCTGAACAAGTTTTTCCTTTGTTCAACTTATGGCTTTTGTATGAAAGAAACTAACTATGTACATTATAAAAAACAAACCTATGTATATATATATATATATAAAACAATTATCAATGGGTACAGCACTTTGTTGTTTTATTTATAAAATAACATTTTTGGGGGCTGAGCTTTTAATTTATTATTTAGGATTCAAATTGCCCCAAGAATATGGAAGTATGACATTAATGCATCAATATATATATATATTTTTTAGATTATATGAAGTGAGAATACCTATTAGCCTACTGTACCTGGTTGATGTCCTTTCATTTGTTTGCCTTTCCTAGTCCAAATTCAGCAGCAAAATATAATGACATTTAGGGGATTATTTATTACAATTTGAATGTTAAAATCTCAAAAAAAAAAGCTTGGATTTGTTTATATTTATTAAAGCCAGAGTCCAAAAATTCTCCATCTCAGACCTGTCGAGGTCCTGTATAGAGTCAATGGGAGAAGCTTTTTTTTACTTTGAATCTGACTTTTTCTGGGTTCTCGGGCAAAAACTCTAAAAATTTAAGTAATTCGGGAAAAAGCCAGAAAAATGTGAACAATCTGGGAAGAAGCCCGAAAAACTTGAGTGATACCGATTTTCCCTAGATTTTATAGTGTTTTCCGACAGTTCAATTAAATTAAGGTTTTTTTATTAATAAATAAGCAAAAATTGGGCATGGGGACCCTCTATGTCTCACCCCCATATAAACTCCATCCATTTTACATGATTTGAACAGCTGAGTCCCTTCCAGCCTGTTATTTGACATATGATCTGGTAAAATGAACCAAAAATGGCAAATCTTTGGTTTGTCATAATTTCTTATTGTTACTTCTAATAATCTGTATTGTCAGAACTATTTATTTCCTTGCTCTTTCTTACACCCAAACCCAGTCTGAAACAAAATTTCTAAAAAAGTAAAACATGCCCTAAACCTCCATTCCTTAACTCATATGGAAGTATTTGCCCTATTTAGCCAACCCATTAGCCAGGGCTGTTCCTTCCTATTTGAAACTTTTAACACCATAATTTACAACAAGAACATCCCTATATCTTATCTATTATGACAGCATTTTACATTGGTGTCAATGTGCCCTTGATGTCAAATTTGTGTTCGATTTTTTGAGTTTAAAGAACACCATTTTAAAATTGTCATGTAGGAACATGGACTATGCATGGACACCACTCATCTGGCCCAATACAAATGGAAGGAGGTGAGTATACATTGACAATTTATTTACTAAATGGGTCTGTTTCGTAACTCAAGCAATAACAATGGGTTCCAAGGGCTGAGTGTACTTTTTGTAAAAGATGCTCTATATTCTATATATAGCTAATAAAGTACCCCCTATTTCTAAAATATAACAATATTATAAGTTACCAAGGAGGGCAAAAAATAATCTATTATGAAGTATTCAGACAAAATTTTGCAATCTCCTTAATAGTTTGACCAAATGTCACGTGATTTTAAAAGTTTAGATTTTGCACTTGAATTCAACTGAATTCTGCTGAAAAAGGCCTGACTTTCTTCCATGCATCCCTAAAAAAAATGGAAATAGTTTAATTTAGATGTGTTTTACATTTTATTAAATGTTGATTTTAGATTTAAAATTAATTCCTTAACTCAACTCATATGCAAGTAGTTGCCCTATTTAGCCTACCAATTGGCCAGTGTTGTTCCTTACTAGTTCAAACTTGTAACACCAGAATTTCCAACAAGAACATCCCTGTATCTTATGTATTATGACAGTATTTTACATTGTTGTCAATGTGGTCTTGATGGCAAATTTGTGTTAGATTTGTTTGAGTTTAAAGAATCATTTTAAAATTGTCATGTAGAAACATGGACTATGCATGGACACTAGTGATGGGTGAATTTGGGGCGTTTCGCTTCGCCAAAAAATTTGCCAATTTCCTGCGAAATTCCCGTCTCATTTTTGACGGCGGCATCCGTTTTTGAGCAAATTTGCTGGTGAAAATCCACCGGCGTCAATTTTTTTTTGACGCAGTTGAATTTTCACGGCAGTTTTGCGAATCGCAGGACTTTGCCACGAATTCACGCCTGCCGAATAAATTCACCCATCACTAATGGACACCACTCATCTGGCCCAATAAAAATGGAAGGAGGTGAGTATACATTGACAATTTATTTGCTAAATGGGTTTGTTTCGTAACTCATGCAACAATGGGTTCCAAGGGCTGAGTGTACATTCTGTAAAAGATGCTCTATATTCTATATATATAGTGAATAAAGTACCCCCTATTGTAAAATATAACAATATTATAAGTTACCAAGGAGTTCTATGACCATATAAAAACACAAGGCCGAAGGTTGAGTGTTTTTATACAGGTCATGGAACTCCGAATAACCTCATATTTTGCAACAGGGGGTACTTTATTTATTATAATACACAAGTTTCAGTGAGTCATGTGACAGAAAGAACATGAATAAGCTTCAAATATAACCGATGACCTTACTAAGCATCATTTATTAGGATATAATTTACAGGATATTCATGACTCTTGTATATTATATGCAGATACGAGTGCAGTTATCAGTATTAACCAATGAGCAATTAGTTTTGATCAGTCTACTGCAAGTTGTAAAATGAAAGCCAAGACCTAATTGGATGCTACTGGTAGCCATATCTGTGCAATTTAGCAAGTTTGTTTGTTAATCGGCTTTACAGACTAGGACTAAGGGTAGTTTGTAACTCCCAATCTTCACTTTGTAACTCCCAATCTTCACCTTATTCACTGCTTTGGTATAAGATACTGATTTATTATAATACATGCTTTTCCTGCTTTTTCCTTTTCTGAACACTTTTCTTTTTTTGTATTAGGAGTATTGCCTCAGTTGCAAGGACTGAAAGGTAAATCATTTTTATCAACAGAAAATCTCCTTTAAATGTATATAATATAGTATGTATGTATAGTATATAAAATATATAGAAATATATATTTTTACTTGATTTTTGTGTGTTTTTCTGAGTACCCTTTCTATTTGCTCATCCTAAATGACTGATAATGGGGTGGCATCTGGGCTTTTTTATGTGCTCTTGCACCATCTGTAAACAACAAGGGAATTGTCCTAAGGTTGCAGCAGAACAATGGAGGACATTACTCTGAAGTCAAAGAGATACAAGTTACAACAAAAAAGCTTGTTTCCTCTCAACCTGTCAACGGGTTATGATTTTTGTATGAAATGTTATACATATATCATTAAAGTGTATTGCACTTATTTTTTGTTCATTAAATAACATTTGTGTGAGCTGATCCTCTTATTTATTTCTTAGAACATATATTTCCAGAAGGAACTGCAGGTATGGAATGAATTTTTCAATGTATCATGTTTCATCTTATTTTTTATATTACATAAAGTGAAACTACCTATTAGCCTACCGTATCTGCCTCCGTCCTTTCCTTGTCGTCCCTAGTCCTACACAAATCCAGACTAAAGCAACACCAGACTACCCTCAGCCCACCCATATAACCAATGATATGCACTACTGAGTCCATTCCATCAGCCTGTGCAGCTGCTGGACATATGATCTGGGAATATAAATCATAATTGGCTCTTGGCACACCCTTTGGTTCATCATATTCTCTTATTGTGACTTGTAATAATCTGTTTTATTCGAAAAATCAATTTTCTCATAAATTTTCCAACATTCAAAATGGCAAAATGCGTGGCAGCTATGGCTTAATTTTAATATCCTCCTTGGGTTTCACTAGATGCACATATTGGGGATAAAACATAATCTATTAAGAAGAATTCAGACAAAGTTTTACAATCTCCTTAATAGTTTGACCAAAAGTCACATGATTTAATGGTTACGATTAGGCACTTGAATTCAGCCAAATCCTGCTGAAAAAGACCTGACTTTGTTCAAATCCCAAACAAATCTGGGATTCAATGCATCCCTGAAAATAATGGAAACAGTTTATTTCAGATGTATTTAACATATTATTAAGGGGCACATTTACTAAGGGTCGAAGTGAATTCGAAGTGAATTTTCAAATTCAAAAACTTTGAATTTCAAAGTAATTTTTGGGTACTTCGACCGTCGAATAGGCCAAAATTCTATTCAAATTGAAAAAATATTCGACCATTCGAAAATCGAAGTATTGTCTCTTTAAAAACCTTTGGCACCTTAAACCTGCCGAATTGCTATGTTAGCCTATGGGGACCTTTTAGAAGTTTTTTTTTTGAAAATCGTTCGATCAATCAATTAAATCATTCAAATCGTTCAAATCGTTTGATTCGAATGATTTCTATGTTCGGTCTAATGTTTTGAATACCATCAAAAAAGGCTAAATTCACTCAAAAAAAAAAACTGAGACTATCGAATTTATACAATTCGATGGTCGAATTTCGAAGTTTTTTCACTTCGAAATTCGAGCCTTAGTAAATGTGCCCCCAAATGTTGATTTTCGATTTAAAATTAATTTAAAATGGTAGGGCATAGCATACCTGGCAAATTACTTTTTAATATCGTTCTAAATTACATACAATTACTTACAAATACAGTCTGAAACAACCTCAAAACAAATGTAACCTTTCCTCAACTCCACCTTCTTGCTTTAAATCCACCTACACAGAGTTTTTTCAAGTATTTAGGCCAACCCGTTAACCAGTGTTAGTTATCGCTTTGGAACACTGAAACATAAGAGGTTAATAAAATAATCTGATTAGTCCTCTCCAACAATAACCTCCCTTTATTTTATGTATTATAACAGCATCAAATATTATAACTATTGTGCCCATCAATTGTCTGTAACTTTTGTTTGGGTTTTAATATATTTTTTTGTTGTTATGTGTAGGAAAAATGCAAATAAAGGGACACTACTCATCCGGCCCGATGAAAATGGAAGGTAATAAGTATACACTGGCAGTTTCTCTACTTAACTTGTCTCAATTCTTAGCCAACACCATAGCAATAGGGTCCAATAGCTGAGCGTAAAAAAACTTTTTATTGTTACAGTTTTATTATTATTATTTTTAATTCTTAGTTTTTAAAATTGACACAAGCAAGAAGTTCAATACCATTTTTCTAAAGGGGCTCTAAACTCAAAACAATAAATTGATTTAAATGTAGTGAAAGAACTTCTCCGAGCACTGTGAAGGCTCAGAGTGTAAGTGACCTAAAGGAGCAACAACATCAGTAATTTGAATTTTTGCTGTATTCAAAAATAAAAAGTTATTTGTAAATGCAGCTTATAACTGTCCTTGCTCACCTGTACCTGTCTTACACCACTGGTAACTAATCCTTCACTAATGCTTGTTCATGTGGTCCTGGTTCCCACTTACTGAATTCAATAAAATTAATCCTACTTCAACTTCTGGACCCTTAGTACTCCCACCTGCCTCTCAAGTGGACAAGCAAGAGCCAGCCATATAGCAATGTTTACCTTTTTATGAACTAGGGAAGCAGACATTCCATAAATACTTCAACCAATGGCAGATGACCTCCCTACTATAGGACATAGGTCACCCTTATGTCACCCTACATTACTTCAAGTATTTCTGTGTTATATTTTTGGGAATAATCAGCAATACTGTTTTGCTTAATAACATGGTTTCTAAATATACTCTCAGGAATAGTGCTACAAGACACAAGAAAAATCAAGATCCGTTTTTTCAATTGATCTTACTTCCTATATAGAGACAACACATTTGTGCTGCAATTTGCAGAGATTGCACATTATTCAAGTCAGTCCCTGCACCAGAGCAGCTTACAATCTAAAGTCTTTATCACATTCACACATACTATGGCCAGTTTAGCTAGAAGCCAATTAATCTGCCTGTATGTTTTTGGACTGTAGGAGGAAACCCAATTAGACACAGGACATGCTACCCTAAAAGGGTCTAAAAGGATCTAAAAGGGTAATAATATTCATTACAAAACTGATTGGAGATTCCTATGGATGGTTTAACAATAACATTACAGGCAGCCATACATGTGAAGTTTATTGGCATTAACCATCATTGTGATCCCAACATTTGACCCAAGTGCAAAACAAAAAAGAATCAGCCTGATAACATCCAGTTCAAGGTGATCATACTAGGAAAGGTTGACTTGTTTGTGGATCTTAAGGTGTATGGCCAGCTTAATAGCTATATGAAAGCTTCTCTAAGGAAAAGTAATCAGAAGCTATAATCAATAAAAAAAGTATTATAAATAGATACATTGTACATATATGATGATACTATGCCTTAAAACATTAATACATTACTGTATTATTGTGCATAGGAGAATGGACCAAAGGAGCTGGCAAACCAGAAGGAGCAGTGGAATATGTTATTGGTAAGTTTATTGGTAAGGTAGAAGAAGGCACACATGGGAGCATATATACTAAATGGTCTGAGTGACAATTTGGAGTAATTTCACCAAAAATGAACATTCCCCTAAACATTGCCAATTTACTAAAAGGAGACTACAACACGTCTTGGAGAGTTCACTCTACAGTAGTGAGAATTCTCTTTGCATCTAATTAAATTCACAACTCTTCCCCAGGTGAAATTTCTCCAGTGAATATTTACTATGAACATGATGTCTAATTTTTGCCAAGACAATTACTCCAGGTTCAGGCTGACAAACTACCATTTTAAAGATAGAGCAGCCACTTTTGAATTTATCTACATCACTCTTTCCAAACTAATTCTCCATAATTCTCCATAATTAATTTTTTCATGGCCAAAAAAAAATTCTCTACAGAATTTTCCCCACTAAACTTGTATGGGGAGAATACCTTTGTTAATTTTCACAGAGAATTTACACCAGGAGAAAATTTACCACATTTCTCTTGAAAAATTATACTTACAATTTTTAGCAAATATGAGAAGCGTTGGGAAAATACACCTGAATTAAGGTGAACTTTGATGAAGATGCGGAGAAAATTCACACTTTAGTAAATGTGCCCCTGTGGCTAAATTCTGTAGATAGGAAAAGAGAACATTGGTTAAAATTGTGTCTGTCACATGTACAGCAATTTATGATGTATTTATACCTTAAACTTTTCCATTTATGTATCAAAGCAAAGAGAAGTAATAGATAGATGCCACTTTGTAAAGAGAAGAGTCTAGAGGGAAGATGTAGGGCTCACCACAGAAAAACTAACCCAATTCCTAGGGAATCTGTAGAAGCTTTTTTATAGGAAAATAGTGAGGGAATGGGTCTGATTATCTAGATTTTACCTTTTTAATTGGCATTTTAATCATATCTTGATTTATTTTACAGGGGAAACTGCAGTCGGCACACAATTCATCACAGCTTTCCTACAGAATCATGACATAAAGGAATCTGCAAAACTTGAGGTTTTAGTGACTGCCACTTCATCTCCCACCTCAGTCACTGTCATCATTAACAATTCTGATTTCCAGAAAGAGTTGACAGTTGGGAAGGGTGAAACAGTAACCATTCCTCTCCCAGAAACCATTGAAATGAAAGGAAAAGACGTTTTGGCAGATTCAGTGATCATTCAGTCAGATAATGAAGTAACAGTTGTTTCCCGAAATTTGAAGTATGCCAGTGGCGATACAGCTTTGATTTACCCAGTGGATCGGCTGGGAACCGAATATTACATTTTTACCCCTCCATTTGACGCTAGTTCTTCCTATAAAGAGTTTGCAGTAATAGCCTATGGAAATGAGACAAAGGTTGATATTTATCTTAACGGAGCTGTGAATTTCAAAGGAAAGGACTATGAGAAGGGTAGCAAACTAACCCTGTCCCTTCAACCTTTCCAAACAGTGCAGCTTCAGAGTACTGATGATCTTTCAGGAAGTAGGGTGGTCTCCGAGTATCCTGTGGCTGTCCTGAGTGGTCACACATGTTCTAAGAAAAACGGGGACTGTGACCACGTGTATGAGCAGCTCTTACCAGTCTCAAGCTGGGGTTCTACATTTTATATCCCAGGATTGTCCTTTCAACCTAAATCTGATATTGTTTTTGTCATAGCTTCCCAAGATACAGCAGTTGATTTCCAGTCTGGTACAAATAAAGGGAAGAAAACTCTGAGAGCAGGGGAAGTGATCCAGTTTGAAGTTGCACAGAATTCCCCTTTGACCCTAAATGCTAATCATAAAATCCAAGTCTTCTTTTACGGCACTGGTGGGAAATTCCAAGACAACATCTTCGGCGTCTTCCTTTCCAGTGTTCCTGCCACCACATCCTTTGGTTTGGAGTATGAGATCATTGGTCAAGATAACATGGAAGTCAATCTGGCTGTGATTATAACGAAAACATTGAGTTTAGAAGCAATCACTTTTGATGGGAAGCCATTAACAGGAATCAAGTGGCAAGAGTTCCCCGGATCTAAGTTTTCTTGGGCAGAATATAATTACGGCAGTGGCTTGAGTTCCCACGTAGTTGCTCATCCTACAGATATATTTGGACTGCTGAGCATTGGTTATTCTAAAAGTACAGCCTATGGATCAGTGGCAGCCAGTATTCGTGGTAAATATTTTTTTTGCATGTGATGAGCTATTACTTTAATCTCTGATTTATTTTCCCATTTTGGCCCAAATTATACATATTTGAAACAGAACTGAATTTATTTTGATAGTATTTTTAACAGTTTGGGGGTTATTTACTAACAACAAGATTTAGTTTTTTCCCACGATTCTCCAAAAAATTGTTGTTTTCTCATTGTTTTAAAATGCTCTAAAAATGTGAGATTTACGAAGTGAACCACATAATCACCTATACAAAACTTTGCCAGGTAAAAGTTGTTGAGGTCCTATAAAAGTCAATGGGAGCTTCACTGATCTTTTTGGACTGCTCTAAATCAATTCAGATGAGGTTTTAGTATTTTTAATTGTCTGAAAAACTTGGATTTTTAGAGGTTTATGAGGTATTTTTATTTTTTAGTGCAGAGTTCAGCATCATTTTCAGCTTGTAATTTTTTATCAGATTTTTTAAATAAATGTCATGACATTCATAGTTAGAGTTTGTGAGCTTGGTTGTGGTTTTAAAAACCACTAAAACCATGAAAACGAGACTGCTGATAAATAGGCCCCTACACCTTTTTTTTTTTTTTTTTTTTACAAATCATCAAAAAGCATATTATTAGAACAAACAATTTTCTGGAATATGATTACATTAGGAATTTTTTTCCATAATGTATGCTCTGCTGCTTTAAAAGGATTAAGCATAAAAATGCTTTGGCTTAAAATTTACCAGCAATGTAATATGTAAAAATATAATTTTATTCAGGGAGTTATACTTTTTCACAGAAGATTATCCTATTCTGAACCTTTTGTGGTATAGAAATCTGCTTGGATTCTAAATATTCATGTAATTTTTTTGCAGGACCAGGATTTGGTGAAATGTCATGGCTACAAGGTAATATTGTGTTATTTCTTCTAAAGGTTATAAAAAAGGCTGTTTCTGTGCCTATATCTGTATTAGTCACTGTATACTGTTTTTTGTAAGGAAATTGTGATAATAAAGCATTGTTATGGGAGGTCAAGATGCTAGGTATCATAAGACAATGGCAGTTGGGCAAGTCTAAAACAGTAAACTGAGTCATCTAGAGAAAACAAAACACCAAAATTAATTTAAAGGTAAACAGTCACGTTAACATGAACAAAAAGATATATAAGAAATAGATGTATAATGGTTTCTTCCAGTCCTGTTTTTCAGCCTGTTATGTGTTTCAGGTAGAACTACAACTGAATGTTTATTTCATGACCTTTTCTTTTATATGTCTATTTGAAATTGTGTTATTTCCACTTGTCTCATGTGTCAATTCACATTGAATATTTCCATATTGTCCTTATTCGTGCACTGTTATATAAGATGTATTATCTTACAGGTGTTGGGACATTAAAGACTATAAAGATTTATTCTGTTTTTAGACATGAATTCATTGTTCCAGAACAACTTACACATTTTTCCAACCTTTTGATCCTTTTAGTTTAGTCTTAAATATTAACACTTTTTTCATTTTTAGAATATATGCTTCAACCAGGAGCACAGGGTCAACCAATGGGACCACAGATGGGTATGTATTGGTATATGTTTATATAGGATAACTGATAATTAAGGGGCAGATTTATTAACATTGAAATTTGACTTTTGAAATCTTTGACATTTATTAAGTGCACAAAAACTTGAAATCTCAAATGCAAAAATGGAAGGTATTTTTTAAAAAAATTAAAAGCTATTTTTCAATGACACTATCACTATCCTTGAGTTTTAAGGGATACATTTTTTTGATATTTGTGTTTTTAGACTTCTGTGATTTTTTTTCATAAAGAAGAGCATATGCATTATTGTCAAGTTTTTGAGAGTTTTTTTCAAAGGTAAAAAAAATCACAAAATTTGAAAATTCCATTGATAAATCTACTTTTAAAGGAGAATTCAACCCTTTAGCAAAAAAAAACCTACCCCACCACCCCACGTAAACCCCCCTCCCTACTCCCCCCATCCTAACTGCCCCTATGGGGAAATGCCCCTAACTTTTTACTTACCCCTCGGCACAGATTCAGACATCGGAGTTTACCGCAGCCATCTTCCGGATCTTCGTGTCTTCTTCCGGTGCTTCGACAATATACTTCTATTTCAGGGCATACGCAGTTTCGCAAAGTGGTAAATTGCTACAACTGCACATGCACAGCTTCACCGGTCTCCGTCTCAGCTTACTGAAGAACTGGAAGATGGCTGCGTGGAACTCCGATGCCTGAAACTGCGATGAAGGGTAAGTAAAAAGTCAGGGGCATTTCCCAGGGGGCATTTATGCTGGGGGGAGGAGGGAAGGGGGTCTACATGGGGTGGGGGTTAGAAATGCCAATTGACCAATGCATTTGGGAAAAGACGGCAGAAAACCGACATTGAGTCCAATGCATTTGGAGTAATTTACCAAGTTTGTTAATTATTGCATTGGTTTTATATATTTTTCGGCAAAAAATGTCATGTAATTAGGAGGCAGATTTATTAAAATATCCCTGTATACTCTATATAGGGAGGTTGAAGGTTCAGTAACATCGAAGAACAAACTTGTTTTTTTGAATTTAAATATAAAATAATGTTACCCTGCACTGGTAAATACAGTGTGTTTTGCATCAAAACATAGTAACATAGTGCGTTAGTTTGAAAAAATACACACGTCCATCAAGTTCAACCTTTTGTCTATATGTAACACTCCTCCAGCGAATCGCTGCCCCTTTTAAAACAGTTCAATCCCTTGTTTGCCCATGTTCGTGTAAGCATTGTTCATATAAATATTCTATTATGTATTTACTGATATAAAAAATCACATTCACCTGGGTGTACAAATAGGGCTCTGGCTAACTTCAAACCTAGCGAAGGTGCACCAATATGGCACCCAAATCATTCAAGCTGAAATTGGCTATAGGAACAATTTTGCACAGATAAACACTGTAGAATATAATATATTTAGTTCTTAGATAGGAACAATAACAAGGGTTGAATTTGATTTACAGCTCTATACAGAGCTACAGAAAAAAAAACCCCATGTGAATGCGGTTGCGGCCTTGATTATAAGCTCTGTTGGGACAGGAATCTGTGAAAATACATAACCTCAATAACTTCCTGAAAAATGGTGTTGGCATTACATACAGTATTAAAAAAAAAATTTGGTCACACCTTTTTCTTACTGAAATTGATTATTTGACCAGCAAGATATCAAAATAATTTGCTCAGTTTATATATTTGCAGTTAATTAGCATGATACCATTGTAGTATACTATTAACAAACTCGTTTAAACACACCCTGCTAGTGTATTTTCTTTGTAGTGTGTGGTTAATTACCTTTGTACGATTCTTGTGGCTGCCCATGTTTGGGGAACATGATTGATGATCAGCACAACATTTTTTTATGCAACCCTGGTATAATATTTAATAAACGTGTTATAAAAGGTATTTGTATCCACCTAATTGTTTTATAGTGTCAGGGAATATGGGCTGTAATAATTTATTTGGTTGGGAAGTTTTCAGTATGAGTATGCAGCCAGGACAACCAGGTAAGCCAAGGGACTTTGATATGTATATGTATATACAAATTTCTATATTTATTGAAATGTTTTTTTTTAATATTTAAATATCATAAGAAATATGGTAGCTTGAGTGCAAATGACTATAAGCAATTATTTAAAATTAATTAATAATAAATTGTTTTTGTAGCACCCGGTTTTCCAATGCCTGGCATGTCAGGTAATTCTAAAAGCTTGTTTTTATATTAAAGAGTTTGTTAATAAATTACCTAAACTGATCTCTAGTTTCACTAATATTTTTCTAAAAGAACAGAATATCATTTATAGGATTTCAATAAAAACAAAAGGAAATTGAAAAATGAAAACAAAAATAACATAAAAACAGTAAGATTAGTCATGCCTTTCTTTATAAGCAGTCTTAAAAGAAACCAGTCGTGAATTTATTAAGAGCCTGGATTTCATGCCAAAAAAACCATGGCAATCTTCTACATTTTATCTGCAATGGTTTTTGGAACAAATAAAAGTTTTGGCAGCTTTTAGGTGCCAAAGTTTAAATCTTAAGTTAACCCCTAAATGTTAAAATACTGACAACCCGCAGCATTATGCTAACTCTAGTACAAAGGGTTGTTCTAGAGCAGGGATCCCCAACCTTTTTAACTCGTGAGCAACATTCAGAAGTAAAAGGAGTTGGGGAGCAACACATGCATGAAAAAATGTTCTTGGGGTGCCAAATAAGTGCTGTGATTGGCCATTTGGTAGCCCCTATGTAGATTGTCAACCAACACTGAGGCTCTGTTTGGCAGTGCATCTGATTTTTATACAACCAAAACTTGCCTCCAAGGCTGGAATTCAAAAATAAGCTCCTGCTTTGAGACCACTGGGAGCAACATCCAAGGGGTTGGTGAGCAACATGTTGCTCACCAGCTACTGGTTGGGGATCACTGTTCTAGAGCATCAGTCCCCAAACCTTTTAACCCATGAGCCACATTCAAATGTAAAAAGAGTTCAGGAGCAACACAAGCATGCAAAAAGTTCCTGGGAGTACCAAATAAGGGCCTCCAAGCCTGGAATCCAAAAATAAGCAATTGCTTTGAGGCCATTGTGAGCAACATCCAAGGGGTTGGTAAGCAACATGTTGCCCACCTTCCTGACATTCAAGGTTTTTTTTTGCAGGGGAAAAAAACAATTTGTACGAATCGAATACAAATCGAATAAGATTAGAATTTTTAGATTGAACCATTTAATCAAAAATTAGACATTCAAAAATGTTCTTAAATAACCTCCCAGTCGAATTGTATATTTGGACTATTCAAAATTTGACCTTTGACAAAGAGGACCTCCCAATGTAAAAACACTGAAAATTTTGTGATATGCTTATTTTAAATAAATGTGCAACATATTTGTAGCACCTGATTCTCAACTTTCTGGCATGGCATTACTGGCATTACTTTTATTACTCTGGTAAAAAAAAAATAGAATTTTAGTGGTATTAGAGCTTTTTGAAACCATGATTAAACATTTTTTTTGAAATCATGAATGCCATGAAAGTTATTAAAAGATCTGAATATAAAAAGTATGTACACAAAGAAATGCTGAACGATTCCCAAAAAAATATGAATACCTCTAAAATCTCTAAAAATTTTAGATAATTACAAGCACAAAAAATATCTTAAAACCTCTAAAGGTATGAATGGCTAAAAAAAATTCCAACAGGATCAGTGCAGCTCCAATTGAATTTTATGGGGCCTTGACTGATAAATCTTGAATTTTTGAGTTTTGGAGAAATAAAAAAACACACATTTTTAGAGAAAAGATATGATTTGTGAAAAAATTGTTAGTTAATAGGCCCCAGCAGAACATTAATTAAAATAAAAATGAAAATAAATATAAAAACAGAAATAACATCACAACAATTTTGATTTTTTTTTTTGAGGACAAAATTATTTATAGACAGATACTGTATGAGAGCAAATGTGTAAAATACAAAACGGGACAATGCATAAGAAATTCAAAGTTACAATAAGTAAAGTAAGACAACTTGAAAAAAATTTGACACTTTGAAGTTAATACATTATTAATAATGATTTTTTTTATTCTTCAATTGAATTTTTAGGACAATGGATAATTATGCAAGGTCAAGGACCACCAACAGAGCAAACTGTATATGAAGGAAGTATGTTTACCAATTATAACTAAAAAGTTTTTGCTTTTTAAAGACTGATAATTACATCAGAATATATATGTACGTACCAAAGAAAAATGTTCAAAACTGTTTACTGCAGGCCAGTGGGCTAGATCTGGTTTATCCTTTTCTTCTTCTTCTTTTGTAACCAGCTGGCTGCCTAAAAGCTGAATACATATCCTTGGAACTGCATAATCTTATTATTATCTATCCCCTGTTGTGTTGCATAGTGGAATAATGGCAAACTACTTGAAGATCTTGTATAGTGATGTTAAAGGGAATAATCCTTTTAACTGATTTTCTTGATGCAGTGAAAATATTTTTTATGGTAGCAAAATAATTATTCCAAAGATTTTAAACACAAACAAAATAGATCACCTAAATTGACTTTTCTTGTTTTGGCTTGTATTTGAGTTGAAAAAAACTGTTCATAATAAGCACAGAAGTAGAAAATAAAGAGAAAACAGCAAAAACCTATAGGAAACAGCGTTTTGCTCTTTGTTAAACATATTTTCAATTTTTTAAATTTGAGAATTATTTTTGTAGGGAAAGGCAACTGTACAGAAGACTGTACTATAAAACCTTAGTTCTATATTTGTCAGGAGCAGATTTATCAAAATGTGAGATAGAGTTTACCACAAAAAAAAAACACTTTCTATGCATTCCTGTGGGATTTGTAGAAACATATTTATCAAATGGTTTACACTAACTTTCACCCATTGATAAATACATTTCTACAAATTCTGTATATAAACTGAATAAACAGAAAGTGACTGAGTTTTTCTGTGGTGAGCTATGATCTCACATTTTAATAAATCTGTCCCTAAATTTTCTTTTGTCGTGAGAGAAGTTTTGTATACCATGAGCATTTCATTACAAAAAAGAAGATACACCTAAACTGAACTGATTTTCATATTTTTTTTGTCCTTTTCTTGTCCAGCACCAATAGTTCAACTCCCTGGCACTACTGGTGAGTAACAAATACAATACACTTAAAATACATGACACTCAGCAATAAACGCCCTCTCTTCCAACAAGCTAGGGGTCACTGGCACAAGGAATATCTTACAGGCATTCAAGAATAAATATAAAGATTTATAACTTAACCTATGTTTGACTTGGTAAATATTGTTATCTATGAAGGAGTATAAAAAATGTGAGCAGGATCAGACAAACAGTTCATTAGATTGAAAATGGCAATTTGTTATGTACATTTCCAAAACTCTTGCAACACTCTGGCTCTAACTATTTTTCCTTTCTCTAATACTCCCTACTGTGATTCACAGCTGAAAACAAAACTATAACTCCACAGACACTGTACCTTCTCAGAGTAATTTCAGTCTATTCAATTTGAGGTAACTTATTTATCCTGTTATGTTTAGATGAATGGATAGTGGAACTGGATTTACCATCAGGACCTGCAAAGTTTACAGGGAGTGAGTATGGATAACTTACAAAATACTATTATAGTTTTCTGAGTAACTTTTGAGTAACTTGGGATATCATTTTAAAGGTCATCCTGGTTTAAATGTACAGAGACTGATTTTGTCACTTTTCACTGTTGTCAACCATAAATAAATTTACAGGTACTTTTTGGAAATTAGGATATTTAAATACTGTAAATGAGTTTTAAAAAATGGCAAAGACAGTTAAAATATTAGATACAATTCCAATTAAGATTGGAATGGTAAATTTGAATTTGACTTTGAATTTTCATATTTTTGTGTCAAAACTCACAAATTCTTATTTAAACGTGCCAACTTGAATGTAAATTTGAATGTGAGAATTATCACACCTCGACCATGGAAACACTTCTAATTCGAATATATGCCAGCTAAAAGTTGTCGAGTTAGTTTACAAGTTAATGGCAGAGTTCTGTTAAACCATTTGAATGTTAATTGCCTTCCTGACATTCTAGTTTTTTTTAGAATTAAAAATGGATGGAGGGCACACCAAAATTTTCAAAAAATGATAAGAGGTGCAGAAACAAATGTTACCCCTTCTGCAGGTAACCTGTATCAATATTAAACGTCTGTATGTTCACACACTCAATACAAAATGCAATTCAGAGAGAGAGTGGTTTGAAAAAATAATTTTTACTTTTACTTTTATGCAGAGAAAGGCATTTTACATAAATAACGCCATACAATAAATGGCACAATTTGTACAATATTAAAAAAATCGTATAGAATATAACCCACTCATTAGTAATACATAGTAAGCAAGAAACAAGCAAGGAGCGGATACACCTACCAGGAAAATGAGAATGGCCCCAATGTTTCGGCACCAAGGCCTTTGTCAAGGGGATTATTTTTTCAAACCACTCTCTCTCTGAATTGCATTTTGTATTGAGTGTGCGAACATTCTAGTTTTTTTTCCCAGAGGAAAATTCGATTAGAATTTTCAGTTGGTACTATTCAATAGAATATTATATGTTTGAGTTTTTGCATAAATAACCTCCCATTCGAGTTGTGAGTACTTTCAAATTTATTAGAGTAAAAAAAAAATTCACAAAAAATTTACCTTTTGATAAATAACCCCCACCATCATGATACACTAGTTTGGAATCTTTCACTTACTAAACTTGTTTTATGAGTCCCTTCTATGCTGGAAACTCCTTCTCCCCAAATGGACATGCGGTGTGTTCTCTCAAATTGGGTGGTATAGAGGTACAATGAGAAGGGGAGAAACAATAGTTGTCTCAAAGCAGTTCCATCCTAAAGTGCTGGCTCCTTCTCAAAGCTCATAATCAGGCACAATGTAATGAGTCGGCTGCCTCCACACCAATATTACAGCTAAAAAATACATCTGTTGGCTCAAGAATAAAATTTTAAATGGAAGAGTGAATTATTTGCAATGTAAATAGTGTAATTTAGAAAAAGTAAACCATAAAAATCATGGCAGCATCCCTTTTAGGCAAGCTTTGTATCTTCCCAACATCTTGTGTATGTGCCAGAATGGAGGATCTGATGCCATGTCCATGCACAGGCTACACAGTTATAGATACTGAGGACAGATGGGGTATGTTAGTGTGTAGTGACATTTTGGAAGTGCATAATGACAAGTAATTGCCTGCTCCGCCTCCATGACTAAGGCATAGAGGAGGGTTACTTAATATATGATTTACAGCTTTATGGTATGGGTGCATTATTTTTTAAAAAATAAATACAAGCCCAATGTTTAATTTGAAAATGACTTTTAGTTTGTCTGGGTGGCAGATCCCCTTTAATGATTTCTGATAAAATTAATTTTCACTTTCTGTATTTTCCTGTAGAGCCCATTGCTCCAGTGCCTGGAAAAAAAGGTATAAATCAACTGAAGAAACCCGTACTACAAAAAATTATTTTATATATAGCATTTTACATACTTTCCATGACTCATCACAGTTTTTTTTACAAAGATGTATTACCCACTGGTCTTTCAGATTTGCCATTCTGTAAACTGGTTTCCTTTAAAAGTATTAAACCCTGACATTCAAAGTAGTTTCCAACACTGCTCCATCTTATATGTCTCTCCTAGTACTCACCAAACCACTTGGTACACTCTTTTTACATTCTACTCCTCAACTCCTCCCTCATTGACTCTTCACATACTTCCAGGACTTCACTAGAGCTTTACCTCCTAATCTCTGCCTTTAAATAGTCTTTTAATTTATGTTTTCCCTTCTAGTTCAGCATGTCTTTATTTAACACTATATGCAATTGCCACCTGCTAACAGTGAGACTCAGTACCACATCTACCACATTGTTGACTCTTCTTTCCCCTTTTGTAATCTCTATTAAGCAGGGTCCTTGTTATACTGTATATTTCTATTTTACAGTGCTGTGGAATATGTTGATCCTCTGTAAATATGTATTGATAATAGATATTAATACTATAATGTCTGTCTGGTACTTAGGAAAATGGACAATAGAAGCACATCATCCAGTGCAATTAAAAACTGGCAAGTATAAAAAACTAAATAACAAACAAAATTAATTTATGCTTATTAATACTAACTTAATTTTAAAGTAGTTTAGTACAGTTATTGTTTACCTTTTCCATATTTTATAGGCTAAATGTTTCCAGTATTGACTCTAGCATTCAGGGTTATTTCATGCATATTATTGTATTATAAACTAACCATATTGTATATCAGATTATTAAGACAAACACTAGTAATAGGGCACTGACTCTAACGCAACCGGACTTGACCCGATGATCAATGATTTATATACTTGCACCCAACCCTCCCATTCCTGACATCACTGAAAGGGGTAGGGCTGGTGGAAATAGATCAATAACAGAAGCAGTTTCTGACTGTTGTTATAAAGTAAAACAATGCAGCAAGAAATTCTGTTGTATGAATCTTTCAATACTAAGGAGCTGATTTATCAATAATCAAATTGGCTTGTTTCCTCTATTTGAGAAAAATGTGAAGAAGAAACATAGATGCAAAAAAAGTATTTTCTGAAACCCCAAAGTTGGCAAGGTTGTATAGAAGTCAAGGGTAATATTCCCTAAAAATTTTATTTATTTATTTTTAGTTAATGAAAACATTCAAGAATTTCAGCCTCATTAAAAATCAATGGAACAATGTGATTTCCATTGGCACACAACTTTTTTTCGAAAAAACAAGCACAAGCAAATTTTATTTCTGAAATAAGTTAGCATTCAAGAAAAAAAGTTGCATACATTTTGTCAGCGTTTTCCCCACGAAAAAATGATTTTGTAAAATTAGCTCCTAAGTATCCAACATGATTGGTTTATAGTGTCAGGGACCATGGGCTTTCTAAATCATTTTTTTTTTCTTATTAGAACATATCATGCAGCCAGCAGAACCAGGTAAGCCAGTAGAACTGCTCCATCTAGTACTAAGGGTCAGGGGGTTCCAATATATCAGTTAGCATGGGAATCATTTAACAGTATGTTATTTTATGGGGATTTTTTAATTTATCAAACATGCAGCTTTGCTAGAGGTCCAAGATGATTAAAAAATGGGTTACTGTATACTTATAATACAGAGGTTTTATACTTATAAGCACCAGTATTTACTGGCAAACTCAATAAACACTATTAGAAATTATATAGTTTATAGTTCAAGGGAACAGTTTAGATCCCAATTTTGCATTTACGAGTCCCTTGAACACTTTGAGGATGTTAACAGCCTGTTTGATGTTTAAGGTTTATTTTGGAGGGGTTTTCCCAAATGATTTGAGATTTTTTTTGTTAAAAACTTGATTATTTCGGATTTTGGGTTGCGGGACTCGAACTCGAGTTTTTTCTTATATAAGATACCATTTGAGTTTCAAATTCCTCTGAGTTCATTTGGCCTTCGGTAAATAACCCCCTAAATGTATTTTAAAAAATATAAGGGGGTTATTTATCAAAGGTCAAATTTTTAGAACTTTTTTAGACCTCAAATGAACTTACAAATTTAATGGGTTCTAATTTAACAAATGGAAAAAACTCGAATCAGCAAGTTCAGGGTTAACAATCTGAAAACTTAAATTAATTGAGTTAAAACCCCCTTCAAATCATTTGAATTGATCGAGTTTTCGGGTGAAACCGTCTGAAAAATACTCATATCATGAAGGCTATTAACATCTTCAAATGGTTCAAGGGACCTCTGCCATTGCCATCTACATGACCTTGACAAGTTTTAGATGGTGTATTTTTGGATTTAAGCTATTTATATATTAATATAAGCAATTCTTTTAAATAACTGTGTTATTTTTGTAGCACCTGGTTTTCCAATGCCTGGCATGACAGGTAATTTTAAAAGCTTGTTTTGATATTAAAGAGTCTGTTATTAAATCACCTAAACTAGTTTTAATAGTTTTTAAGTAATATTTTTTCTGGAAGAACAGAATATCATTAACCGGTTTTCAATAAAAACAAAAGAACATTGAAAGATGAAAACAAAAATAACAGAAAGACAGTAAAATTAGTCATGCATTTCTGTGCAAGCATTCTTAAAAGAAACCCCTCATGAATTTACTAAGGACCTGGGTTTCATGCCAGAAAGCCTCTACTCTGTATAGACTCGCGTATCACAAGTACTACACTACAGCGAGTCTATACAGAGGAGAGCTGCATCACTCTATTAAAGTGAAGACCGGAACACAGAATCTGGTGATTTTTGGGAAGCTTTACAAGGGAATGAATTTCATTACTATGAATTGTAAGTGATTGAATTATCAATTATTTATGTATTTGTACTGAATTAATTCTGAGCTCTGGCCGGGCAGTTTTTATTTGACTAATAAGTGATTCTGAATTTGCAAAACAAGGACAATGTGTAAAAAATTCAAAGTTACAATAAGTAAAGTAAGACAACTTTAAAAAATGTGACACTTTGAAGTTAATGCATTATAAATACTGAATTTTTTATTCTTTAATTGAATTTTAGGACACTGGATAATTATGCAAGGTCAAGGACCACCAACAGAGCAAACCGTATATGAAGGAAGTATGTTTACCAATTATAATTACTCATTATATTTTAATTTTTAAAAGACTGATAATTGCATCAGAAAATATATGTATGTACCAAAGCAAAATTTGCAAAACTATTGGAAAGCCAATGCCTAGTAAGGCAACTTCAAGTGCCATCCCGCTGGCGATTGGCATTTTAGCCGTCAGGAAGGCATGGGAGGCCGTTTGGGGAGATTAGTCGCCCCCATGCAACTAATCTCGCTGAATCTGCCTGTGTGCCCTGACCCTTAAACAAAAATAAAATAGATCACCTAAATTGACTTTTATTGTTTTGTCTTGTATTTGAGAAAAAGAATGGTTTATAAATAAGCACAGAATTAGAAAATAAAAACAATAAAATAAAAAACAATAGGAATTTTTTTCATTCGAAAATTCACTTCAACCTTTGTTAAATCTGCCCCTAACATTCACCCATTGATAAATACACTTCTAAAAATACCATAGGAATAAATAGAAAGTGAGTGAGTTTTTTCTGTGGTGACTTCTAGACTCACATTTTGATAAATCTGTCCCTAAATTTTCTTTTGAGAGAAGTTTTGTATACTACTAGTAGCTGTCTGCATTTCATTACAAAAAAAGAAGACTCATCTGAAAAGAACTGATTTTCATAAACTTTTTGTCCTTTTCTTGTCCAGCACCAATAGCACAACTCCCTGGCACTACTGGTAAGTAACAACTAAAATACACTTAAAATACATGACACTCAGCAATAAAGGCCATCTTATCCAACAATCTAGGGGCCCCTGGCATAGGGAATATATAACAGGCATTCCAGAATAAATATAAAGATTTATAACTCAACCTATGTTTGACTTGGTAAGAAGGATGAAAGTAAATATTGTTATCTGTGAAGGAGTATAAAAAGTGTGAGCAGGATCAGACAGACAGACAGTTCATTAGATTGAAAATGGCAATTTGTTATATACATTTCCAAAACTCTTGCAACACTTGGGCTCTAACTATTTTTCCTTTCTCTAACACTCCCTACCGTGATTCACAGCTGAAAACAAAACTATAACTTTACAGACACTGTACCTTCTCAGAGTCATTTTCAGTCTATTCCATGTAAGGTAACTTATTTATCCTGTTATGTTTAGATGAATGGATAGTGGAACTGGATTTGCCATCAGGACCTGCAAAGTTTACAGGGAGTGAGTATGGATAACTTACAAAATACATAATTTTCTTTAATACCTTTTGAGTAACCTGGGATATCATTTTAAAGGTCATCTTGGGTTAAAGGTTTTAAAATGTACAGAGGCTGATTTTGTCACTTTTCATTGTTGTCAACTATAAATAAATTTACAGACACTTTTTGAAAATTAGGATATTTAAATACTGTAAATGAGGTTTAAAAAATGGCTAAGACAATGGCAAAGTGGCAGTTTTATTAAGATTCAAATGATAAATTTTTGTGTCAAAACATACAAATTTAAATTTAAAAGTACCAACTGGAATATATATTGGAATTTGAGATTTATCACCATGGAAACAATTCTATTTCAAATATTCACCACCTAAATTTGCAGAGTCAATATACAAGTCAATGGCAGATGTCCGTTGAACCATTTGAATATGTCAATTGCCTTCCTGACATAATTGTATCTGAATTTTTGTGTTGGAACTGTTGCTGTTTTAGCCTATGGGGGACCACCTAGAACCTATTTGCAGTCAATTGGTGGACTTTGAAAAATGAAAGTTTTTTTTGGGAAAAACTTTGAATCGAATTGGATCGAATTCGGCAGAATATGGACCTATTTGATCGAAAATAGTGATGGGCGAATTTATTTGCCAGTCGCGAATTCACAGCGAATTCCCGTGATTCGCAACTGGCGAATAAACAGCTGTGAAAATTCGCCTGCGTCCATTTTATTTTTTGCCGGCGCCATTTCGCAAATTTTCCACCATTTCAAATTTATTACAGTAAAAAAAAAAATTCACAAAAAATTTACCTTTTGATAAATAACCCCCACCATCATGATACACTAGTTTGGAATCTTTCACTTACTAAACTTGTTTCATGAGTCCCTTCTATGCTGAAAACTCCTTCTCCTCAAATGTGGAGTGTTCTCTCAAATTGGGTCGTATAGAGGTATGAGAAGGGGAGAAACAATAGTTGTCTCAAAGCAGTTCCATCCTAAAGTGCTAGCTCCTTCTCAAAGCTCATAATCAGGCACAATGTAATGAGTCGGCTGCCTCCACACCAATATTACAGCTAAAAAATACATCTGTTGGCTCAAGAATACAATTTTAAATGGAAGAGTGAATTATTTGCAATGTAAATAGTGTAATTTAGAAAAAGTAAACCATAAAAATCATGGCAGCATCCTTTTAAGGCAAACTTTGTATCTTCCCAACATCTTGTGTATGTGCCAGAATGGAGGATCTGATGCCATGTCCATGCACAGGCTACACAGTTATAGATACTGAGGACAGATGGGGTATGTTAGTGTGTAGTGACATTTCGGAAGTGCATAATGACAAGTAATTGCCTGCCCCGCCTCCATGACTAAGGCATAGAGGAGGGTTACTTAATATATGATTTACAGCTTTATGGTATGGGTGCTTTATTTTAAAAAAAAAAGGAATACAAGCCCAATGTTTAAT
Organism: Xenopus laevis; assembly: GCF_017654675.1. Lineage (NCBI taxonomy): Eukaryota > Metazoa > Chordata > Amphibia > Anura > Pipidae > Xenopus > Xenopus laevis. Next base: position 134,804,340 of record NC_054383.1, on the reverse strand, counting down.
TTGAAAATGACTTTTCGTATGTCTGGGTGACAGATCCCCTTTAATGATTTCTGATAAAATAAATTTTCACTTTCTGTATTTTTCTGTAGAGCCCATTGCTCCAGTGCCTGGAAAAAAAGGTATAAATCAACTAAAGAAACCCGTACTACAAAAAATAATTTTATATATAACATTTTACATACTTTCCATGACTCATCACAGTTTTTTTTATAAAAATGTATTACCCACTGGTCTTTCAGATTTGTGATTCTGTACACTGGTTTCCATTAGCCTTCAGAAAATTAAAACTATTAAACCCTGACATTCAAAGTAGTTTCCAACACTGCTCCACCCTACATGTCTCTCCTAGTCCTCACCAAACCACTTGTTACACTCTTTTAACATTCTAATCCTCAACTCCTCCCTCATTGACTCTTCACATACTTTCAGGACTTCACTAGAGTTTTACCTCCTAATCTCTGCCTTTAAATAGTCTTTTAATTTATGTTTTCCCTTCTAGTTCAGCATGTCTTTATTTAACACTATGTGCCATTGCCACCTGCTAACAGTGAGACTCAGGACCACATCTTCACTTTGCTGACTCTTCTTTCTCCTTTTGTAATCTCTATTAAGCAGGAGCCTTGTTACATGTTTCTGTTGTACAGAACTATTGAATATGTTGACCCTCATATATGAATATGTATTGATAAAATATATTAATAAAATAATGTCTGTCTGGTACTTAGGAAAATGGACAATAGAAGCACATCATCCAGTGCAATTAAAAACTGGCAAGTATAAATAACTAAATAACAAACAAAACATGGGGCAGATTTATGAAAGTGTTTAAAACCCACTACAAAAAAAACTCACACACTTAGATAATAACAGATTCTTTATAGGCAGAGAGAGGCTCTATACCTGAACCATTTAAAATGTACAGAATTTTATTAATAGAATATTGTACCATACTAATATATTTGTGGGGTGCAGTTAAATACTTTTGTGTATGATTTCTGTGTCTGTCCATGTTTGGGGAGCATAATTGACACTAAGCAGAGCCCAGCACCTAGTGTTGGTTCACATGCCTGATATAATCTGCATTGATGTTGTTATAAAGTAAAACAATGCAGCAAGAAATTCGGTTGTATGAATCTTCCAATACTAAGGAGCTGATTTATCAATAATCAAATTGGCTTGTTTCCTCTATTTGAGAAAAATGTGACGAAGAAACATAGATGCAAAAAAAGTATTTTCTGAAACCTCAAAGTTGGCAAGGTTGTATAGAAGCCAAGGGTAATATTCCCTAAAAATGTTATTTATTTATTTTCTCAGTTAATGAAAACATTCAAGATTTTCAGCCTCATTAAAAAAAAAAAAAAAGAAACAATGGAACAATGTGATTTCCATTGGCACACAAGCACAAGCAAATTTTATTTCTTAAATAAGCTAGAATTCAAGAAAAAAAGTTGCATACATGTTGACAGCGTTTTCCCCCTGCATTCCCTTTTTTCACCACGAAAAAATTATTTTGCTAAATTAGCTCCTACGTATCCAACGTGATTGGTTTATAGTGTCAGGGACTATGGGCTATCGAAATCATTTATTCAGTTTTCAGTCTATTTTTTTTTCTTATTAGAACATATCATGCAGCCAGCAGAACCAGGTAAGCTAGTAGAACTGCTCCATCTAGTACTAAGGGTCAGGGGGTCAGGGGGTTCCCATCAGGTAATATTGGAATCATGTAACAGTATGTTATTTTATGGGGATTTTTCAATTTATCAAACATGCAGCTTTGCTAGAGGTCCAAGATGATTAAAAATGGTTTACTGTATACTTATAATACAGAAGTTTTATACTTATAAGCACCAGTATTTACTGGCAAATTCAATAAACACCATCAGAAATTATATATTTTATAGTTCAAGGTAACAGTTTAGATCCCAATTTTGCATTTACGAGTCCCTTGAATCCTTTGAGGATGTTAACAGCCTGTTTGATGTTTAAGGTTTATTTTGGAGGGTTTTTCCAAAACGATTTGAGATTTTTTTCATAAAGCATGATTATTTCGAGTTTTTGGGTTGCGCGACTTGAATCGAGTTTTTCTTAAATAAGATACCATTTGAGTTTCAAGTTCATCTGAGTTCATTTGACCTTCGGTAAATAACCCCCTAAATATATTTAAAAAAATATAAGGGGTTTATTTATCAAAGGTCAAATTTTAGAGCTATGTGAGCTTTTTTTAGACCTCAAATGAACTTACAAATTTAATGGGTTTTAATTTAACAAAAAACTCAAATGGAAAAAACTTGAATCAGCAAGTTCAGGGTTAACAATCTGAAAACTAAAATTAATTGAGTTTTTGGCAAAAAAAACCCCCTCAAATCATTTGAATTGATCGAGTTTTCGAGTGAAACCATCTGAAAAATACTCATATCATGAAGACTATTAACATCTTCAAGTGGTTCAAGGGACCTCTGCCATTGCCATCTACATGACCTTGACAAGTTTTAGATGGTGTATTTTTGGATTTAAGCTATTTATATTTTAATATAAGCAATTGTTTTTAAATAACTGTGTTATTTTTGTAGCACCTGATTTTCCAATGCCTGGCATGACAGGTAATTTTAAATGCTTGTTTTGATATTAAAGAGTCTGTTATTAAATCATCTAAACTAGTTTTACTGACAGTATATTTTTTCTGGAAGAACAGAATATCATTAATCGGTTTTCAATAAAATCAAAAGAAAATTGAAAGATGAGAACAAAATTAACATAAAAACAGTAAAATTAGTCATGCATTTCTGTGCAAGCATTCTTCAAAGAAACCCCTCATGAATTTACTAAGGACCTGGGTTTCATGCCAGAAAGCCTCTACTCTGTATAGACTCGCGTATCACATGTACTACACTTGTGATAAGTGAGTCTATACAGAGGAGAGCTGCATCACGCTATTAAAGTGAAGACAGGAACACAGTATCTGGTGAGATTGCTCTAATTTGTGGGGGATACGTGCAGTAAATAGAGGGTGGGGGATGTCCCGATAAATCCTTTAACCCAGACTTTACTTCTTCCACAATTTCTGTACACAAATAGCCTTGAGACTGCGCCATTAAATCAGGATCAATCACTCGCATTAACCAAGTTAGAAAATTATTGAGACAGCTCTTGAGATGCTATAACTACAACATCATTTAATCCATTTGATTGTGGATACGGATTCCTGTTGGAGAACTACTACTCTTACACTAAGGGGCAGATTTATCAAGGGTCGAATTGAAAATTCGAATTTAGAGTTTATTTTAGTGTAATTCAACTAGGGAATAGTCCAAATTCAATTAAAATTTTAAAAAAAATTTGAAATCCAAATTTTGAAATTTGTCATGTACTGTCTTTTGAAGAATTTGAATTTGACTATTCACCATCTATACCCTGCCAAATTGATGTTTTAGCCTAAGGGGGACCTCCTACAATCAATTTGGTGTCGTTTGGTGTACTTTTGAAAAATAGAATTTTTATAAATACATTTTGATTAGTTGTTTTTTTGGAGTTTATGGGAGTTGATGGGAGTTTTAAGAAACTCAAAATTCGACCCTTGATAAATCTGCCACTAAGAGTTTCATGGTGATTTGGAGATCTGGGGGGTGACCAAGCAGGAACTTTTATGGAAGCTTTACAAGGGAATGAATTTCATTACTATGAATTGTAAGTGATTGAATTATCAATTATTTATGTATTTGTACTGAATTAATTCTGAGCTCTGGCCGAGCAGTTTTTATTTGACTAATAAGTGATTCTGAATTTTTAATAGTTAATAAATTCTCTATATTTGTGCAACAACCAGTTTTAGTACACCTTTTTAATTATTTAAGATACTGTATGAGAGCAAATGTTTAAAATAGCAAAACAAGGACAATGTGTAAGAAATTCAAAGTTACAATAAGTAAAGTAAGACAACTTTAAAAAATGTGACACTTTGAAGTTAATGCATTATTAATACTGATTTTTTATTCTTTAATTGAATTTTAGGACACTGGATAATTATGCAAGGTCAAGGACCACCAACAGAGCAAACAGTATATGAAGGAAGTATGTTTACCAATTATAACTACTCATTATATTTTAATTTTTAAAAGACTGATAATTGCATCAGAAAATATATGTATGTACCAAAGCAAAATTTGCAAAACTATTGGAAAGCCAATGCCTTGTAAGGCAACTTCAAGTGCCATCCCGCTGGTGATTGGCATTTTAGCCTGAATCTACCTTGCCCTGACCCTTAAACAAAAATAAAATAGATCACCTAAATTGACTTTTCTTGTTTTGTCTTGTATTTGAGAAAAAGAATGGTTTATAAATAAGCACTGAATTAGAAAATGAAAACAATAAAATAAAAAACAATATTAATTTTTTTCATTCGAAAATTAACCTCAATCTTTGTTAAATCTGCCCCTAACATTCACCCATTGATAAACACACTTCTAAAAAATCCCATAGGAATAAATAGAAAGTGAGTGAGTTTTTCTTTGGTGACCTCTAGACTCACATTTTGATAAATTTGTCCCTAAATTTTCTTTTGAGAGAAGTTTTGTATACTACTAGTAGCTGTCTGCATTTCATTACAAAAAAAGAAGACTCATCTGAAAAGATGATTTTCATAATCTTTTTGTCCTTTTCTTGTCCAGCACCAATAGCACAACTCCCTGGCACTACTGGTAAGTAACAACTACAATACACTTAAAATACATGACACTCAGCAATAAAGGCCATCTTATCCAACAATCTAGGGGCCCCTGGCATAGGGAATATATAACAGGCATTCAAGAATAAATATAAAGATTTATAACTCAACCTATGTTTGACTTGGTAAGAAGGATGAAAGTAAATATTGTTATCTGTGAAGGAGTATAAAAAGTGTGAACAGGATCAGACAGACAGACAGTTCATTAGATTGAAAATGGCAATTTGTTATGTACATTTCCAAAACTCTTGCAACACTTGGGCTCTAACTATTTTTCCTTTCTCTAATACTTCCTACTGTGATTCACAGCTAAAAACAAAACTATAACTTTACAGACACTGTACCTTCTCAGAGTAATGTTCAGTCTATTCCATGTAAGGTAACTTATTCATCTTGTTATGTTTAGATGAATGGATAGTGGAACTGGATTTGCCATCAGGACCTGCAAAGTATACAGGGAGTGAGTATGGATAACTCACAAAATACATAATTTTCTTTAATACCTTTTGAGTAACGTGGGATATCATTTTAAAGGTCATCTTGGGTTAATGGTTTTAAAATGTACAGAGGCTGATTTTGTCACTTTTCATTGTTGTCAACTATAAATAAATTTACAGACACTTTGAAAATTAGGATATTTAAATACTGTAAATGAGGTTTAAAAAATGGCTAAGACAATGGCAAAGGGGCAGCTTTATTAAGATTCAAATGGTAATTTTTTGTGTCAAAACATACAAATTTAAATTTAAATGTACCAACTGGAATATATATTTGAATTTGAGATTTATCACCATGGAAACAATTCTATTTCAAATATTCACCACCTAAAGTTGCAGAGTCAATATACAAGTCAATGGCAGATGTCCATTGAACCATTTGAATATGTCAATTGCCTTCCTGACATAATGCTATCTGAATTTTTGTGTTGGAACTGTTGCTGTTTTGGCCTATGGGGGACCACCTAGAACCTATTTGGAGTCAATTGGGGGACTTTGAAAATTCAAAGTTTTTTTTGGAAAAACTTTGAATCGAATTTGATCGAATGCGCTATTCATTTGATTAGAACGATTCAAATTCGGCTGAATATGGACCTATTTGATCGAAAATAGTGATGGGCGGATTTATTTGCCAGCTGTGAATTCACAGCGAATTCCCACGATTTGCAAAACTGCAGTGAAAATTTGCAGGCGTCCATTTAATATTTTGCCTGCGTCGTTTCGAAAATTTTCCACCGTTTCGCGAATTTCATCACCCCAAATTCGCCCATCACCAATCAAAAATGGATCTATTCGACCCAAAAAAACCTTTGACTTAATTCGAAATTCGAACCTTGATAAATATGCACCATAGTGTGTAGTGACATTTGGGAAGTGCAGAATGACAAGTGAAAGTAGTTGCCTGCCCTGACTCCATGACTAAGGCATAGCGGAGAGGTTTGTAATATATGATTTACAGGTTTATGGTATAGGTGCTTTTATTTAAAAAAAAAAAGAATTCAAGTCTAATGTTTAATTTGGAAAGGATTTTTAGGATACACAATTGTAAATCTGGGTGGCAGATCCCCTTTAATGATTTCTGATAAAATTAATTTTCACTTTCTGTATTTGTCTGTAGAGCCCATTGCACCAGTGCCTGGAAAAAAAGGTATAAATCAACTGAAGAAACAAAGAAATCCATACTATAAAAATAATTGTATATATAGCATTGTACAGTAGTTACTTTCCATGACTCTGACTCATCACAGTTTCTTTTACAAAGATGTATTACCCACTGGCCTTTCACATTTGCTATTCTGCCATTCTGTACACTGGTTTCCATTACCCTTCAGAAAATGTAAACTATTAAACCCTGACATTCAAAGTAGTTTTCAACTCTGCTCCACCTTATATGTCTCTCCTAGTACTCACCAAACCACTTGTTACACTCTTTTAACAATCTACTCCTCAATTCCTCCCTCATTAACTCTTCAGATACATGCAAGACTTCACTAGAGATTTACCTCCTAATCTCTGCCTTTAAATTATCTTTTAATTCATATTTTCCCTTCTAGCCCAGCATGTCTTTATTTAAAACTTTGGAGGTTATTTACTAATCTCCACATGCTAAAAATCCCAAAAATTTGTGGGTTTTTTTGTATAAAATTTGAATTTTTAGTGGAAATTGGAATTTATTATACCACGAGGATGGAAAACTGAATCAGAAAATCCAGCATCTCAGACCTGCCGAGGTTGCATATAAGTCAATGGGAGAAGTCCCAAAGATTTTTTGATCTGTGCTGGGTTTCGTGCAATAATCGGGCAAAAATCTAAAAAATCAGATTTTTCTGTGGAAATTCCAAAAAATTCGTAAAATTTGTATTTTTCCAGATTTTTTCAATTTTTCCCATGCAAACAAAATTTTCAGGAAAGTGTATTAATAAATTAACCGAAAAAACCTGATTTGGTCAGAGTTTTTTTCAAAAAATATTGAGATAAATTTGGACTTTGAAAAATAACCCCCTATATGTCATTGCCACCTGCTAACAGTGAGCCTCAATACCACCACTCTCACTTTTCCTAACTCTTCTTTCTCCTTTTAGGTTGTTATATGTTTCTAATGTACAGTGCTGTGGAATATGTTGACCCTCTTTAAATATGTATTGATAATAGATATTAATACTATTATGTCAATCTGGTACTTAGGAAAATGGACAATAGAAGCACATCATCCAGTCCAATTAAAAACTGGCAAGTATAAATAACCAAATAAAAAAATCCATATTTTATAAGCTAGATGTTTCCAATATTGACAGGTGTACTTGAAATGTACATAAATGTGGGTGCAGCTATAAGGGGTTATACACATGCAGATTTATGAAAGTGTGAGTTTAGAGCTCACTACAAAAAAACACACACACACTTACATAATAACAGATTCTTTAAAGACAGAAATAGTGCCCTATACCTGAACCATTCAAAATGTAGAGAGTTTTGTTACTAGAATATTGTACCATACTAGTATATTTGCATCAATAAGCAATGTTGTTATAAAGTAAAACAATGCAGTAAAAAAATCTGTATAATTCTGTATAGATGTTCCAAGATTAAGGAGCTGATTTATCAATAATCAAATTGGCCTGTTTCCTCTATTTGAGAAAAATGTGGAGAAAAACATAGATGCAAAAAAAGTATTTTCTGAAACCTCAAAGGTGGCAAGGTTGTATAGGGGAATATTCTCTAACAATTTTATTTCTTAAATAAGCTAGCATTCAAGAAAAAAGAGTTGCACACACTTTGTCAGCGTTTTTTCCCTGCATACCCTTTTCTCTCACGACAAAATAATTTTGATAAATTAGCTCCTAAGTATCCAATGTGATTGGTTTAGTGTCAGGGACCAAGGGCTATCTAAATCATTTATTAAGTTTTCAGTCTGATATTTTTTTTTCTTATTAGAACATATCATGCAGCCAGCAGAACCAGGTAAGCCAGTAGAACTGCTCCATCTAGGACTAAGGGTCAGGGGGTTCCCATATATCAAGTAGTATTAGAATCATGTAACAGTATGTTATTTAATGTTTTTTTTTCAATTCATCAAACATGCAGCTATGCTAGAGGTCCAAGATGATTAAAACAAGGGTTACTGTATACTTATAATACCGAAATTTTACACAATCACCAGTATTTACTGGCAAGCTCAATAAACACCTATCTTAATTATATGTTTTATAGTTCAAAGTACCAGTTTAGATCCCAATTTTTCAGTTTCGACTCCCTTAAACCCTTTGTGGATGTTAATAGCCTGTTTGATGTTTACGTTTTATTTTGAAGGGGTTTTGCCAAAAATTCAATTGATTCCATCTAATCAAGATTTTTTTTTTGCCAAAAACTTGATAAATTCAAGTTTTTGGGTTGTGGGACTCAAACTCGTTTTTTCTTAAACAAGATACCATTTGAGTTTCAAGTTCATTCTAGTTCTGAGTTCATTTGTGTTCATTTGAGGTAAAAAAAACTTCTAGACAAAACACTTGACCTTTGGAAAATAACCCCCTAAATGTATTTTTAAAAATGTAAGGGGGTTATTTATTAAAGGTTGAATTTTAGAGAGTGATGTGAGCTTTTTTAGACTTTAAATGAACTCACAACTTGAATGGTTTCTAATTTAACAAAAACTCAAATGGAAAAAACTCGAATCAGCGAGTTCAGGGTTGACAACCTGAAAACTCAAATTAATTGAGTTTTCGTCAAAAACATCCCCTCAAATCACTTGAATTGATCGAGTTTTCGAGTGAAACCAACTGAAAAATACTCGAAAATCATGAAGGCTATTAACATCTTCAAATGGTTCAAAGGATCTCTGCCATTGACATCTACATGATCTTGACAGGCTTAAGATGGTGTATTTTCAGTTTTAAGCTATTTCCAGGGTCGGGTAAATGTCTAAAAATTCAAGTTTTTTTTTTAAAAAAACTAAATTTTTTTTTTAAAAGTCAAAAAAAATTTTGAACTCAAAAATACCCTCAAAACTCAAATTTTTCATGGAAAAACAACTCCACCTTTAATAAATCTGCCTCTAAATGTATTTTTGTAAAAGTTCCATGTAGGAAATAGCTTAATACAAAAACAGTAGATATTTATATAAATGGGTGGGAGTGTTTTCAAATTACTATAAGCAATTCTTTTAAATAACTGTGTTATTTTTGTAGCACCTGGTTTTCCAATGACTGGCATGACAGGTAATTTTAAAAGGCTTGTTTTGATATTAAAGAGTCTGTTATTAAATTACCTAAACTGATATCTACTTTCACTGACGGTAATGTTTTTCTGGAAAAACTGATTACAAAAAGAAAACAAAAGAACATTGACAGATGAGAACAAAAATAACACAAAAATAGTAAAATAAGTCATGCATTTCTGTGCAAGCAATCTAAAAAGAATTAATTTACCAAGGACCTGGGTTTCATTCCAAAAAGCCTCTCCTCTTTATAGACTTACTTATCATAATTACTAGACTTGTGAGAAGCGAGTCTATACAGAGGAGAGGCGCATCAGTCCATTAAAGTGAATACCGGAACTCAGGATCTGGTGAGATTGTTCTAATTTGCAGGGATACGTGCAGCAAATAGAGGTTGGGTGATGCCCCGATTAACCCTTTACCCCAGACTTCTTCCACAATTTATGTACACAAATAGCCTGGAAACTGCATCATAAGATCAGGATCAATCACTCGAATTTACCGAGTTAGAAATTTCTTGGGACAGCTCATGAGACTACGCTATAATTACAACATCATTTAACCCAATTGATTGTGCATACAGATTTCTGTTGGAGAACTACCACTCTCATACTTAGGTGGTTATTTATCAAAATGCAAATTCATCAATTTTTTCTTAAAAAAAATTGCAGAAAAAAATCCAAAAAAATCATGGAAAATATTTTATGAATACTTTGGAATTTCCACCCGATTTTCACTATTTTTACAAATTTTGCACTCCAAAACTTCTATTTCTTATGCTTTTTGCTCTGAAAACTTCATGGTATTGCACAAAACCCAGCGCACATCAAAAAATTATTGGGACTTCTCCCATTGACTTATATGAATCCTTGACAGGTCTGAGATGTCAGATTTTCTGATTCAGACTTTTCCATCCTCTGGGTTTAATGAATTCCAAAAAATTCATGATTTTTTTCACTAAAAATTTGGGTTTTATACACACATTTTTAAGATTTATGGCAAAACTAAGTGGGTTATTTATTAAACTCACGAAAAATTCTTGATTTTTTTTATAAAATCTGACTTTTAAAAAAATCACACATTTTTCAGAATTGATTAAACCTCGAGGATGGAAAAGTCAGAATCTGAAAATCTGGCATCTCAGACCTGTCGAGGTTGCATATAAGTCAATGGGAGAAGTCCTAATGATTTTTTGATGTGCGCTGGGTTTCGGGAAATACCCAAAAGTTTTCGGAGTTTTCGTGTGAAAATTACGAAAAAATCATGAAAATCTTAGAAATCGGATGAAAAAGTCAGAAAAATTTGTGAAAATCTGATTTTTTTCCTGCAAAGCTAATTTTTGGGAAAATGTAATAATAAATAAGCGTAAAAAAACAGAGCGGATTTGATCAGAGTTTGTAGCCAAAAATATTTACTTATACTTACCATAATTTACTTTTCCCTTAGTCCCTTCGGCAGCACCATGAGATCTATTTTGGCCTTCCTGCCATGTAGGACAAGTGGATAAAGAGTTAAAAAGTTAACAGCCTGTAACCCCACCTATAAGTAGGAGTAACTTGCTATGCACACTAGTGTTTTTTTAAAAAGTAACCACACAATACATGCTTCAAATTTTAATAGGGAGGGAGTATTGCTGCCGAAGGGACTAAGGGAAAAGTAAATTACAGAAAGTATAAATTTACTCATTCCCTTACGTCCCATGACTTAGCGAGTAATATGGGGGGGTATCCAGTCACACTGCCTCCTGGAGCACCTTAGTACCAAAGGAAGCTTCCTGAGAGGCTAGAACGTCCACTCTATAGAGCTGAATAAAGGTGTTTGGATTACTCCATGTATCCATTCTACATATATGATCCATGAAAACATCAGCTGCCTCAGCCCCTGAAGTAGACAATTTCCTTGTCAAATGCGCTTTGATCCCCAGAGGGGGAATAAGGTCTACTTTTATATATGCCATGTGAATAGTATCCTTAATTCATCTTGCCAATGAAGATTTGGAAGCTTTGAGACCTTTATTTTTCCCTGCAAAGGAGATAAATTCGGACTTTGATAAATAACCCCCTAAAACTTTCATGGTGATTTGGAGATCAGGGGAATGACCAAACAGGAATTTTTAATGGAAAATTTATAAGGAAATGAATTTCATTACTATGAATTGCTAATTATTGAATTATCAATTATATACAAATTTGTACTGAATTAATTCTGAGCTCTGGTTGGCCATTTTTTTATTTGTTTTTTAAGTGATTCTGAATTTTTAATAGTTAATAAATTTCTATATTTGTGTAACAACCGGTTTTAGTACACCCTTTTAATTATTTAAGATACTGTATGAAAGCAAATGTTTAAAAACGAGGACAATGTGTAAGAAATTCAAAGTTACTAAGTAAAGTAAGACAATTTGAAAAAAAAGTGACACTTTAAAGTTAATACATTATTAATAATGATTTTTTTATTCTTTAATTGAATTTTAGGACATTGGATAATTATGCAAGGTCAAGGACCACCAACAGATCAAACAGTATATGAAGGAAGTATGTTTGCAAATGATAAATTATAATTATTATTATTTAATTATTATTTTTTTCTTTTTAATGGCTGATAATTACATCAGAAAATATATGCACGTACCCAAGCAAAATTTGAAAAACTATTGGAAAGCCAATGGGCTAGATTTGATCTATTATTTTCTTCTTTTTTTAAACCAGCTTGCTGACTAAAAGCTGAATAAATATTCTTGGAATTACTTAATCTAATTATTATCTATCCCTGATGGGCATAATGTGTGTGTGTGTGGCATAATGGAAAACTATTTAAAAACATTGTATACTACTGCTAAAAGGAAATGACAATACTGTACAAACAAGGCAAAGATACATATGCTGTTATACATGTACTTTATTGCAACAATAAATTAAATATAAGTTACAAAAAAAGGGAATAATAGTTTTAACTGATTTTCTCTGATGCAATGAAAACTTTTTTTTTTTTGGTAGCAAAATAATTATTTCAAGATTTTAAACACAAACAAAATAGATCACCTACCTTGACTTTTCTTGTTTTGTCTTGTATTTGAGAGAAAGAATGGTTTATAAATAAGCACAGAATTAGAAAATGAAAAAAACAGCAAAAAACAATAGGAAACAGCGTTTTGCTCTTTGCAATAAAATATTTCCAATTTTTTACATTTCAGCATAATTTTAGTAGAGAAAGGAAACTGTACAGAAGACTGTACTATAGAACCATAGTTCTATATTTGTCAGGGGCAGATGTAAGATTAGAGCTCTACAAAAAAAACCCACTTTCTATTCATTCTGTGGAATTTTTAAAAGCACGTTTTTCAAATGGTATACACTAACATCCACCCATTGATAAATACACTTCTAAAAATCCCGTAGGAATAAATAGAAAGTGTGTGAGCTCTAGTCTCACATTTTGATAAATCTGTCCCTAAATTTTCTTTTGTCATGTTACAACATGAGAGGAGTTTTGTATACTATGAGCAACTGTCTGCATTTCATTACAAAAAAAAGAAGACACATCTAAACTGAACTGATTATCTGAATTTTTTTTTGTCCTTTTGTTGTCCAGCACCAATAACACAACTCCCAGGCACTACTGGTAAGTAACAAATACAATACACTTAAAATACATGACACTCAGCAATAAAGGCCATCTTATCCAACAATCTAGGGGCCACTGGCACAAGGAATATCTTACAGGCATTCAAGAATAAGTATAAAGATTTGTAACTCAACCTGTGTTTGACTTGGTAAGAAGGATGAAAGTAAATATTGTTATCTGTGAACGAGTATAAAAAGTGTGAGCAGGATCAGACAGACAAACAGTTCATTAGATGGAAAATTGCAATTTGTTATGTACATTTCCGAAACACTTGCAACACTCTGGCTCTAACTACTATTTCTTTCTCTAATACTCCTACTGTGATTCACAGAAAACAAAACTATAACTCCACAGACACTGTACCTTCTCAGAGTAATTTTCAGTCTATTCAATCTGAGGTAACTTATTTATCTTGTTATGTTTAGATGAATGGATAGTGGAACTGGATTTGCCATCAGGACCTGCAAAGTATACAGGGAGTGAGTATGGATAACTTACAAAATACTGTATATAGTTTTCATAAATACCTTTTGAGTAACCTGGGATATGATTTTAAAGGTCATCTTGGTTTAAAGATTTTAAAATGTAAAGAGGCTGCTTTTGTCACTTTTCATTGTTGCCAACTAAAAATAAATGTACAGACAGTTTTTGAAAATGAGGATATTTAAATACTGTAAATGAGTTTTAAAAAATGTCAAAGACAGTTAAAATATTAGATACACAGGCAGATTTATTAAGATTCAAATGGTAAATGTAAATGGTAAATTTGGATTTTCTAACTTTTTTTGCATCAAAACTCACAAATTCGAATTTACAAGCACCAACTCGAATCTAAATTAGATTGTGAGATGTATCACCTCGAACATAGATACACTTCTAATTTGAATATTCACCACCTGAAAGTTGCTTTAGTTTACAAGTCAATGGCAATGGTCCATTGAACCATTTGAATATTTAAATTGCCTTCCTGACATAATTTTCATGTCAGGACTGGTAGATCAAATAATATACTTTTTAGTTTTTCATAAATAACCTCCCATTCGCGTTGTGAGTACATTCAAATTTATTAGAGTAGAAAAATTCACATAAATTCTAAATTTGACCTTTGATAAATAACCCCCACCATTATGATACACTAGTTGGGAATCCTTTACTTACTAAACTTGTTTCATGGGTCCCTTCTATGCTGGAAATCATTTAATGAAGAGGTGGTGTGTTCTCTCAACTTGGGTTGTATTGAGGTACAATGAGAAGGGGAGAAACGATAGTTGTCTCAAAGCAGGTCCATCCTGAAGTGTAAGCTCCTTCTCAAAGCTCATAATCAGGCACAATGTACTGAGATGGCTGCCTCCACACCAATATTACAGCTAAAAAATATATTTGTTTGCTCAAGAATAAAATTTTAAATGGTAAAGTAAATTATTTGCAATATAAACAGTGTAATTTATAAAAGTAAACCATAAAAATCATTACTGCGTTCCATTACGGCAAGCTTTGTATCTTCCCAAAGTGTTGTTTATGTGCCAGAATGGAGGATCTGATGCTATGTCCTTGCACAGGCTACACAGTTAGAGATACTGAGGACAGATGGGCAATGTGAGTGTGTAGTGACATTTAGGAAGTTCAGAATGACAAGTGAAAGTAATTGTCTGTCCCGCCTACTTGACTAAGGCATAGCAGAGGGGTATGTAATTTATGATTTACAGCTTTATGGTATGAGTGCTTTATTTAAAAAAAAAAAAAGAATTCCATTCTAATGTTTAATTTGAAAATGACTTTTAGTTTGTCTGGGTGGCAGATCCCCTTTAATGATTTCTGATAAAAATACATTTTCACTTTCTGTATTTTTCTGTAGAGCCCATTGCTCCAGTGCCTGGAAAAAAAGGTATAAACCAACTGAAGAAATTACATAAAAACCCGTAAAAACAAAAATAATTATATATATAGCATTATACATACTTTCCATGACTCTAAGTCATCACAGTTTTTTTTTATTTTACAAAGATGTATTACCCATCAGCCTTTCGGATTTGCCATTCTGCTATTCTGTACACTGGTTTCCATTACCCTTCAAAAAATTAGAACTAAACATTCAAAGTAGTTTCCAATTCTGCTCCACCCAACATGCCTCTTCTAGTATTCACCAACCCACGTGTTACACTCTAATAATCCACTCCTCGACTCCTCCCTCATTAACTCTTCACATACATTCAAAATTTCACTAGAGCTTTACCTCCTAATCTCTGCCTTTAAATAGCCTTTTAATGCATGTTTTCCCTTCTAGCCCAGCATGTCTTTTATTTTTAAATTTGTGAAGTTTTTTTTATATAAAAACTGAATTTTTAGTGGGAAAAAAAATAAATAATTTTTTCGGAATTTATTATTCCCCCGAGGATGGAAAAAGTCTGAATCCTGCTTTTCAGACCTGCTGAAGTTGCATATAAGTCAATGGGAGAAGTCCCAAAGATTTTTTGATCTGCGCTGGTTTTTGTGCAATAATCTGAGGTTTTTGGGGTTCTTGGGCAAAAATCTGAAAAAATCTGATTTTTCCAATGGTAACTCCGTAAAATTTGTATTTTTCAAGATTTTGTCGGATATTTCCCAGCAAACAAGATTTTTGTGAAAGCGTATTAATAAATGAGCCAAAAAAACCTGTGTGGATTTGGTCTGAGTTTTTTTCATAAAATATTGAGATAACTTTGGACTTTGATATGTCATTGCCACCTGCAAACAGCGAGACTCAATACCATCACTCTCACTTTGCTGACTCTTCTTTCTCCTTTTAGGTTGTAATCTCTATTGAGCAGGGACCTTGTTATATTTTTCTAATGTACAGTTTGGTGAATTATGTTGACCCTCTATAAATATATATATTGATAATAGATATTAATACTATAATGTCTGTCTGGTACTTAGGAAAATGGACAATAGAAGCACACCATCCAGTCCAATTAAAAACTGGCAAGTATAAATAACCAAATAATAGACAAAGATAGGGCCCTATACCTGAACCATTTTAAAACTGAGTTTTGTTAATAGAATATTGTACCATACTAGTATATTTGTGGCATGCAGTTAAATACTTTTGTGTATGATTTCTGTGTCTGCTCATGTTTGGGGAACATGATTGACAATAATCACCCATCACATCGTGTTGGTGCACATGCCTGATATAATTTGCATTGATGTTGTTATAAAGTAAAACAATACAGCAAGAAATTCTGTTGCATGAATGTTCCAAGATTAAGGAGATGATTTACCAATAATTACATTGGCCTGTTACATCTGGCCTGTTGATGCAAAAAAGAAGTATTTTCTGAAAGGTTGCAAGGTTGTATAAAAGTGAAGGGGAATATTTTCTAACAATATTATTTATTTATTTTCTCAGTTAATGAAAACATTCCAGATTCTCAGCCTAATTTAAATCAATTGAACAATGTGATTTCCATTGGCACGCAACTTTTTTTTCAAAAAAAAAATACAAACAAGCATATTGGGTCTCTTTTATTTCTTAAATAAGCTAGCATTCAAGAAAAAAGTTGCATGCGTTTTGTCAGCATTTTTTTCCTGCATTCACTTTTTTTCACACGAAAAATTGATTTTGATAAATTAGCTCTTAAGTATCCAA
This sequence comes from Xenopus laevis, assembly GCF_017654675.1. Classification (NCBI taxonomy): domain Eukaryota; kingdom Metazoa; phylum Chordata; class Amphibia; order Anura; family Pipidae; genus Xenopus; species Xenopus laevis. The sequence continues at coordinate 134,787,658 of NC_054383.1, read as the reverse complement.
CGTGATTGGTTTATAGTGTCAGGGACCATGAGCTATCTGAATCATTTATTCAGTTTTCAGTCTGATATTTTTTTTTCTTCTTAGAACATATCATGCAGCCAGCAGAACCAGGTAAGCCAATGGAACTGGTCGATCTAGTACTAAGGGTCAGGAGGTTTCCATATATCAGGTAGCATTGGAATCATGTAGCAGCATGTTATTTTATGGGGTTTTTTTTAATTTATCAAACATGCAACTTTGCTAGATGTCCAAGATTATTAAAATAGGGGTTACTGTATACTTAGAATACAGAAATGTTAGACTCGTAAGCACCAGTAATAAGTGGAAAAGTCAATAAACACCTAGGGGCAGATTTATCAACGGTCGAGGTGAATTTTTGAATGAAAAAAAAATGAATTTCAAGCTATTTTTTTGTGTACTTCGACTACGGAATAGTCCAAATTTGAAAAAAAATTGAAAATTCGAATATTGAAACTTATCATGTACTGTCTCTTATAAAATCTACTTCGACCATTCGCCATCTAAAACCTGCCGAATTGCAGTTCTAGCCTATGGGGGATCTCCTAGAACCTATATGGAGTCAGTTGGTGGACTAATCATCAAATTGCTCTAATGCGCTATTCCTTTGATTCTTACAATTAGAATTCAGCCGAATACGGACCTATTCTTTCGAAAATGGACCTATTCGACCAAATATAACTTTGACTTAATTTTGGTTGGTCTTTTTGAATTCAAATTTTTGATAAATATGCCCCCTATTGTAATGATATATTTTATTTTATTTTGGAGAGTTTTGCCCAAAAACTCAACTAATTCAAGCTATTCGAGGCTTTTTTTTGACAAAAACTTGATTAATTCGTGTCTTTGGGTTGCGGGACTAGAACTCTGTTTTTTGCCATTTGAGTTTTTTCTTACATAAAAAGATTTGAGTTTCAAGTTCATTCTAGTTCTGAGTTCATTTGTGTTGCAACGAGGTAAAAAAAAAACTCTAAAAAAAAAAACTCAACCTTTGGTAAATAACCCCTAAATGTATTTTATAAATTGTAAGGGGTTATTTACCAAAGGTTGAATTTTAGAGCTATGTGAGCTTTTTTAGACATCGAATGAACTCACAACTGAAATGGTTTCTAATTTAACAAAAAATTCGAATCAGCTCAATTAACCTGAAAACTCAAGTTAATTGAGTTTTCAGCAAAAAACCCTCAAATCACTTGAATTGATTTAGTTTTCGAGCGAAAGCCAATGAAAAAACTTGAATATCATGAAGGCTATTAACATCTTCAAATGGTTCAAGTGATCTCTGCCATTCTACATGACTTGGCAGGTTTTAGATGGTGTATTTTCAGATTCAAGCTATATCCAGAGTCGAAGTATAATAAATCTCAAAAAAAAACTAGAAAAATTCCAGTTTTTATTAAACTAAAAAATCTTTTAACTCAAAAATACCCTCAAAACTACCCTCAAAACTCAATTTTTTTGTGTTTGTGGAAAAACAACTCAACCTTTAATAAATCGGCCTCTAAATGTATTTTTCTAAAAGTTCCATGTAGGAAATAGTTTGTTAAAAAACAGTAGAAACATCAAGAAACTCAAAGATGAAAGATGCATTGCCCTTTTTAATGCATATATATATATATATATATATATATATATATATATATATATATATATAAATGTTTTGGAGTGTTTTCAAATTACTATAAGCAACTCTTTTAAATAACTGTGTTATTTTTGTAGCACCTAGTTTTCCAACGACTGGCATGACAGGTAATTTTAAAAGCTTGTTTTGATATTAAAGAGTCTGTTATTAAATTACCTAAACTGATCTCTAGTTTCACTGACTGTAATTTTTTATGGAATAACAGAATATCATTAATCAGTTTTTAATAAAAACAGAACATTGAAAAGAAAAACAGAACATTGAATGAGAACAAAAATAACAAAAACAGTAAGATTAGTCATGGCTTTCTATACAAGAAGTCTTGAATAAAAAACCTTGTGAATTTACTAAGGACCTGAGTTTCATGTAAAAAACCTTGGCAATCTTCTGCATTTTATCCGCAATTGTTTTTGGGACAAAGAAAACTTTTGGCAGCTTCAGGTGCTGAAGTTGAAATCATAAATTGACACCTAAATGTTGAAAAAATCCTATTAACATTTCAGCATTGTGCTAACTCTAGTACAAAGTGTCAGTTCTAGAGTGTCAGTGCCCAAACTTTTTAAGGGGAAGGCTTTGGCACCAAGCTTCAAGACGCATCGTGATGGTGCAGAGCAAAAAGACGCGACCACAGGCAGCGAGAGCCGAAGATCAGCAATAGAATGCACAATCCTGCGCCTGCGCACAAGCAAACATGCTACAGAGCAAAATGGAGCCTTATACCCCAGTAGAACATTCATTAAAATCAAAATTAAAATTAATATAAAAACAGAAATTATATCACAACAATTGCAGCAAGTCTTCGATTTTTTTTTAGGTCAAAATTCTTTTTAAATAGTAAGATACTGAATGAGATCAAATGTTTAAAATAGCAAAATGAGGATAATGTGTCAGAAATTCAAAGTTACAATAAGTAAAGTACAACAACATGAAAAACTGTGAAACTTTGAAGTTAATACATTATTAATAATGATTCTTTTATTCTTTAATTAAATTTTAGGACAATGGATAATTATGCAAGGTCAAGGACCACCAACAGAGAAAACAGTATATGAAGGAAGTATGTTTACAGATTATAACTATTTATTATTTTTTTGCTTTTTAAAGGTTGATAATTACATTAGAAAATATATGTACGTACCCAAGCAAAATTTGCAAAACTATCAACTGGAAGCCAGTGGACTAGATCTGGTTTATTCTTTTCTTCTTCTTTTTGTAACCAGCTGTCTGCCTAAAAGTTGAATAAATATTCTTGGAATTATTTAATATTATTATAATGCACAAAAGCCATGAATATCTTGTAAATTATATCCTTATAAACGGTGAGTTCTGATGTCATCAGTTATAAACGGTGAGTTCTGATGTCATTTCAGTCACATGACTCATTGAAACTTGTGTATTATAATAAATGAAGTACCCCCAGCTGCAAAATATGAGGATATTAGAAGTCACCTCGGAGTTCCATAACCTGTATAAAAACACTATAAAAACGACTGTTTTTATATGGTCATGAAACTCCTCTGTAACTTATAATATCCTTATTTTTTACAAGAGGGGGTACTTTATTCACTATATTATCTATCCCCTGAATGTGTGGCATATTGGAATAATGGTAAACTATTTGAAAATAGGGAATAATCATTTTAAGATTTGATTATTTGTGTTCAACATAAATGACAATACTGTACAAACAAGGCAAAGATACATATGCTGTTAAACATGTACTTTATTGCAAGAATAAATAAAATCTAAGTTACAAAAAAAAGAGAATAATCATTTTAACTGGTGGTGCAGTGAAAACTTTTTTGGTAGCAAAATAATTATTTCAAAGATTTTAAGATTTAAAGATTTTTAAATAAGCACAGAATTAGAAAAAACAGCAAAAAACCTATAGGAAACAGCATTTTGCTCATTGTTAAACATAGTGCCAATTTTTAAAATTTCAGCATCATTTTAGTAGAGAAATGCAACTGTACTATAGAACCTTAATTCTATATTTGTCAGGGGCGGATTTATCAAAATGTAAGATTAGAGATCACCACACAAAAAAACAAAACAATATGTCCTTAAATTTTCTTTTGTCCTGTTACAACATGAGAGAAGTTTTGTATACTATGAGCAGCTGTCTGCATTTCATTACAAAAAAGAATACACACCTGAACTGAATCGATTTTTTCATAATTTGTTTTGTCCTTTTTCTTGTCCAGCACCAATAGTACAACTCCCTGGCACTACTGGTAAGTAACAAATACAATACACTGAAAATACATAACACTCAGCAATAAAAGCCCTTTCCTTCAACAATCTAGTGGCCACTGACATAGGAAATATCTTACAAGCATTCAAGAATAAATATATAGATTTTATAACTCAACCTATGTTTGGCTTGGTAAGAGAAGGACGAAAGTAAATTTTTTATCTGTGAAAGAGTATAAAAAGTGTGAGTAGGATCAGACAGACACAGAGTTCATTTGAATGAAAATGGCAATTTGTTATGTACATTTCCAAAACACAGGGTATTCCTCTCTCTAATACTCCCTACTGTGATTCACAGCTGAAAACAAAACTATAACTCCACAGACACTGTACATTCTCAGAGTCAGGCTATTCAATCTAAAGTAACATTCATTTTGTTATGTTTAGATGAATGGATAGTGGAACTGGATTTGCCATCAGGACCTGCAAAGTTTACAGGAAGTGAGTATGGATAATCTACAAAATATATAGTTTTCTTAAATACCTTTTGAGTAACCTGGGATATCATTTTAAAGATCATCTTGGTTTAAAAGTTTTAAAATTTACAAAGGCTGCTTTTGTCACTTTTCATTGTTGTCAACTATAAATAAATTTACAGACATTTTTGAAAATGTAAATACTGTAAATGAGTTATAAAAAATGGCTAAGACAGTTGAAATATTGGACACATAGGAACATATTTATTAAGATTCAAATGATAAATTTGAATTCAAATTATAATTTTATCATTTTGCTGTGTCAAGTTTTACAAATTTGGGGCAGATCCCCTATAATGATTTCTGATAAAATAAATTTTTACTTTCTGTATTTTTCTGTAGAGCCCATTGCTCCAGTGCCTGGAAAAAAAGGTATAAACCAACTGAAGAAATGACATAGAAACCCATACTACAAAAATAATTTTTTATATAGCATTATAATTACTTTCCATGACTCTAACTCATCACAGTTTTTGCAAATATGTATAACCCACTGGCCTTTCAGATTTGCCATTCTGCCATTCTGTACACTGGTTTCCATCACCCTTCAGAAAATTAAAACTAATAACCCTGACATTTACAGTAGTTTCCAATTCTGCTTCACCTATATGTCTCTCCTAGTACTCACCAAACCACTTGTTACTCTGAATCTACTCCTCAACTCCTCCCTCATTAACTCTTCCCCTCTTCATCTCTTTAACGCCTAATCTCTGCCTTTAAATAATATTTTAATTCATGTTTGCGCTTCTAGTCCAGCATGTCATTATTTAACACTATATGCCATTGCCACCTGCTAACAGTGAGACTCAGTACCACATCTCTCACTTTGCTGGTTCTTCTTTCTCCTTTTAGGTTGTAATCTCTATTGAGCAGGAGCCTTGTTACATGTTTCTGTTGTACAGAACTGTGGAATATGTTGACCCTCTATAAATATGTATTGATAATAAATAATAATACTATAATATCTGTCTGGTACTTAGGAAAATGGACAATAGAAGCACATCATCCAGTGCAATTAAAAACTGGCAAGTATAAATAACCAAATAAACAAAATTGATTTATTCTTATTATTAATATTTACTTAAGTGTAAAGGAGATTATTACAGTTATTGTTCCCCTTTCCACTTATTGTATTTTATAGGCTAGATGTTTCCAATATTGACTCTGGCATTCAGGGTTATTTCAATCATAGTATTTTATTATTAATTAACCATATTGCATATCAGATTATTAGGGCACTGAGTCTAACACAATCGAACCTGACCCGATAAGTTTCAATGATTTATATATCTGTACCCAACCCTCGCATTCCTTATATCACTGAAGGGGGTAGGGCTGGTGAAAATAGATCAATAGCAGCAATCAGTTTCTGATATCAGAAGCAGGGTTGGGACAGGCATAATTGAAATGTACATGAATGTGGATACAGCTACTGTATAAGAGGGGCAGATTCATGAAAGTGTGAGTTTAGAGCTCACTACAAACAGATTCTTTATAGACAGAGATAGGGCCCTATAGCTGGACCATTTAAAATGTACAGAGTTTTATTAATAGAATATTGTACCATAATAGTATATTATATTCATGGCATCAAGTTAAATACTTTTGTGTATGATTTCTGTGTCTGCCCATGTTTGGGGAACATGAATTACAATAAGCACCCAGCACAATGTGTTAGTGCACATGCCTGATACAATCTGCATTGATGTAGTTATAAAGTAAAACAATGCAGCAAGAAATTCTGTTGTATGAATGTTCCAAGATTAAGGAGCTGATTTTTCAATAATCTAATTGACTTGTTTCTTCTATTTGAGAAAAATGTGGTGAAAAACATAAATGCAATGTAAAAAGTGCGAGTATTTTCTGAAACCTCAAAGGTGGCAAGGTTACAGTATATATAAGTCAAGGGGAATATTCTCTAACAATTTTATTTATTTATTTTCTCAGTTAATAAAAACATTCAAGTTTTTCAGCCTCATTAAAAATCAATGGAACAATGTGATTTCCATTGGCACACAACTCTTTTTTCAGGAAAAAAACATGCACAGGAATATTTTGTCTCTTTTATTTTTTAAATAAGCTAGCATTCAAGAAAACAGTTGCATAAGTTTGGTTAGTGTTTTTCCCTGCATTCCCCTTTTCCCCCCGCAAACTCTGATTTTGATAAATTAGCTCCTAAGTATCCAACAAGATTGGTTTATAGTGTCAGGGACCATCGGTTATATACATAATTTATTTGTTTGCCAAGTTTTCAGTCTGATATTTTTTTTTCTTAATAGAACATATCATGCAGCCAGCAGAACCAGGTAAGCTAGTGGTAACTGGTCCATCTAGTACTAAAGGCCAGGGGGTTCCCATATATCAGGTAGCATTGGAATCACCTAACAGCATGTTATTTTATGGGGGGTTTTCAATTTATCAAGCATGCAGCTTTGATTGAGGTCCAAGATGATTAAAATGAGGGTTACTCTATACTTAGGGGCAGATTTTTCAAAGGTCGAGGTGAATTTTCAAATTCAAAAAATTCAAATTTCAAGCTATTTTTTGTGTACTTCGAATAGTGAATAGTCCAAATTCGATTTGAATTTGAAAAAAATCTAAAATTCTAATATCGAAATTTATCAGGTACTATCACTTTAAAAATTAGACTTCGACCATTTGCCATCTAAAACCTGGCGAATTGCTGTTTAGCTTATGGGGGGACCTCCTAGAACTTACTTGGAGTCAATTGGTGGACTTTGGGGAAAAACTTTGATTCGAATTCGATCAAATGCACTATTACTTCTATTCGTACGATTCAAATTTGGGAGAACATGGACCTATTCGATCAAAAACTGACCTATTCGGCCAAAAAAACTTTGACCTAATTTCAGTTGGTCTTTTTGAATTTGACCCTTGATAAATATGTCCCTTAAAATATAGACGTTTTACACTCATAAGCACAAATTTTGCATTTACTTTGAGGTTTGGGTTAATTGTTTATTCAGAGATTATCAAGTAGATCATCAAATAAAATTAATTGCAATAGTCAAAATTGTAATTTAAAGTATACAAAAATAGCCGAATGATGTGTTTGTTAATTTCCTATATTAAATGGATTTTAAATTCAATTTTAGATAAAACTTCCATGTAAGAAATAACTTAAAGATGAAAGATGGTTGGGAGTGTTTTTACTATAAGCAATTCTGTATTTACAATATATATTGACTGGTGTGGAGTGTTTTTACTATAAACAATTCTATACTTACTATATATATTTTCTAAATATCAAATTCTATATTTATTAATTACTATAAGTAATTCTTTCAAATAACTGTGTTATTTTTATAGCACCTGGTTTTGCAATGCCTGGCATGACAGGTAATTCTAAAATCTTGTTTTGATATTAAAGAGTCTGTTAATAAATTGCATAAACTGATCTCTAGTTTCACTGACTATAAAATTTTTCTGGAAGAATAGAATATTGTTTTTCAATAAAATCAAAAGGAAATTGAAATATAGGAACAAAAATGACATCAAAACAGTAAGGGACCAATTTAATATTGGTCATGTCTTTTGTACAAACAGTGTTAATTGAAATCCCTGCCTGAATGTCTTGTCTTGACATCTGATGCAATTTACCAGAACTGGCTTTTGGAATGAAAAAATGGTTGGCAGCTTTTAGGAGTCGAAGTTTAAATCTTTAATCTAAAGGGTTGTACTAAAGCAGCAGTCTCCAAGCTTTTTTTTACCCATAAACCACATTCAAATGTAAAAGGGGAGTAAAAAAAAATACAGTGTCCTGTATAAAGCATTTTGTGATATGCTTAAATAGTGTTTTGGAATTGCTATACATTATTTTATATAAATGGGTGTTATATTTGTAGCACCTGTTTTTCAACTCCCTAGCATGGCAGGACAATTATTACTTTTATCACTTTAGTAATTGAAGAGCCTGTTTACAAACTTTAAAATTAGAACTGAGAAGGTTGAATTTTAGTTGTATTAGAGCTTTTTTAAAACCACGATTAAACAATTTCTTTCTAAAATCACGAATGCCATAAAAGTTATTAAAAGGTCTGAATAAAATAAGTACAAACACAAAAAATGCTAAGCAATCCAAAAAATATGAATATATCTGAAACCTCTAAAGATTTTGGACAATTACAAGCACAAAAATATCATAAAACCTCTAAAAATCGGAATGGCTAAAAAAAAAAGGTCCAATAGGCTGCTTTTATTTCCAAAGGTTTTGTATTAGAGATTTCCGTGGCTTCTACACTTAATAAATCAAATTTTTTTGGAGTTTTTGAAAAATAAAAAAAACAAATTTTTAGAGAAAAAATGTGATTCTTGAAAAAATTTAAATGTTAGTAAATTCTGTAGGCCTCATAGAGTAGAACATTCATTAAAACAAAAATGAAAATAAATATAGAAACATCACAACAATAAATCTAAATTCCAACAAGTCTATGACTTTTTTGAGGACAAAATTATTTATAAATAGACTGAAACTGTATAAGGGCAAGTGTTTAAAATAGCAAAACTTGGACAATGTGTAGGAAATTCAATAAGTTCAATAAGAAATTCAATAAGAAGTTACAATAAGTAAAATAAGACAACTTGACATAATATGACAATTTGAAGTTAATACATTACTAATAATGCATTTTTTATTCTTTAATTGAATTTTAGGACAATGGATAATTATGCAAGGTCAAGGACCACCATCAGAGCAAACAGTATATGAAGGAAGTATGTTTACAGATTATTGTTACTCATTATTTTTTGCTTTTTAAAGGCTGGTAATTACATCAGAAAATATGAATACATACTCAAACAGAATCTGCAAAACTGTTACCTGGAAGCCAATGATTACATCTGGTTTCTTCAAAATTCTTCTCTCTTTTGTTTAACCAGTTGCCTGAATAAAAGCTGAATAAATATTATTGGAACTACTTAATCTTATTATTATCTATCTACTGATAGTGTGGCATAGTAGAATAATGAAAAATTGCATGAAAAAATAGTAGATAGCATGGCAAGGGAATTAAAATTTTAACTGATTTTCTCTGATGCAGTGAAAACATTTTTTTGGTGGCAAAAACAATTGTTTCAAAGATTTTAAAAACAAAAAAGAACTATTTATGAATAAGCAAAGAATTAGCAAAAAAACCTACAGGAAACAGAATTTTGCACTTTGTTAAACAAATTTCCAATTTTTTTTTTAATTCCAGCATAATTTTAGTAAAGAAAGGTAATACAGAAAACTGTACGATAGAACCCTAGTTCTATTTTTGTCAGGAAATCAGGGTGAGTCAGCACAAAGAGGCTTTTTGGCAGGTTGACACATTTGTGAGGGGCACATTTATCAAAATGTGAAATTAGAGTTTACCACAAAAAACAACGCACTTAGCATATTTAACAGATGGTGCATCCTAACATTCACCTATCGATAAATACACTTCTAAAAATTCAAGAGGAATAAATGGGTGGGTGAGTTTTATGTGGGGAGCTCACACATTTTGCTAAATTTGTCTCTAAATTTTCTTTTGTCATTATTATCATTATTATTATTTACAACATTACTTTTGTAAACGACGAGCAGCTGCCTGAATTTCAGTACAAAAAGAAGAAAAACACCCAAACTGAACTGATTTTCATATTTTTTTTGTCCTTTTCTTGTCCAGCACCAATAGCACAACTCCCGGGCACTACTGGTGAGTAAAAAGTACAATACACTTAAGAGGCATATTTATCAAGGGTCAAATTTTGAATTCATGTTTTTTAAAACTCCCATAAATTCAAAAATGTATTAATGAAATCGAATTTTCTCAGCTCAGACTATTTGAATCGACCTGAAAACTTGAATTGAATTTGAATTTAAAAAACTCTGAAATGTCAGGAAGGCTGCAAACATCACCAAATTGATCCCTGTACCTCTCCCATTGACTTATACAGCAATTAGGCAGGTTTAAGGTGGCAAATAGTTGAACTAGAGTTCTTAAAGGGCCAGAGTATGATAAATTTCGAAATTTGAATTCAAATTAAAACTCAAATCGAGTTTGGATAATTCACAATTGAATTTGAGAGTTTTGACCAAAAAGATTTTTTCAAAAATTTTAATTTCAATTTGAATATTCACTTCAACCCTTAATAAATCTGCCCCTTAAAATGCATAACACTCAGCAATAAAAGCCCTCTCTTTCACTTTCACTATGAGCCACTGGCAGAAGGAATATCTCACAGGCATTCAAATAAATATATAGATTCATAATTTAAACTTGTGTTTGGTTTGGTAGCACTGTGTGAAGGCTGAAAGTAAATGTTTTCATATGTGAAGGAGAATAAAAAGTGTATGCAGGATCAGACAGACAAACAGTTCATTAGCATGAAAAAGTCAGTCTATTTTGTACATTTCCAGACTTTGAGCCAGATTCAATTCAGTGAGAAAAAGGTTTATTACATGAAAAAGCCAGGACGGGATCCAATTTCAGATGCAATTCAATTTAGAAAACTATATTTCATAGTTTATCATGTGAAAACTAAATTGAAGTCTATGGGAAAAAAATAGAACTGAATTTGGAGAAAAGTTTTTTCTCCTCAAATTGAATCTCGCCCATGACTTTTCACATGATAAATCGTGAGATCATTTTTTCACACTGAATTGAATCTGGCCCTTTGTGACAAAACAGGAGCATTAACAGAACAAAATAAAACTCTTGGGCTCTACATATTACACATAGTATTTCCCTCTCTAATTCCCCTACTGGGATTCACAGCTGAAAACAAAAGTATAATTCCAAAAACACTGTACCTTCTTAGATTGATTTTTGTTTGGAAATTAGAACCACTACAGATGCTGTCCTCTATCCACACATCTATAGTTACTCTCAGATCTCACTGGATCCTGTACTCTAGGCTGCTAACAGATCTAAACCTGGAAATTGCAAAATTATTTAGAAGAAATGTAGGTTTAGCTCCCCTTTACTAAATCTGGTCCTCAGTCTATTCAATCTAAGGTAACTTATTCCTCTTGTTATGTTTAGATGAATGGATAGTGGAACTGGATTTGCCATCAGGACCTGTAAAGTATACCGGGAGTGAGTATGGATAACTGACAAAATATAAACCATTTTCTTAAATACCCTTTGAGCATACTGGAAGATCATTAGAAGTCATCTTGGTTTAAAGGTTTTAAAATGTACAGAGGCTGCTTTTGCAGCAAGTCAACTGTGCCACCATGATCGTTTCATTGTTGTCAACCATACATAAATTTACAGACACTTTTTGAAAATTAGGATATTGAATGCTGTAAATGAGTTTTAAAAAATGGCAAAGACAGTAAAAATATTGGGCACACTTAATACACTAGTTGGGAATCATTTATACACTAAAGTTTTTTTTCCGGGTCTCTTCTATGCTGGAAACTCCTTCTTTTAATGGAATGTTAGTATCACTGTTATGTTCTCCCAATGTCTATGTGGGTTTTTCCCAGATACCCCAGTTTCCCCAAAACCCCAAAAACATACAGGCAGGTTAATTGGCTCCTGATAAAAATTGGCCTTAGTCTGTGTGTGCTTTCTATTGGTACCTTAAACTGTAAGCTCCACTGGGACAGAGACTGGTGGTAATGATGCAATGTGTTGGAGCTTTATGAATACCTGGAAATAAAACTGTTGTGTGCAAAGGAAGAACTATTTGTTTTTGTTTTTGGGCTCCCAAAATACACCATATATAAAGACCAGTAAAAAAAACAATAAAATAGTAACTTAGCAAATTAAGTTGAAAAAAGACACGTCCATCAAGTTCAACCTGCCTAACTGCTAGTTGATCCAGAGGAAGTCAAAATGAGCTATCTTCCAAAATCCTGTATTCCCTCCCTTGCTAAAAAGCCATACAACCCCTTCCTAAAGCTATCTTATGTATCAGCCTGTAAGACCGAGAGAATTCCACATCTTCACAGCTCTCACTGTAAAAAAAACCCTTCTGAATAATTAGGAGGACCCGCCTTTCTTTTAATCAGAATGGGTGATCTCACGTCAGCTGGAAAGACCTACTTACTGGTAAATAAAGCCTTACAGAGAGATTATTATATGATCCCCTTATATATTTATACATAGTTATCAAATCACCCCTTAAGCGCCTCTTCTACAGTGTGAACAATCCCAATTTGGCCAGTCTTTCCTCATAGCAAAGATTTTCCATACCTTTTACCAGCTTTGTTGACCTTCTCTGTACCCTCTCTAATTCAATAATGTCATGTTTGAGCACTGGATAACAAAAGTGTACGGCATATTCTAGATGGGGCCTTAGCATTTTTCTATATACTGTAAGAATGACCTCCTCCTCCTGTGAATCGATGCCCCTTTTAATACAGCTCCAGACCTTATTTGCCCTTAATGCTGCTGACTGGCATGCATTTGCTACAGCCAAGTTTATTATCTACAAGGACTCCATTATGGATTTGCCTAGTGCGACCCCATTAAGGGTATAAGTGGCTTGGATATTTTTACATCCCAGGTGTCAACATTGAATCTCTAAGGCAACTTAGCTGCTCAGATTGCCAGTTTGTCAAGATCCTGTTACAAGTGCCACATCCTAGATGGAATTAATTGGGCTGGAGGTATCATCTGCAAACACTGATACATTACTTACAATACCCTCCCCCTAAGTCATTAATGAACAAGTTAAATAAACGTGGACCCCATACGGAGCCCTGAGGGACCCCACTAAGAACCTTACTCCAGGTAGAGAATGTACCATTAACAACACCCTCTGTACCTGATCCTACAGCCAGTTTCCTATCCAAGTGCAAACAACTTCATTAAACCAACAGACCTTAGTTTAGAAAGCAGTAGTTTGTGGGGCATGGTATCAAATTATTTGGCAAAATCCAAATAGATCACATCTACTGCCCCCCCACTGTTCAGCATCTTACTTGCCTTATCATAAAAAGCAATCAAATTTGTCTGACATGGCCTATCCATCATAAAGCTATGCTGCTCATAATGCCATTCACTAGGACAACATTTACAAGCCTTTAAATTATTTGCCCACCACTGATGTCAAACTTACTGGCCTATATTTGCCAGGCTGAGATAGTAATCCCTTTATAAATATTGGAATTACATCAGATTTCCTCCAATCCATCGCTAACATACCAGATAAAAGCGAATAGGAGAAAATCAGAAATAGGGGCTGGTCTAAAACAAAACTAAGCTCTCTTAGAACCCAGGGGTGTACACCATCTTGCCTTGGCACCTTGTTTACATAAATTTATATTAAAGCTTTATGAATCATATCCTGAGTTAGCCACTGACTGGATTGAGCTGAGCCACCAGTGCAGCTATGAAGTGAGCCTGGGAACTCTTCTATGTATACACTGAAGAAAGGAAGTGATTTTGCATTTTCTGTATCTGTTACAGCCATGGTGGCACCATTATTTAAAGGAGTAACACTCTTAACCCACATCTTTTTATTATTAATGTACTTTTTATGGCTAGTCTTAGCCTCAGCCACAATGCACTCCTCATTTCCTATCATTGCCTTCCGGATTGATATTTTGCAACATTTATTATAATGTTTATATTCATTAAATGCTGCTTCTGTCCCAACAGACGTGTCGTTTTTAAATGCCTTTCTCTTCTTTCATATTAACTTATTTCCTTCTATATTAAGCCACATAGATTGACACTTAATGCTTCTACATTTATTCCTTAAGGGAATTACTTGCACATTTGCTATACGTTCTGGGTTATTAGAGATCACTATACCCAGAATAGCTTTTATTTCTCGTTGGCTCCTCAACAACTTGTGTCATAAAATTGTCATGCAACAAGTTTATAAACTTGTTCCCATTGACTGACCTGGAAGTGTTTTTGCTCCAGTCAATTTCTGGGTAATTAAATTCCCCCATTATCATTTCTTTTTCCCAAACTAGCAGCCTTTTCTGTTTGCATTGGGAGCTTAGCCTCCTCATCCTCACTTACATCAGGGGTTCTATAGCATACTCCTACAACTGTGGAATCTTCCCCAGGAAAAGTAAACCAACATGTGGACCTTTTGGTCCTAAGGGATCAGGAATAAAATAAAAATCTAAGACCTACTGTACTAAGAAGACTTTCCCAGTTCAGTGCTAAATCTGATTCTCATTTGCCTTACTGATTCTGCTGGGAAAATACAACTTGCAGCGATTCAGCATTTCAAACATGCCCAAAATGTTATGGTTTAGCTTAGTCTATAAGGAACAAGTATATTTCAAATATGAAATAATTCCTTTTCAATTGGGTCAAAACAAATAAACTTTAATTATACTATACAAAAGATTTAAATCTTGTTTCCTTCAGTCCTGGAATTCACAGTCACGGCAAGCAGGCAGCCACTATATTTTGAACACTGTTATTAAGGCAAGCTTTACATCTTTCCAAAATTGTATGTGCCAGAATGGGTCCCCCTGATACGCATGCCCATGCACAGGCTACACAACTATAGACACTAAGGATGGATGGGGAATGTGAGAGTGCAGTAACATCTCGGAAGTGCAGAATGGCCAGTGAAAGTAATTGCCTGGTCTGTCTCTATGATTAAGGCATAGAAAAGGTTTACTTAATAAATGATTGACAGGTATGGGTGCTTTATTTAAAAAAAAGAATACAAGTCTAATGTTTATTTTGAAAAGGACTTTTAGTATATAGAATTGTATTACTGGGTGACAGATCCCCTTTAAAGATTTTTGATAAAATTTTAATTCACTTTCTTTGTTTTTTATGTAGAGCCCATTGCTCCAGTGCCTGGAAAAAAAGGTATAAATAAACGACATAGCTTTCATTTTATATATAGCCTTATACTTAGTTTGTATGACTGTGAATGTACTTATCACAGTTGTTTTTACAATTTATTACCCACTGGTCTTTCTGCTTTGCCATTCTGCCATTCTGGTTTGCATTACCCTTCAGGAAATTAAAACTAGTTACCCTGACATCCAACTCTGCTCCACCTTACATGTCTCTCCAAACCACTTGTTAAACTCTTCTAACAATCTACTCCTCATCTCCTCCTTCATTACATCTTCACATACTCACATTCAAGACTTCACTAGAGCTTTACCTCCTCTCTGGACTTACCTCCCACTTTACATCCAACTTTCTGGCTTTAAATAATCTTTGATTCATGTTTTCCCTTATCTAGTCCAGAATTTTTTTTACATAACACTATATGCCATTGCCACCTGCTAACTGTAAGACTCAGTACCACATCCCTCACTTTACTGACCCTTCTTTTTCCTTTTAGGTTGTAATTTCTATTGAGAAGTGCCCTCTTTACATGCTTCTATGTACAGTGAAATATGTTGACCCTCTAAAAAATGTATTGATAATAGATAATAATTCTATCATGTCTGTAGGAAAATGGACAATAGAAGCACATCATCCAGTGCAATTAAGACCTGGCAAGTATAAGTAACCAAATAATAAATGAAAATTATTTATACTTTTAATTATTTACTTAATTGTAAAGGAGTTTAATATATTTATTGTTTTCCTTTTTATCATTTTGTGGGCTAGATGTTTCTCATACTGTCCCTGGAATTTCATGCTATATTAAATTATTTAACCATAACTTAATTATAATCTATTTCTGGCTATCAGGGCAAGCATTAGTCATAAACAGTTGTGGGCAAAACCGGTTTAAGGGCTGAATTTGAATATTGCATTATGACAGCCTTGTTTTTACCTCTCCCAATACAAATCTGTTATTGTTCATTATTGTGTTTTGTAGGAACATACATAGGGGGGACTCCACATGTATTAATGACAAATGAAGAAGGTGAGTACATGACATAACACTATGATCCAACTACTCAGTTACTACCTAAAATGCAATTAAAATTGCATATTACAATTATTATTAATTCAATATACTTGGTATTGCATTCTTGTAAGCCATCCATGGCTTTTGAGTTTCTGTTTCTACTCATTTTCAGTCCAGATCAGATATCCATAGGCATTTGGATTTTCAGAATCAGGTTTTTTGTAGCATCTGGATATAATAAATCTCAAAAAAAGTTTTTTTTCCCTCTAAAAATTTAAGTTTTTACCATTTGGAATTTAGTAAATAACCCCTTGAAGGTCCATTTATCAACTTTCTCATTTTAGTGGTTTTAGAGGTTTTTGAAACCACAAATACATTTTCTCTTAAAGGAAAACTATACCCCCCAAACAATGTAGGTCTCTATAAAAAGATATTGCATAAAACAGATCATATGTTAAACCCTGCTTCATGTAAATAAACCATTTTCATAATAATATACTTTTTTAGTAGTATGTGACATTGGGTAATCCTAAATAGAAAACTGGCATTTTAAAAAATAAGGATTGTCCCTTGGAATTCTAGGATTCACAGTGCCCACAAATAAACTACAGTATACATGTTAGGTCACATGAGGCAATTAACAGAAATAGTTCGGTATTTTGCTTCCACACTTCTTCCTGTTACAGTTAGAGCTGCAGTATTTCTGGTCAGGTGATCACTTCCTGTTACAGTTAGAGCTGCAGTATTTCTGGTCAGGTGATCTCTTCCTGTTACAGTTACAGCTGCAGTCTTTCTGGTTAGGTGATCTCTTCCTGTTACAGTTAGAGCCGCAGTATGTCTAGTTAGGTGATCTCTTCCTGTTACAGTTAGAGCTGCAGTATTTCTGGTCAGGTGATCTCTGAAGTAGCACAGAGACCATCTCAAAATGGTGTTTCAAATGTATGAAATCTCAAACACCTCAAAAAATGTATGTTTTTCCAACAATTACCTGTGAAAAAAAATCAGAAAACCAAATGGCTTAAAAAAAATTCCAATGGGTTTTTTTTGGTTTTCTACTTCATAACTTTCAAATTTTTATAGTTTTACAGACATAAAAAAATGCAAAATTTTAGATTAAAAAAATGTTCAGTTGTTAGTAAATTGGCGTTTTCTATTCATTCCTATTGGATTTTTAGAACTGCATTAATCAAATGGTTCTAACTTTCACCCATTGATAAAGACAATTCTAAAAAACACATAGGAATGAATAAACATGGGTGGGTTTTTATTTATTAAGCTCTAAACTCAAATTTTGATAAATCTCCCCTTAGAGCCATATTTACAGCCATAAAGTTTGCTCCAGGATTGGTATCCCATGCCAACCCATTTGTTTGATTTCAACAGTAGGGCAAGAAATGCTACCTGTTGAGTTGCTATGGGTTCCTAGATCTGAAATTGTCTTTACATTACAAAATTTCCTTTAAATGACATCATATATGTATACAATTTATATGTTTTGTGAATGAAACATTCTCTCTCTCTCTTGAATTGTACATTTCATTTTTTGTTATTTGGATGGCAGATTAGCTGTACAAGTCATTTATATTTGTTTTCTTTTTTAGTACCACTTGGACCAGAGTCAATGACAGAAGGTAAATACACTCAAACTACACATATTAGTAAATATTTTTAAATCATAAAAACTAAACTGCCGACGTATTTGAGAGAGTATTGAGCAAAGGAATATGTCAGATGAGAACTAACTTGCATGTAGGGAACCAGTTCTTTAGACTTTAGGTAGACTTTTTTCTTCTGGTTTTGAACAAGGTTCTTTAATTCCCAATCAGGACAAAATAAGCTTAAATGCTACAATGAGGGTTGATCATCTGTCTCTAGCTCTCTTTATGTGTTGTTAAAGGTGAAATGCCTAACCACATTTTTTGTTTTACTTTTAGGTGAAGTCTATATGGAAGAACCTGAAGGTATTTTGAATACTTTACAAATATAAACTAGTAGTTATAGGTTTGTTCATGCTTTCTTTTAAAGGTGTACATGCTATGAGTAAATAAAACATTCAGACTACTTTTGTAGTTATCAACAAAGTTAAATTCTTTTCACAAATCTACTATTTACATATATATACAGAAGTAGGAGGAGTCTTCAATTTATTTTTTAAAAGATACAGTGCGTAAAATAATGTGTAGGCTGCATATGACCTAAAAACGAATCAGAGTTGACAAAACACTTCTCAAATAAATATCAAAAAGATGGGTGTCTGGCTACCGACCTTGTACACATGAGAATATTTGTCATTAGTCGGTAACACTAAGCAAACTCAAAAATGCACCAGTTTTAATCAGTCTATAAAACAGTCAGTCCATGTGTGGTATGTGAGAAGTGATTAAGACTGAAATTAGAATAATCATCACAAAACAAAAAGGCAACAAAACAATATGGGCCAGGTCGATCTTTCCTCATTTTTTAAAAATATGAAGGGATAGTTCACATAATTGGGCTCATTTATTAAACCTCAATTTCTTTCTGGTCAAGGTTTTAAAGGGGGAAAACTCAAATGTTTCAAGGAAAACATTTTTTTAGAGATTTATTATACCCCAAAGCTGCTAATCCAAAAATACTCCATCTCAAACCTTCCCAAGGTCATGTAGAAGTCAATGGCAGATGTCATTGATGAGGTGTTCATTCCATAATCCAATAAAATCGAGTTTTTGCTGCAACAATTTGGTAAAGTTGAGTTTTCGGAGAGTCAATTTGATAAAGTTGCATGATGCGAATTGAAGCTCGATTTTGTCACAATGTTTTTTTGCTCCAATTTCTTCAATAAGAATTATTGATAAGTGAGTTACATTCTTGGATGGGAGTTAGGATACTTTATTTTAATCAAAAACAGATTAATTTGAGTTTTAGTAGATACCCCCCAAGTGTTATTTGAGGTACTAGGATCTCAGACAGAAATGCAACATCAGTAAAAGAGACATAAAAGCTGCTCCCTATTTTCTGAGTGATGAGAAAGTTAGAGGACATGTAGGGACCAAATGTAGGTCTCTGACCTGTGGCAATTTACCTGGAATAGAAGGCAGGATGCAGAGTTGCAAACATATTCAAAGAATTATCTACCTGTTCCTAAATAAAACAACAGTGAGGTAAAAAAACAGCAAGAGGACAAGTCACTCTACAGTACAGTAAGAGCTAGGAAAACAGAGGAAAACCACCTGGTTTGGTGGTGAAATCACACTGACCCTTACATTGCTGAGAGGGGAGTGTCAGAACAAACTAAGCAAATTATATAAGAGAAGATACAATTTTTGGTATGGTCACAAAACAAGCACATTTCTGAGTTGGATCATGATAGGAGCCTATTAAGACCCATTGGTATGTAAAAAGATAGGGACTCACTGCATTTGGACTTATGATGACCTAGAGTTGTCACAAAATGGTGTGGCTGGTGTGGGTTCAGGCAGGTGATTGGTCCAGTTTTTGGTATTGCCTGCACCTCAACTTTGCTGTCATTTTCTGGTGAGCCCTCCATGTCAATGGCAGGCCCCACCTCCTCTGTGACATGACTGGCAGGTTTGGATTAGATAATGGTGGGTAGGGTCAGGTTTTTGTATACTCTGTATACCACTAATGTGGGTCACAGATATTGGTAGAAATATCAAAGAACACGGAGAAGGCAAAATAATTGATAACATTTCACCTTTAATAGTCCATCTTTAAACAAATCCAGTACATAACACCATTGAACCGTGCATCATATGCTTTGCGCATTTCATGGCATCTCGCCACTTCCTCAGAAGCGATCACATGATCCAGCTACACTAGAAGGAAATAAATATCCCATAACCCTTTTGGGTAAGGGACAAGTTAAACGTGTAGCATGGTGAGGAGCTGTGCGGTGTAGTTTTGCTCCCTGAAATGGACTGTAGCACAGATATTGGTTGGACAGGCTTTCAAAAAGATAGAGTCAACAGCTAATTAGCTCTTTATATCAACATTCCAACATTGAAGCTGTCCTAAATAGGTTGTAATGAATTTTAATGAACCAGTCTATGTATCAATGGATTTTAAAAAGCAAAACTAGGATGCGTTAAACCTATTATGAACCACCATGTCCTATTGACCAAAAACTTGCTCTAAATTCTGTCAATTTACATTCAAAAAGAGATAAAATGGTCATGCCAATGAAAAATCCAAATGATACATTGGAAATGGTAAGAAATTAGACCTAACAACTGGGATTTTTTTTATTAACAATCAAACAATATTTTACCAATCTGCCTCTTAGGGGCATATTTAATGAAATCCATGACAAAATGCAAGCACATTTTTACATTTTTTTGAGCACTAGATTATTTATGAAAAAACTCGACCGAACAGTGGCATTTGCACACCACCGAGATTCACATTGTCCCATACATTTTAATTGAGGCTGAAATGTCAAATGTTTTAATAAACTGAGAAAATAAATAAATAAAGTTGTTAGAGACAATTCCAAGTTTTCTCTGGCAATTTTGAAAAAAAAAATTCATTTACCAAAGTGTGAAATTCACCACAGTAAAATTCCTCCACTCTGGTCATTCCTATGGAATTTTTAGATGTGTATTTATCAAATGGTGAACTCTAAATTTCAACCATTGATAAACAAGTGAAAGTTAGAGAAAGGCAACCAATTCAAACACACATAAAAGAGAAAAATATAAAAGAAGACCAAGTGGTTACTCTCTCAGAATAATATATTCTGCTTTATGCAGCCAGTTCTTAGCAAGTCCTATGCAAGTTCTAAGCTGAACATTCATGATGGGTGAAAAAATTTGCATGGCACGAATTTGCTGCGAATTTCTGCCTTTTGCCGGCAGCAAATTTTTTGTGAATCTCACCAGCGTGAATTTCAGATTTTCAAAATTTTTTCAAATTGCTCGATTTTTTTTTAGTGAAACTGTTCAAATTGCACGATTTTTTCGTGAATTTTTCGGGGAAGCGAAACGGGAGAAATTCGCCCATCACTACTGAACATCACATATACTTTTATTAATATACACTGATTTGTAATGAATAATTAATTTTTCAAAAGTCGAGTGTGTGAGTTTTTTTTCTACCTTGAATAAACTCACTCCAATGTTTGCTTATTTATGAAACACCCAAATGGAAAAAACTTGATTGAATGCAATTGGGGAAAAATTCAAATACCTCCAATTTTGTTTTTGATTTTATATGCTAAAAAACATAGAATACCTCGAATTTATCAAGCAAACACTGTAAAAAAAACTAAAATCACGAAGGCAAAAAAAAATATTCAAATGGTTAAAGGGACCTCTGCCATTGAATTTTACCTGAACTCAACAGGTTTTAGCTTGAGTATTTTCGGATTCTGGCGTTTAGCAGCTTCATGGCATAATAAAGCTTGAAAAATTCTAGTTTTTTAGTGAAACTACCCTTTAATAAATAACCCCTAAATATGAGAACATTCTATTTGTCTAGCCTTTACACCAATCTCTAGTGTCAAAAGGAGAAACTAATTTATGTTTTTATGGTTATGTTTAGAAGCAGAGCAACCAGCTGAAATACAATTTGAATGGGGTACGTAAACTTAATGGATGTTTCTTTTTTTCACTCTGATGCCTCAATTAAAATTACTCAGATGATAAGCTTTCTATCAGTAGGTTTCAATTGCAATCATACCATTCTTTTTCTTTTGTATGAATTTTGTTTTAATCAGATTTAGTGGGGTACAATCTTGGGCAGCAGGGCTAAGGCTAAACATGGCATGTCACATACCTGTATGTTCCATCAGGTACAATTTTAATAACTGGTTTGTAAAAGGCAAAGGGATCTCAAACGTGTGGTAGCTGTGCATGTGATAGTCATGTGACAGCATGTTAAGGGACAATTATGAGTGAGGGTGGAATTGGTGGTAGTATTTACTTACTATTTAACCTTGAACTAGACCTTGCTAAACCTACTGCTATGAAAAAGGTGTTTTTATATGAATAAATTATTTTGGCTGTGTTGCTTTACAGGCCCATCTGATGTTACTTCCCATGGTAAAGACTTTGCCACAGTGTTCTTGCAGAACCACAAACCTGATGAGAAGTCAAAACTTGAGCTTTTTGTTACCTCCAAATATGCATCTACCTCAGTTTCTGTCACCATTAGCAACTCTGATTTCAGGAAAGAGCTAAGGTTAAAAAAAGGAGAAACAGTAACAGTGCCTATCTCAGCTAAAATGGAAATGCAAGGTTCCAAAGCATTCCCAAATGTAGTAGTGATTAAGGCAAATAAAGATGTTACAGTGATCTCTCGGAACTCCAAGTATGCCAGTATTGATACTGCTCTGATTTACCCACTCCATCGTCTAGGAAATGAATATTATATCATAACCCCTCCATGGGGTCCTGCTACTTCTTTGAAGGAGTTTGCTCTGGTGTCTTTAGGAACACCCACGACCATTAATATAGACCTGAATGGAGCTATACACTTCCAAGACAGAGATTATCCAAGAGGTTCCAGGCTAACAATACACCTCAATCCATTCCAAGCAGTGCAGTTTCAAAGTACTGATGACCTCTCAGGTACCAAAATAACTTCTCAGTCTCCTATAGCTGTCCTAAGTGGTCACACATGTTCTGCGAAAAATGGAGAATGTGATCATGTCTATGAACAATTGTTACCAGTTACCAATTGGGGAAGGACCTTTTTCATCCCTGGCATGTCTTTCCAGTCTAAAACCGATATTGTATTTGTCGGGACTTACCAGGACACTGTGATTGATTACCAGTCGGGGCCAAACCGTGAAAAGAAAAATGTTGGTGCCGGAGAAGTGATTCAATTTGAGACATCACAAGTATCTCCTTTATCTCTAAATGCCAATAATAACATTCAGGTATTTTATTTTGGAACTGGAGGGATATCAGGAAAGTCAAAATTCGGCACATTCCTTACCAACATTCCTTCCACTGAATCATTTGGTTTGGAATATGAAGTTATTGCCCAAGATAAATTCAAAGTCAATCTGGCTATAATTATTTGCAAAACATCTTCTCAAGGAGAATTTACTACAGATGGAAATTCTATGGAAAACATAGAATGGAAAGCATTCCCTGGATTAGAGTACTCCTGGGGAGAGCTGAACTATGGTAGTGGCTTCAGTTCCCATAAAATCCAACATCCTACAACCCCATTTGGTCTCTTGAGCATTGGATATTCTCCAAGTACTGCCTATGGATCAGTGGCTCCCTGCATACGTGGTAAATTTGTGTTTACTTTTGTAATCTCTTCAACTGACTATTATATTACATCAAAGTTTGCTGCCTTTCATCATTCCTCTTTCTGTATGGGAGGGTGGAAGCTGACATCACAGGGGATATGGTGACCATGACATCGCAGGGCAGGGTGATTATGTCGAGGGTCTGAGTGATGACATTGCAGGGCTGGGTGATGATGTGGCATCACTAGGCGCCTCATAAATCTAATTTGGAAAACCGGGCTGTCTGACCTGATGGGTGGCAACCCTAATTATTTATGTATTCATAAATTAAAAATGACAAAATTATGAGTCTATAATCTGAAATATCAGTAAAAAAAAAAATAATAAAAAAAAAATATATATATATATATATATATATATATGTATTTCTTTATTTATATTTAGATAACCATGTGTTTATGCTGTCCTTTCCTGAGCTTTATGTTTCAGTGGTTCTTTACTTGTTGATGCCTGAAAAATAGCAGACTATTAGGGGCAGATATATCAAAATGTGAGTTTAAAGCTTAATACATATGGGGGGTCATTTATTAAAGGTCTAATTATGTTTTCCCAGAAAAAAATAGTTTTTTAATGTATTTTCGGTAAAAACTATAATTTTAAGAGATAAAAACTAAAAATTTTCGAGATTTATTATGCCTTGAAGCTGCAAAAAAACGAATCCGTAAATACTCCAGCTAAAACCCATTGAGGTCATGTAGAAGTCAATGGCAGAGGTCCACTTGAACCATTCGAAGATGTTTTTAGCCTTCATGATTTTTGGGTTTTTCTGGGTGGTTTGCGCTCTAAAACTCGATTAATTCAAGAGATTTGAGTTTGAGCTTTTCAAGGTTTTTTCCGCTGATAGCTCGATCAATTTGAGTATTCGAGTTTTTCCCCCTACTTGCATTCATTCAAGGTTTTTACATTTGACACACATTTGTGTTGTGAGTTTATTCCAGGTAATAAAAACCTCACAAAACTCACAAACTTGACCTTTGATAAATAACCCCCAAAAACTCATATTTTATTCATTCCTATGGGATTTTTAGAATTGTATTTACCAATGGGTGAAAGTTAGAACTCACCATTTGTTATACAGTTCTAAAAATACCATAGGAATGAATAGAACACGGGTGAGTTTTTATATATTAAAGGGATCCTGTCATTGGAAAACATGTTTTTTTTCAAAACGCATCAGTTAATAGTGATACTCCATCAGAATATTGCACTGAAATCCATTTCTCAAAAGAGCAAACAGATTTTTTCATATTCAATTTTGAAATCTGACATGGGGCTAGACATTTTGTCAATTTCCCAGCTGCCCCTGGTCATGTGACTTGTGCCTGCACTTTAGGAGAGAACTGCTTTCTGGCAGGCTGCTGTTTTTCCTTCTCAATGTAACTGAATGTGTCTCAGTGAGACATGGGTTTTTACTATTGAGTGCTGTTAGATCTTAGATCTACCAGGCAGCTGTTATCTTGTGTTAGGGAGCTGTTATCTCGTTACCTTCCCATTGTTCTTTTGTTTGGCTGCTGGGGGGGAGGGAGGGGGTGATATCACTCCAACTTGCAGTACAGCAGTAAAGAGTGATTGAAGTTTATCAGAGCACAAGTCACGTGAATTGGGGCAGCTGGGAAATTGACAATATGTCTAGCCCCATGTCAGATTTCAAAATTGAATATAAAAAAATCTGTTTGCTCTTTTGAGAAATGGATTTCAGTGCAGAATTCTGCTGGAGCAGCACTATTAACTGATTTATTTTGAAAAAAAAATTTTTCCCATGACAGTATCCCTTTAAGATCTAAACTCAAATTGTGATCAATCTGTCCCCTAATGTTGCATCTTATCTAATTCTCAGAAGAACTCATCTAAATCATTAATTCCTGTTTCAAAATGATAGTGGGGATTTTATTTTGATCAATTTATTTGCTCCAGCTCAAAAAACAACTAGTTAAGTATGACTGCAGTTTCCCTTAGCAGCCAAGAAAATCTTTACTTTTATTTTCTAATTTGTGGTATTTTGAACAAAACTAGCTGCTGATTGGTAGCTTCTGGCAACTATGTAAATTAATCAGCCTAAAATCATTACTGCTAGGTAAAAAAAATAGCAGGTAATGATATATTTTGCATTTAATGTTCAATCCTAGTCCATGCTGTCCTAATATGTTTTATGCTATCTTGTTTTTACAGGTCCCGCTGTTGTTGCTCCAGGTAATGATTTTATTTTTTTGTAACTGATTGCTGTGGATTCTTGTAATGGGAATACTAATCCTAGAATAAAACCTACTTCTTATAAAAGTACATCTAGGAATCATGTGGTGTGTATGTATTAAAGAGTCTTTTCTATACAGAAGTTCCTTGGTAATGTTGTGTTCTAGACATGTAATCATTTAGTATATGTTTATTACTCCTTTTATGTACTTTAAGTGGCTTAAGACTGCAAAGCTTTAAGGTCATTTATAGATGTAAATTACTGATTTAATACCATTTAAGTTTTTTTTAATTAAAAAATGGTCAAAAGTGTTCAGTTTAATCCAATCAGTTAAAGGCCCTGCCTTTTATCAGGGCTCATGTAGTTCATGAAATGGGTACAGATATAAAATAATATCAGTGCCATTCAACCCTAGTTCCAAGAATATCTAGGACAGCTAATGCACCACTGCGCTAGAGCCTGGAGTGGTAATTTTTTAAATGATGTTAAATAATCCTCATAATAGTAATATAAATTCTTGAATGTCCACAATTTCCTTTTTGAAAACTGTTTATAAAATAATTCCAAATATTGATTTTCTGTTTTAACTAAATCCTTTTGCCTTAGGAGAGTGGATCATAGAGAGGCGGCCAGGTCAACCAACAAGATTTAGAGGGAGTGAGTTTGATATGCTTAATAAAATAATGATATATCTATCAATTGTTAAAGCCCAAACTATTTCAATCAATTATGTTCCTATTGTGATAACATTTATATTTGTTTTATTTAATTTGCTATAATTGCTTACTGTATGTAACTTATTTTCTACAGAACCTATATCTGAAATACCCGGAAGAAAAGGTAATTTCACAATTTCAAAAATTCAGCTTATCATTGAGAAAAAAAATACTATATATATATATATATATATATATATATATATATATATATATATATATATATATATATATATATTATAACAATGGTTTGCTATGCTATTCTTTCAGAAGAATTTCTTACAGCATATAGCACATAAAATTTATAGGGGCAGAGTTAGCAATAATTTGCATGGATGCATTGATGGATCCATAACATGTTGGAATATATTAATTAAAATAATGAATTTTATCTTTCCACACATTTTAACACTTAGGGGCTTATTTACTAAAACGCAAGTTAATTGCATTTTTTATGAAAACTAATCAGACCAAATACCCTTCCACAATTTTAACTCATTCATCAATAACTTTTCATGAAAAAAATCTGAACAACGAAATGTGATGACAAAATTCAGTGTCAATTCGTATTGTACGATTGACACTTCAAAAACTCAACTTTATTGAGTATTCGCTGCAAAAACTTGATTGTCCCCCAAATGTTTTGGGTTATACAGTGCAGATTATGATGTCAAGAAACAACTTCAGGGACATCTGCCATTGACTTCTACATGATCTCAACAGGTTTGAGATGTCGTATTTTCTGATTAGGATTTTTAGAAACTTTGGGGTATAATAAATCTCTAAAAATCTTTTCCCCCTAAAAACCCTAGACCAAAAAAAATTGAGGTTTAATGAATGGGCCCCATAAAGTGTTAATCAAAAAACACATTTAAAATGTTTAACCTACTTCGGCTATGGACTATACAAACTTATTCCAGTTGTTCTTCTGTCAGTCTAAAAGTGTTAAATATAAATTTGATCAGATTGATTTAGTTAATTTGATCTCTGGATAATTCCCTATTTGATATTTTATAAATCTGTCTGTCTATTTACAAATGAATACTATATATGGATTATGAACAAACACAAGTGCCTATTTTTGTTATGTTTAGGATTCTGGATCATAGAAGTGACACTTCCAACAGGACCAAGGAAATATGTAGGGAGTGAGTATACTTTAGAAATCTCATAAGCCATTTAGTGCAGAATGATACAGTATGTATGATTAAAATACATCCTGCTATTTGTTTCTATTTTATATATTTAAAAATGTTGCCCAAAAGCCACTTTCTAAAGGATTTTTATATATTTTGATGAAAATTTAATTTTGATTTGTTCAAAGAAATTTGGCACAATTTTCTATTTTAGTATTCCACTTTACACCTATACAGTATAGAACCTTAATAGTAATTTATGAATTCTCCAAAAACCTACATGTCATGTGCCTGGTGTGATTGCACTTTGGACCAGACAATATCACATGAAAAAGTTTTTTCACATTTTTTAATTGTAATAAAGTTGGTCAGTGATATTTTTGATAAAAAACAAAACCAAAACAGTTCAAGCTAAGAAAATGCATGTTCCAATATACAGATTTAGCAATTTATGATTACTAAATTACCAACTTTGTAAATTCTATTAGTAGTTACTTGTTAGAGTGCAGAAAACTGCCAATCATTAAATAAACTGTAGCAATTCATAGCAATCACAGTGTCAGATTTGGGGAACCTAGAGTAACACTGGGGAACCTGGCCTCCAGGGCCCTCCACAGACTTCACCAAGTGGGCAGAAAGGGACTGTGGCTAACCATATGCATCAAATCCATTATTGATACACAAAGATATTGTGGAGGAGGAAGTGCATAAATACCAGTCTCACTCCTCCGCATTTATGGTATATTTCTTCTTTACACATGTTTACAACTTTGACCTAAATTTCTTTTTTACTCATAGTTCTTCAACTGAACCGCACCTTCTGTCAAAACTTTTTAATCACATGTGGCTTCTAATTTGCTTCTCCGACACATTGGCAATACCATCAGACCTACTCCAAGCCTAAATATCAATGTCATGTGTGACATAAGCAGTTGGCCATAGTAAGACTGGCATTTTGAGCCAGCTGCTCTTAATTCTCAAAAATATCAAACTACCCCTAGCAGGAGAAGAATAAAAGCCTGAGTTATAAGGCAGCAGGTATTAGGTATTACAACATAACAAAGGGAACCCTAAGCATACTGGCTAGACCAGTGAATTACTGACTGGGTGGTAACCCTAGCTGCACTTTATAACAATATTTGGTTTGAAAGTCAGCAGAACAAAGCAGTACAGATTCAAAAATTAAAAGCAAAAACTTTTATAGTGTAATTATTTTAGTGCAAAATAATTAGATGTTATAAGGGCAATAATTTTATTTAACCAAATACGATCTATTTTTTAGGACCCATATTTTCAATACCAGGGACAACTGGTAAGTAAAACATAACGTAAGTGTACAAAAAAAATTCACAAATGAATTATAAACAAGGTGATTGGTATTAAAAAACATCAAACTGAAATTTTATGAAAAAAAAAGATTCACAGCCAAGCTCTTGATTCTTTCAGACAGGCCATGCACAATGAAGCTTGATGGTAAAATGTTGATGCAATGTTTTCAATTGCTGTCATTTAATACCATGATTTTGGCAACCTGTACTACCCCATGTTTGATCTCTGGTTTCCTTTAACACTACAAAAAACAGTATGGAAAATTATTTGATAAGCTGATTAATTTGATTCAAGTAAATGTATTTGTGGGAGGAATGGGAGCAAAGTTTGTAGCTCTTTAAGGACCACACTCAATCTGTAAATTAAAATTGTAATACATTGCTTTTTATGTCTAGAATGGATCATAGAAACTGAAGAGCCAACTGAACCAGTGCCATATGAAGAACGTTAGTACATTCTCTAAATCAGTGGTCCCCAACCAGTAGCTCGTGAGCAACATGTTGCTCTCCAACCCCTTGTATGTTGCTCTCAGTGGCCTTAAACCAGGAGCTTATTTTTGTATTCCGGGCTTGGAGGCAAGTTTTGGTTGTATAAAAACCAGGTGCACTGCCAAACAGAGTCTCAATGTAGGCTGACAATCCACATAGGGGCTACTAAATGGTCAATCACGGCCCTTATTTGGTACCCCAAGAACATTTTTCATGCTAGTGTTGCTCCCCAACTCCTTTTACTTCTGAATGTTGCTCACGGCTTCAAAAGGTTGGGGATCCCTGCTCTAAATTTTAATATACCATTAAAAACTACATTTGTCATACATTGGTTTAATGTCAACACAAAATGACATCTCTATAAATTAGAAAATTAATTTAGCGTGTGTTGTTTTTATATTTAGAACCTGAACCTTTTGTTTCTGGAGGTAAAGTAATTTAAGAATTCTCCTTTATATATTCCTTTACAGAAAACTGCAACCTACAAAAAATCACATATATTTAGGATTTATGAGCAGGCTACTATACATTAGAAAATGAAAGGATTTTTTGCTATGGGTAACTACCCTGGAGCAATTTAGCACCCACATTTATAAATTAGCACCACTGTCTGGTTTTATTTTCTAGTTAGCATGGTGTGTGCCCCCATACTGTATACTGATCCTTGTTCATTGCAAATGTTTCATACATAGAGATTGTAATAATAATAAATAATAATACTTAATACAGCACATTTTTCAGAAGTAGAAATTTTCGAGTGATGACAGAGATAAAACATTAATAAAAAAAAGAATAAAAATGCAATCATAGATGGCCAACCTTTTGATTATCAATTTTCACACAAGGCTTTCCAGCCAGTAGTTAATTGGAATTTAAAATTTGTAGATCAATAAATACATACTGTATAACTGATAAGCATTAACTTTATTGTTATACTTAAATCAGTGTACTAGTAAAATTAACAATATAGCCTGTTGTTTCCATAAGGCTGGATCATTGAAGCTTTCCGTCCAGGTCAAAAAACCAAGTTTAGAGGAAGTAAGTAAACTCAAAATGTTTAATATCAAAAATTGGGCAATATACTGTAAGCAAGTACTTTAAATTTATATAAAAGTAAAATAAAAAGGGTAGTATTAACAACAGCTATTAAGGGGGTAATTTAGTTCAAATGCAAAAAACCCAAAAATATACTAATTGGAAGTTATCGTGGCCTGTGCTGGGTTTATCCAATCATTTCGGCCTTTTTTATTGGAAAAACACTGAAAAAATTGTACAATTTGGGAAAAAGCCCAAAAAAAGTACATGATTTTTAGTAAGATTTTCCCCCCGAACCGATTAATTCCTGCTTAAATAATAAAAAAGGTCAAATCATGGATTCTAGTTTGGTCTGACTTCTTTTAATTAAAGAATCAGGGTTTTCATGTGATAATCCAGAAAAGTCGAGTTTTTGCATCGACAATTCAATAAAATCAAGTTTTAGGCGCATCCATCAGACAATTTGAATTGATGCACTAATTTGTCGTGATTTTTTTCCGCTGTGACTTTTTCAAGAAAAATTATTGATAAATTAGTTCAATTCTTGGATAGGAGTTATGTTGACTTTGTTTTAATAGAAAAACTATATTAATTCGAGTTTTAGTAAATAACCCCCTAAGGGTGATTAACTGTTCACTGAATTTCACATTGGTTCAGACATAAGTCCATCAGAGCAATACCAAATTTTTTATTCCGACTTTTTCAAGAAAAACTATTGATAAATGAGTTAAATTTGTGGAAGAGAATTTGGTCAACTTTGTTTTAATTAAAAAACGAGATTAATTTGAATTTTAGTAAATAGCCCCATTAATGTTAGTTTTATGGTGAACCTTCCTTTTAAGCAAGATAGGATCATATATTCATTGTCAGTTGTTGTATAGTATGTCTGGAGATACTTCAAAACAACTCCCTAAAGGGACATTAACTACAGTCACGAGCAACACCAAGGAAAACAACTACAGAAAAAAGTTTTTAAAATGGCTGAATTGTGTAGAAAAATGCAATAACCCTTTATGCTTTGTTTGTATGGCACTGTGACCGGTATATCTCATTTCATCTCTGGTATTTCCTTTTTTTCACAAGGACCAAAAGCTCCAATCTTTGGAAGAAAAGGTATGCACAATTTTCGCTGAAGCTTTAAGATTTAGATGTAAATACAAAAACAGCATACTACTTTGAGAAAAACAAGCTTATGTAATGTGGCAAGCACTGGAAAGCATTATGGTAAAAGGGTTTCATCATGGTTTGATGACGGATGTTATCCCTTAAAAATAGCCACTCTTCCCTTACAAAGATTGTTCATCATCCATTATAATCTTAGGTCCTCGATCATGTGCAATGCTGAGGTTTTTTTTACCATGATTCAAGTTTTTCTTGAAAAAAATAGTCATACAAAAGTCTGTAAATATAAAAACTGTCAAGCTTCTGTAGAAGAACGTGGGAAATGTAATGTCGTAAATCAAGATATTCTAAAATTTGAGTTTAAATACGGAAAGATTTTGATGATTTTAGTGTGATTGATGATTTTTGTCTGGATTTAATAAAGCAAGCCTTCAAGTTTCTGATTTCTTTAACATAAATAAGCTAGCAATTGAAAATTTAAATTTTTTTATTTTTGGGAAAACAAGTGAAAAAACTTGAATTTGAGCTCTATGATTGGTTTCACAAGAAAAGCTTTGACCTCCCCAGTCTTTAAATAAGATAATAATGATGTACAGACAAGTTGGAGGAAAAATTAAACGTAACCTCTATCTATAAAAAGTGGCAATATGTTTAAAAATGTTTAATATTTAAAGATAATATAATTAAATATTTAACACTGTTCAAGTGTTAGTTATTTGCCATTCAAGAATATTCCCATGACAATTATATACAGCATTGTAGCATGTATGACATCACAATACTGTACTATACTAATGCAAGCACTGCTTTATAATGGAGAATGTTTAACCATTTACAGACATTAAAAAAAAGTTTTTTTTTAATTATTTTAATTTAAGGAATATGGATCATTGAAGTGGACCTACCAACAGGAAAGAGGCTGTTTGAAGGAAGTAAGTGTTAAACATTATTTAATACAGGTATTGAACCTGTTATCCAGAATGCTTGGGACCTAGGGTTTTCTGGATAAGGGATATTTCCGTTTGGGTTCTTAATTAATTAAGTCTACCAGAAAATCATTTAAACATTAAATAAACTCAATAGGCTGGTTTTGCTTCCAATAAGGATTAATTATATCTTAGTTGGTATCAAGCACAAGGAACTGTTTTATTATTTCAGAGAAAAATAAAATACATTTTTAAAAATGTGGATTATTTGGATAAAATGGAGTCTATGGGGGATGGCTTTTCTGTAATTCTGAGCTTTCTGGATAATGGGTTTCCAGATAACAGATCCCATTCTTGTACTAAAATAACATGTGGACCCAACATAGCAATCAAATGTAAATCAAAGACATTTATATGTCTTTGATTTACATAATATATTTTAGGTGCATCACTTCAGCATTTCTAATTTCTTCATTTATCTGTCATTCTCACTTCCAACACATCCTCTCAAATCTAGTCCTCATTTTGGGCCCCGGGTTGTGCATTGTAAGCAGCCATCCAAATAAAGAAAAATGCATTCTAAAACAAAGATTTGTTAGGCCTGTGTTTCCCAAAGTAGAAGTCTAAAATTGTATTGTATATAAGAGGATTTAGGCATAATTCAATAGTTTATTTAGAAAAAAAAAAGAAATGCACAGGTACAAAAAATTTCTAATACATACATTTTATCTGAAATTTCACATAATTCTGTCTCAGATAAAAAGTAACAGGATTTCCAAAATAAAAATCCAATTACAGTAAACATTACTGTATATGCACAGTGAGATATCATAAATGTTTTTGGAGCTGACCAGCAAGGCTGTATCTATATATAGGCATCCATGGGCCTTCGCCTAGGGCAGCGGTTTTGGGAGTGAGGCCCTCAGGTGCCTTTATCATACATTTTTTTCAGGGGGGGTGAAAGGTACTATAGCTGGAGCTTAGTAGTGAATTTGGGCAGCAGTAATGTCACACATGACAAGAAGTGACATCACATACATGCACAGTGCGTTTGTGGGGGCGAATAGGTCTAGTGAACCAGACTTAAATAAAGCACTTCTGACGAGGTCAGTAAATTATTCATTGAGAACAATGACATTTGCCTCGATGCACAAAGAAGACCTCAGGAAAAATTGATTGGTGTATGTTGTATGTTGTGATACAGTACATAAAGCATGCTTAGAGAAACCACATTGCAGAAAACCATGGAGGTCTTTACAATAAGCCCAGCGGGTAAAAATAAATAATTGCATGAAAAGGATAATAGAAAAACAACAACATTTCTATACATTTTACGCAATTGAATGCAAGAAATGGCATAGCAGATTGCCATACAGAAGGTTTTTTTTAATTTTGTTATTTGAAAACAAAGATCTGTTCTAACACTTCATAAAACATTTGCTATTCTAATTAACTGTCATGTCTGCTAGTGCCGAAGGGATTAACTAACAAGATAAATTTATCTCACCATTTACTTTCTGTCTATTTTGTAGGACCCCTTTCTCCATTTCCTGGAACTGAAGGTAATTTAAATATTCTACTTACTATTTAACACGAGTGACTAAAAATTTATATTTATTAAAATAGGTAATCACTATTCATAATAGAAATGACAAAAAGAGATGGAAACAGGAAACCACATTTGGCAAAAGTTTACAAAATTATTTAAATTTCTGTAACTATATAAAGGCCATGTTTATTGTATACAAAATAGAGATAAGAAATGGAGGAAAAGTGAAAAAAATATGTCAGAAGGAAATAAAAGTGCAAGAAGGATTAATAATGAGAAACAGCGTGATAAAAGGGAAATGTGTTGTTGTAAAGTGTTGAAGTTAGCCCCCTTACCCTAGTCCAAACTGAACGAAATATTGCCAGGAACAACAGCATAATGCCATCACAAACATATATAACTATATCTCTTTGCACATTTTATACAGCGCTATTTATATTATAAGAAATACTTGTGTTTAGTACAGAACTTAATGCTTAATATTCTTAATGTGTCTAGGAGAATGGATCGTAGAAACAGAAGAGCCAACTAATCCAGTGGAATATAAAGAGAGTAAGTATATCTTATGCTTATCTCTATGGTCTTGGTTCATCAAAAGTCACAGCTAATTGTGATATTGAATTTGATTAAGAAATTTAATAAAGAAATAAGTGTTAGAAAGTAAATGTGTAACCGTGCCAGTTAAAACCTGTCCAGATGCCATACAATGAGTATTGTATCTTGAGAAATTTGGAAAGTGGAAAATGTATTTTTTTTCCCATGAGTTTCATGACTTTGGGAGTTTTTTCCAGTATGCACAAAATAAACATAAAGTTGCTTTAAAGATTATTTGTGATGTATGTTTTTTTTTTGCATAACTATGCAAAAATTAAAACAATTTAATAGTTGTCTAAAGAGGTTTATTACATGAATTAGGAAAATAAAGAACATTTTTTTGATTTGGAATGGTCAATCTTTTATCTCAGAACCCCCTGTTGCATTCAAGTGAGGGGCAGTCTGCAGAGAAAAAGAAGGTGAAAGAGTTAACTTTCCCTCTCAGACATGTGCTAATGGGCAGCCCTATTATACTTGTCTTCTAAGTTGTTTGAAAAAATATATTAGTCTATGAAATATAAAATTTCATACGCTTCCCTTTAGCAAAATCATAAAGGGAGAAGAGGGATAACTCAGCTTCTACCTAAAACAAAACAGTGAAATAGTCTACCTGTTCTACAACTTACATCAGTTCAATTAGTGGTTTTAACTTTAGATATTCTTTAAATTATTCTATAATTTACATTCTAGGAAATGAAAAAAATCATAATGTTAGAAACCCTTTAATTAAAAAATCCTTATTAATATTACTATTTTGTTGCCATTTTTTGGTGTTTAATTTTAATTGCACCCGACAGATTTTATCTGTATTTATTTATATCTGCATTTTTTGATAAATATAAATAATATTATTATTTTACAGCACCTGGCGCTCCAGCTACTACAGGTAATGTATATATTCCCCTGCTATCTAAGATGGTATTATAAACTGGAACAATGTGTCCACTGAAAACATTTTTTTGATGGTGTATCTTTTAGGTATATTTTTAGGTATTATTTTTTTTGTATGTATTTTTTACATTGTATTTAGAAACCCTGCTGGGAGAAGCTAAAAAATATTTAAATTGTTTTTATAGAATTTATGTAGGTATAAACAAATATACTTTTGTATACTGTCTATGTCAGAATATCTTAATAAAGTGAGTTCACTAAAAAGTACACTACATTTGATGACTACTATATTTTAGCAAAGAAATAACACTTTAAAAAAAATATTCTAGACTGGATTATTGCATTGGGACGT
Source organism: Xenopus laevis (assembly GCF_017654675.1). Lineage (NCBI taxonomy): Eukaryota > Metazoa > Chordata > Amphibia > Anura > Pipidae > Xenopus > Xenopus laevis. The sequence goes on along the minus strand of NC_054383.1, from coordinate 134,751,889 downwards.
CCTGGTGAACCAACAAAGTTTAAAGGGAGTAAGTATATACCTGTTTTTGTAATACCACCTCATTAGACATATTAGTGAGCATATAGAAAAGGCGAGCTACAAAATACTAGCCAGATCTTACAACTAAACTTATCCATCATCTTTTCTTTATTACACCAATTCAATAATGTTGTGCTATTTATTTATTTATTTGAATAAAATAACATATACAATTCATGGTGTTCATAGATTTAATTTTACACTCCCTTTAACACAAATAGCTCTGAATGATAATTTATTATTTTCACCTTTCTATTACAGTGTGATATTAAACTGTAACTATATAGATATTGATTTTCTATATAGGTGTCCATATAATTTTTTAAGGTATGAGTGGCCAATGTATTAATTTTTTAGGGGGGTAAATAGCTGTAAATTGGACAGATCTAGAAATAACTGGCAATTAGGACATTCATTTTTGCCCTTAGATGTATATAAAGAAGTTAATTGTAAATATATATAGAAGTAATCCCTACCAAGATGCTCCATTGTGTAGTGGGACAAATTAAAGTAGTGTAGATATTGTATTGTACTGTTATTGGTTTAAATGTTGTTAACTTTTTTGTTTATAGGGCCTGTAGCACCAATTCCTGGAACTAAAGGTAATAATCATACCTTGATACAGTTTATGAATTAATAAAGTAAGATATCTATTATTTGGGAAATAACTTAAAAGCCAAAGCCCACTTTTGCCATCCTGTTTCACCTGTATGTTATCCACTACTTAGATTATAAGCGCTACAGGGCAGGGACCCCCCTCCTACTTTGTCTCTTACCACATGACACCTAACCTCTTTATATTAGTATTTTTTATTGCAAAAGCTTGTCCTCTCTGTGTGTACTTTTTTATATTGTAAAATTGTACAGCACTGCATATGCTAGTAGTGCTATAAACATTTTTATATACACATTATACATTTATTACACAACCAATTCCTAATATGCTTAATTAATAGTGACTGTTTCAGTGGCAATGTAATGGTCATTGATTTCTTTATTATTTTAAGGAAAATGGCTTATTAGAGTGGTTATGCCATTTGGAGTGATGGAATACGAAGGAAGTGAGTATATTATTTCTACTTCACATTCATTTTAACAATTTTCCCCTTATCAAACATTATAATTACTCTTTGAATCTTTTTTATAGAGCCTGTAGCCCCACTTCCAGATTCAGATGGTAAGTGAATATGTCACATTCTTATTTGCGCAAAATTAGTTTAATAAAATTAGCAATGGTTCTGGATTCACACTCCTTGCTTCTTAGCAGGATTATAGGAATATCATATATTAAAGCAAGGAGAGAATACAGGGTTATAAAACATAGCTCATAGTACAAGTTTAACCAGGGACTGGCCCGATTGCATCTTGGAGTCGGGAAGGTTGAACTTGATGGACGTGTGTCTTTTATCAATCTAATTTACTATGTTACTATGTTAAAGAAAGTATGGTACATATACCCATAGGTTTTGTGTACAGCCTGTCAAAGATTAGGTAGGGGGCGCTGTAGAGACTGAAGGGAAAGGGTGAGTCCTTGAGGCAGGAGCTGTATGTGCCTAGGGAACACTTGAAGGGAAAGCAGGAACAGGTTGATGAGGGCGAAGAGTCAGTCTGGATCAGGTGCAGAACAGGACAGAGAGGGCGAAGGTCAGGACTGGACTAGGCAGGAAGAAGAGGGCGACGACTTAACAGGAACAGACTGGACGGGACAGGAGTGGAACTGGAACAGACTGGATGGGACAGGACGGTGCGGGCATAGATCAGATCAAACTGGGGATAGAGTGCAGAGGGAGACTGGAGCGGATAGCAAGACAGGAGCAGAAGGAGATTAGAGTGGATAGCAAGAGAGGACTGGAGCAAGATAGCAAGAGGAGGACTGGAGCAAGATAGCAAGAGGAGGACTGGAGCAAGATAGCAAGAGGAGGACTGGAGCAAGAGGAGGACTGGAGCAAGATAGCAAGAGGAGGACTGGAGCAAGATAGCAAGAGGAGGGGTACAAGGTACAAGGCAGGGTCGCAACAAGGTCAAGGCTGGGAAGGTACAAGATAAGGTAAAGCAAGACAAGGACAGGCAGACAAGGCAAGGCGGAATAACAAGGGAAAAGGGGCAAGAGCTAGAACTACCTAGTTAGGGGCGCTGCCGCAGTACTAGGAAAACCATACAATGCTCTAGCAAGGAGTGGTCTAAGAGCTGCCCTTAAATAGGGAAGAGTCAGCCCTGATTGACTGATTAAACTAGGCAGCAGCTGGGTTGGGGCTGTAGATGCCAAACAGGCTGCAGCTGAGCTGGGGCTGGAGAGGCCAATCAGGCGGCAGCTGGGCTGGGACTGCAGAGGCCAGGTTACACATAGCGAGCAACCCTACAGGCTGCTCACCTGGCCAAATGGTTAAGGTATCGAGCCAGAAACCCAAAGGTCCCCGGCTCGAATCCCAGAAATACCTGACACAGCCATAGACAGAGTTGGAGATATTGATACAATTGGCACACACTGGACATAAAAAGCAACCTAAAACTCACTCTTGGGAAGTAAAAAGAAACTTTTAGAAAATGTAATCCCATTTAACAGCAAGCTAAAACAAATGATCACAAGAAATAAATAAGTGAGCTCTGGATCTTTTCAGTAATCGTTTGCCATTTATATATCTACCCTTAAGTGTAGTTCTCACCGAAGGGGTACCCAACCTATTGTACCCATAAGCCAAATTTGAATGTTTGGCCAAATTTGGAGAGCAACAAAAGCATGCATAATGTTAATGTAGGTGCCAAATATGCACTATGATTGGCTATTGGTAACCTCTATGTGGACTGATAGCCTACAGGAGGCTCTTGTTGGCAGTACACCCTGTTTTTTTCATCTAAAGCTTGCCTTCAGCCCAGAAATTCAAAAACAAGCACCTGGTTTGAGGCCACTGGGAGCAACATCCTATGAGATGGAAAGCAACATGTTGCTCGCAAGCTACTGGTTGGGATCATTGTTATAGAGATTAAAATCTTCTTTCAAGGGTCCCTTTGAAATGTTTTTTCTCACAGAGGTTTTAAACCCCAATCAAACCATCAAAAATGTTGACAGAAATTCAATTTAGAAAATATATGGTATAAAATCTGATCTCTGAATCTCCTAAGTGTATATGTTTCACATTTATCATATATTTCAAAATCTTTGTAATGAAAAAAAAATGACATTTATATTGCTGTATTTTTCAGACTGGATCATAGAAACAGAAGAGTCAACCGCACCAGTGCCATATGAAAAAAGTGAGTACATATGTAGACTGGGTTAAACAGTAGATATAGACTTAGTTAAACCATTTGTTGGTTGTGAAAATTACCCATATGTAAGTAACATATACAATAATTAAAAATTTAATTAACATCAAATACAACTATAAATATTTTATTTGTTCTTTTGCAAATCTAATTTATTGGAAAGTTATTATACTGAAGTCCCCTTATAAATTAACACAATGTATTTGAATCAAAATCTCTGTAAAATCAAGATTTTAACTCAGTTTAACAGCGATATTGTCATAATTATTAGTGTTATTATAATCAATGTCCCTTTGCTAGCTATACTACCAGCTGTGGGCACATATATCTTTTCATTTTAGGTTAGGTTACTGTTTATTGATTGTGAGCATACTATTTCCTATGTATTCTGTTCCCCTTCCCTCTCTCCTCCATGATTGTCATGATCATCTCATAGGAAAATGTGGAGTTCAAAATTGGCTCTAATGTCACACTCCAGATTGTGTATAAGATCCACAATGTCACAACATCAAATTTTAGTTTAAAGAACATGTTTTCAAGCAAGGTTTTCAAAGATGGTCAAATAATCTTAATTATGTAACCATGGAATAATGTGCATAAAATACCCGCTTTTTAAATTCTTTTTAATTTACCCATATTTAATAGTTTATAGTTTATAGATTTTTTAAGTCACCTATAATGTATATCATTTATATATTCAATGTATGTTCTCATTATTATTTTAGAACCTGGAGTTGAAGTTCCTACAGGTAATTTACAAGACTATCAATGTTCAAATTTGATAATTTCTAAAACTTCCGAACTTGAATTAGAGTATCAGAACTAGAATCAAGATTTTTTTAAAGAGAAAAACACTTGAAAAACTCCAATGTACTAATGCAGCATCGAAATGCTGGCAATTTCATATAGCAGACAATGGGAGTTGCCCTAGAAAATTAAGGCTTTTTTTTTTTAATTCATGGTTTTTTGAGTTTTTAAAAAACTTTTTTTTAAAGTAAGTAGTTTAAGTAAGTTTGAGTTGTTTTTTCATGTTCAAGATTTGATTTTTTTTAAATAATTAAGTACACCTTTGAGTTTGGTAATTTTTGATTTTTTTAATTAAAAAACTTGAAAATTAACAAACTTCGATTTTGATAAATATGCATTGATGTTATAAGTTTTGTACTTGTATTTACCTACAGATAAAGGGGTTCAAAGTTATTTACCACCAAGGGAACTAGGGTTGTATGAACCTTCTTATTGGAAGAACAACCCTAATCTTTGGAGTGGATTATACTTTCCACCATGAGAAAACTCTAAGGGGGTTATTTACTAAGCTCAAATAACCAAAATTCCTCGAAAAATTCATGATTTTTTGTGTTATAATAGGCTTTTAAAGAAATCACGCATATTTCAGAATTTATTAAACCCCAAGGGCTAAAAAGCCAGAATATAAAAACACAGCATCATAAAACCTTTCGAGGTTGCATAAAAGTCAATGGGAACAGTCCCATCGATTTTTGGTTGCGTTGTGGGTTTCGGGCAATTTCACAATGTTTTCGGAGCTTTTGGATGAAAACTTCAAAAAATTCTGAAATGGGGGAAATTCACAAAAAAATCATGAAAATCCAAGCTTTTCCCGCAAAGGTAATTTTCGGGAAAATGTAATAATAAATAAGTGTTAAAAACCCAAACGGCTTAGATTGGAGATTGAAGCAGCCGATATTGAGATAAACTTGGACCTTGATAAATAACCCCCTACTGTTGTCCATGAATTTGTAGTGTCTCAGTGACATGAATGTTTAGGTATACTATTACCTGACCCACTGGTATTGGCATTTGTGTAAATATAGAAAGAAGAAGAAGAAACAAGGCCCATTATGCATTCTTCTAAAGTTATGTGTACCTTACACAGTGGTGGCAGAAAATGGAGTAACATACACCTATCCATATCTATATCTATCTATATATACCCTTTACATGTAAGATTTTCTACTGATTTTATCTGGTAATGTATGCTGTAAAATGGGATAAGAAGGAGACCTGCTTACACCCTGGAACCTTGAAATGTGATATCAACTAGCACACGTCTTCCCCAGACTTCTACTAACTTGACAATAAAATTCTCTGATGCATGACTAAACCTAATTTTACTATTATTAAATATAGTTTAAGGCATTTTATGAAGGTTGCCGTATCCCTGTACTTCTAGCTCAATAACTTTCTTTATAGTAACTGTAATAACTAAGACTATAAAAAATGATATTATAGATTATTTACATTTTTTTATTTGAATTTATAAGCATTTATATTGGTGAATTTAACTTCACTTGCCTTTTCATTTAGACTGGATCTTAACAATGGGACACCCAGGTCAACCAACAAGGTTTAAAGGGAGTAAGTATACAGGATTCATAATTCATATTGTGAAGCATGATTTGCACCAAATTTTACAGAGTATCCCAATTAATAACACTTCATTAACATTTATGTTATTATATTTATTGGCACTTCATATACATATATTATGTTTTAATCGAAGCCTCAACATAAGAGCTGGTGTTATTTTCCTTGTTTTGGGTCTAAATTTAAAATAACACTAATGTGTACTGCAAACCTTGCTCTTAAATGCATGTATAGTTTAATACATTTTTAAAGGAATATTATATCAAAAACTTTAACTGACATGTTGAGGGAAATGTAAAGTAAAGTGGACAGGAAACATACATTGCTTTTAACAGATTTACCCATCTATCAAGTTACAGGTCTTCTTTTTGATCTATGCCATGTCACATGTCGTCTAGCAACAGAAAGTGCAGAATAAATAACGTTGCTGCTAACCAAAGAGTTAAATATTAAAAGGCTTTTGCATTTTCATAATTCAGAAGCTTTGTCTACAGTATTTTTTTAAACCAATGTTAAAAGTATCCAGTTTTAAGATTTTTATTTCTTTTCAGCTCTAACTCATGTTTACTTTTCTGTAGGACCCATAGCTCCAATTAAAGGGAAAAAAGGTAAAGTAAACAATGTTATATTTTGAAAACTATATAAGAACATACAGGAAAAATAATTAAGAACAGATATGAATGAATTATACATTATATTGCAAATACTTTAAAACTTTTATATTTCATGTGAATTTGGTTATCTAAACATAAATTATGAAATGCTTATCTAAATATATATCACTATACTACACATTTCTTCAAATACTATTATTGCCCTTTTCCACGAAAGTGCTAAAAATAATGTAATATTTTAATTTTTAGGATACTGGCTCATAAAAGTGGTATTTCCATCAGGAACAATGGAATATGAAGGAAGTGAGTACATAAAGGACAATAATATATCATTGGGAATGTGAAACATTGAATATGATATCTTTTACTGCGATTTTAAAGGGAATATATACCCATCCACACAATAATGTCTTCTGAGCACTTTTTCAATTCACAATTTTTTTTAATGAGATTTGAAGTTTATCAATGTTAATATCATAAGTGTATAAAAGGAACATGATTGCAGCTGTAAAGAATGGCATAATCCTAAAAAAATAATCCAGAAATTATCCCTAAATGCTTCTTGGCTCAGTTATATTACTTTTTTCCTGCTGAACAATAGAGGTAGTGTTACGTTTCTAAAATCACAAAAAGAATATATAAATTGTAAAAATACTCAGATGAGATATTCTACCTTAAGTTTGGGTGGTTATATCTCTCCTTCAATCTTTATGATCAAAATACAGATGAAGCCACTTGGATTTGTGTGTTAAATGTGTCATGACTCAAGATAAACTGAAGAAACTGTGTTATCTAAAGTTACCATAACTAGTGTAATGCATTTAATCTTTTCATTAGTGTAACACCTATTTGGGCGGCATAGCACACAAATAGTTAAACTTTCCAGCTAGCAGTAGGAGCATGGGTTACACTGCAACTCACACAACAGGGTCAGGGCCTTCGCCATGTGGAAGTGTTCCCTCTATGGTATAGTGCAACTACATCCCCCAGGCTACTGTGCATACAACAAAAGATGGGCGCCAGGAGGTTCTTTCAGTAAAACAGAAACGGTTTATTTAACTATGCACAAGGCAAGTGACCACAGGTTTAGTACTCACGCAGGAGCTGAGGCAATAGCACATTTCTCACACAGAGCTGCAGGCATTAGGCATTTCTTACAGAGGAAAGGTCTCCATTAGGCATTTGCAGTATTCACACACATTCCCTCCTGGAAGTTGTCAGGAAAGCAGCTTCTACCCTACAGTCCCTCTTCACTGAGGTCCCTGACTGGAGGCAACACATAAAGCCTCTGGAAAGCTACTCCCTTACTGCAAATCCTTGTTGGAGCTTCAGCTGCTCTTTCTCTCTCACCTCTCTGCCTTTCTCTCCTAGCGAGACTATGACAAGTCTGCCCTAGTGTAACTATTCCTCATTCACGGGGTTACCTGGTCCCCGACTTCTTCTCCAAAGCACATGGGCCTTTCTGGGCCTAGCTGTAGCCAGGCTCTCCTGAGCACATTCAGCTGGATCAGCATCCACAGGCCAAAGAGGAAGTGGCCACTCCCTACACACACTATATAGCAGTGTAGCAGGGGAGTGTCATTCTCTCCTGGCAGATCACTCTAAGAAAAAGGTGGGGGCCTTAAAGCTGCAGGGCAGATTAACCCATGGGGCCCCTACATAAGCATACCAAAGCACCATTGTTCACAAATGGTGAACTCCTTAATTAGATTGGATGCTGTGACACGATTTTCCTTGTTAAATGAGTAAGTGGGTTATCTGAGTTTAGTTATTCTGTGTCAAACACACAAACCAAAGTGGCTTCATCTCCAGAAAGAAATATGCCTTTCCCCAAATTAGGAAATATAAGAAAAATCATATATTAATAAATTAAAAAGGTGAATTTACTAAGTAACAAAATGAAAATTCTTGAAGAATTCCCTGTAGTTTCATATTTTTTGCCAGTTATTAACACATATCAGACAGGAACAGTTTCCTGATGTATAATATAGTGTTTAATGAAATCACAGGCCAATCTGTCAATTTGACCGAAAGCTCCGTAGAAAAAAATCCAAAGGCACACAGGATCAATGCAAGCAAGCTGCCCTGCGTGTTTATTATGAAGTGCAACGTTTCGGGGTCACACCCCTTTGTCAAGCACGAATAAACACACAAGGATTTTTTCTACAGAGCATTGTATCTGAGGCAGCCGATCCTCTACCTTAGTGCACCAAGTATTGCTGCTTTAATTATTTACAGGGTGTGCGAGAGCCTTAGTTGATTCTACCAATTTGACAGAAAGGGGCATATTTATCAAGGGTTGAATTTTGAGTTCATGAGTGTTTCTAAAAAAACTCCCATCAACTCCCATCAACTCAAAATTTGATTTTTTTTTAAAAATCTAATTTTTTAAATTCAGGTGAATAAGATCAACCCGCAAACTCTAATCAAATTCGAATCAAAAGTCCACCAAATGACTCCATATTGGTTGTAGGAGTTCCCCTATAGGCTAAAACACCAATTTGTCAGGTTTTAGATGGCAACTAGTTGAATTCGCAGAGACAGTACATGATAAATTTTGAAATTCGAATTAAGATTTTTTTTTTCAAACTCAATTTGGACTATTTGCTAGTTAAATCACACTAAAATAAACTTCAAAATTCAAATTTAAAAATTAGAATTTTCAATTTGACCCATGATAAATGTATCCCAAAGTGTTTGATTACTATTGTATGTGCTTTTGGGCTCTAACACCCCACCAAATTATTTCGCCAAGAAAAAATTTAGTATTGCTTCAAAATTAACTCAACCCAAGTTAATAGGAGCTTAACTATGTAGTAGAATGCTATTTATTGTTACTAGTAAAGCAAAAAAGTACACTGGAGGCACTCATTTTTTTATTTACATCTGTAAACTGCTGTAACCACTTGTAAAACAAGAACAATCAGTTATAAATCTGTTTTAACCCTGTTTAAATGTAAAATATGTTTCAATTGTAATATTTTAGATAATTATAAGACATTTACTAGAGTTGTAGTAGAATTTGTAGTAGAATTTAACATCACAAATAAAATTTACTTTTTCTATTACACAGGACCTGTAGCTCCACTGCCTGGAACAGATGGTAAGTTAAAACAGAATATATGCAATACATTGCTTGAAACAACTTGCTTCAGTTATGTTGTTGAATGTCCTTGAATATTAAGTTGTGCTTTCATTTTTAAAAATATTTTCCACTATCAAAGGGGAGGTCCATGTTTAATGTAACTTTTAGTATTCTGTAGATACTGATGTTATAAGGACAGTTGCAGGTGGTCCTGTTTTTTAACTACTGTATTTGCCTTTTTTTCTGTCTCTTTTCTACCTAAAATTAAAAACGATATTTTTAAGTTTAATTTATTTATCAAAGGACCATTTAAAGGACTCAGTGGTTGGTACAGTTATTAGTAACCAGATAACAGTTTAAATTCTAATCTAGAGAAATTAATTATTATAAAAAACATAAATAGACACCAAATGCAAATTGTCTTAGAATGCTATTCTTTAATCATATTTAGAAGAGGATGAAAAAAATCGCTTGTTTTTCTTGTGTTTTAAGATTGGATCATAGAAACAGGAGAATCTACTGCACCAGTGCCATATGAAGAGAGTAAGTACATTTTCAGCACATAGTTTAAGCACCTTATAACTTGTGAAACATACTGTAAATTGCAAATGAGGAAAATGAAGAAAATTACCATATGGAAATAATTTTAATTGTGAGTAGTTTTATTTTTCCCAATGCTTGAATTAAGTTTGGAGGCTGTTTGATCAATGGCATATAATAAACTGATGCTATTCTTTATCTTTTGTGAGGGTTGCTGTTTTTTTAAAGCATAGATGAGCTGCATTGATACAGCACTAGATTTGTTCTGAAATCATTTATATTGATTTCTTGAAATCCTTTGCATAAAGCTATTTATGTTCCCAATCTATCCCAAACCCATTATATTCTTTGGCATTTTATTACATTCAAAAATGCATATGTTTTATTAACATTTTCTTGAATGGTAAGACAAGTAAAATTGTTTGATTATAAATTGTGAAGTATATTTTATGTCTCTTATTTTGTAGAACCTGACATGCCAGTTTCTGCAGGTAACAGGAAAATGCAAACATACCTTTCCCTCTAAAATGTTTATTATTTTTACAAAAAATGTAGAAAACTATTATATTACAGTATTTGTGAATGCTATTATAACTTATAACATTTTAATAATAGCAGTAATTGTATTCTGTGTCTTAAAATGTGCATCTGTTTTTTTATCCATGATAGATTGGATCATAGAATTGGGAAGTTCAGGTCAACCAACTAAATTTAAAGGAAGTAAGTATACCACAAACTGCAGACTAATAATGAATCATTTTATTATTGTATATTCCCTGCAGCACCAACAATTGACAATTGCAACAGTGTGCTGTGAATGTATTCAAATTTCTTAATTAAAAAAATTATGCCACTTTTAAGTTAATCTTTAAAATGCACAACATATGAATAACAATTGCAAGGTAAAAAGCTGCATAATGAATATTATTGCATTTAGGAATGGACATTTTTTATTTTATTTTTGGGAATTCTTATCCCTTTTACACCTTTGATTAAATAGATGCCGCCCCCCAACCCTGCAAATTTAGAACTTAATCTTTGGGATACTGTGGGGGTTATTTACTAAGCTCTGAATACTGGAAATTCCCAGAAATCCGAGAAATTTGTAATTTTTTTTAAAAAAATCTGACTTTTAAAAAAATCACACATTTTTTGGAATTTATTAAACCACGAGGGCTAAAAAGCCCGAATACAAAAACACCTCATCTCAAACCTGTCAAGGTTGCATAAAAGTCAATGGGCACAGTCCCATTGATTTTTGGTTGTGTCGGGGTTTGGGGCAATTTCACAATGTTTTTGGAGCTTTTGGGTGAAAACTCTGAAAAAGATTTTCGGGGAAAATTCACTAAAAAACCGTGAAAATCGGAACTTTTCCCACAAAGCAAATTTTTGGGAAAATGTAATAATAAATAAGCGTTAAAAACCCGAGCGGGTTAGATCGGAGTTTGTAGCAGCCGATATTGAGATAAATTTGGATCTTGATAAATAACCCCCCGTGTCTGCAGTTCAACTTATACTGCACTTTTATAACAACATAGTAATGTTGTTGCAGGAGAGTTTCATATTTCAGATGTTAGTACTTAGGAGGCTCTAGTCTAAAAGAAATAAAATAAATCTAATATTTTAACTGGTTGGGGATAAGGCAAAACCTTGCAATTAGCGTTTGCTTCTTAACCAGGGTCATATAAAGTGCTTTAGACTTAATTTAGACAACTTCTCGGGGTATTTATTGAAATTCAAATGAATATATGTTGACCCAACACCCATCCATGAATTTAACTCATTTATCAAGAAATCAGCTTTAAAAAGTCGGTGTGGGAAAAATCTTGACAAAATCGTGTAGCAAATTAGGTATGGGCGAATTTAACCTGTTTCTCTACAAACTTACCTCTGTTGAAAATTTGCCAAAATGTATTAAAGTGACTCCAAATAGGTTCTTGGAGGTCCCCCATAGGCTAAAACAACAATTCAGCAGGTTTTAGATGGCAAATGGTCAAAGTCAAATTTTTAAAGAGACAGTACATGATTAATTTTGATATTCAAATTTTTTTCAAATTGAATTTGGACTATTCCCTAGTCGAAGTACACAGAAAATAGTTAAAAGTTCGAATTTTTTTCATTTCCCCCCCAAAAAACCTAGATTTTTCAAAGTCCACCAATTGACTCCAAATAGGTTCTAGGAGATCCCCCATAGGCTAAAACAGCAATTCGGCAGGTTTTAGATGGCAAATGGTGAAAGTTAAATTTTTAAAGAGACAGTACATGATAAATTTCGATATTCAATTTTTTTTCAAATTTGAATCGAATTTGGACTATTCCCTAGTCGAAGTACACAAAAAATAGCTCGAAGTTTGAATTTTTTTCATTCAAAAATTTACCTCGACCTTTGATAAATCTGCCCCTTAGTGTATAATTGAAATATATTTAATTCTCAAAACTTTTAGAGGTTAAAAAAGTAAAGATTTTCGAGATATATGATACCCCAATGCTGCAAAAAGCCTGAATCCTAAAATCTCAGACCTGTCGAGGTCATGCATAAGTCAATGGGAGAGGCACCTATCTCAAATTTTCGTGGGTTTAGCGCAACAATCTGACCTTTTTGGGGTATTGTGGTCAAACACTAGAAAAAAAATCGAGCAATTTGGGAAAAAAGCTCAAAAAATTTGTACGATTTGGGTTTTTACTGTATCAAGTTTTTTTCATGATTTGATTAAATTAAGTTTTTATTAATTAAATAAGCTAATATTGGGCATGGGAGTTTAGTCAAGCTTATTTTATTGCTATTATTAAATAAATTAATATTTTAGTAAATAACCCCCTTAATATAGTAGACATTTAAATGATTATCTTGAGAAATAAAATGTATACATAGGTATACATAGGAATATAGGTAACATTACATTATAAAGTCTTACTTTATAGTACAAAATAGTCCAAGGCTACTATGGTCTATAAAGGTGACATTTCAATAAACTTTTAAAAAAATTATTAGTCTAAAACATGCTCTTCTCTCTCTTTTTTCATTATTCCTAGAACCTGTGGCTCCTGTTCCTAATAAGAAAGGTACATTGATAATTTTACTATTCATTTGACAGTACCAGTAGTAGTTAGAAGAAAACTGCTGCCTAAAAGCACATATATAATATAGTACATTCATTAAGCAATTACTTAATTCCTGAATTTTTTATTGTATACTTAAATTGTAGTAATTCATTTTAGTACTAGAACAGCTGCTAATATATAATGATATAAAACAAAAAGTACTCATTTTAAAGATGACTATTTTAAAAACATTATTTTACTATAAATTATTATCACATTCATAGTACATTGCACATTACATATGTGAAATTATATCATATTATTATGTGAAATATAATTCTGTTTATTTTTTAGGAATATGGATTATAAGTGTGTCAGGAAACATTCTGTATGAGGGAAGTAAGTACATCAAATTTGAAAAACTGGTTAAAATAGTTTGCAGACTGTCTAAAAGAAATTGTACAATAGATAATGTAATTACAATTGTATTCTTTAATTGAGATTAAACAAGCAGGCAAATGGGGATAAACAAAAATTGTATTAATTTACAAGTTTTGCCCACATTGCAATACATCTTCACATACAAATTATGATAAATATGTTTCCTCTTTTATAAAAGTTACATTATTAAAATGCCAGTTGCTGATTTCTTGTCTCCTTTGTAGAGCCAATAGCTCCATTACCAGGTTTAGAAGGTAAAATTAACATTTACTTAATTTTTTGAAAAATGCAAATGTATTATAGTGTAATGTGTTGGTGTGAAGGTGCTATTTCACACAATTTCATCTGCTAAAATTAGGAATGTACCAAAATCATTTGTTTAGAGTTAGGATTTGGATGAAAAAAAATTCACTTTGTTTATCGTTAGGATTTAGATGAAGCCAACTCTTCTTAAAACTCTTGGGATTTTACTTGACTGAATGCATCCCATACCTAATAATAACATAAATTGAACCCATTTTACCACTGAATAAAAGGGATTATATTACCAGTTTACATCTGAACCATATTTTCAGAGATTAGTACATTGGGGATGATCATCTAATAGATGAATTTTTTTTGAAATTCAAATATCCAATATATATATATATATATATATATATATATATATATATATATATATATATATATATATATATATATATATATATATATATATATATTATGAAGTGTCAATCATATTTTGGACCTAAAATAAAAACAAAACTATACATATATTATTTTTTATATCTACTATATTTTTAATGTTGTAATTAGGAGACTGGCTGGTAGAAACAGAAGAATCAACTACACCAGTGCCATATGATGAGCGTGAGTAGATATGTAGACAATTAAGATATCCTACATGTATATGGTGTCTATGTACTACTTGTGTTGTGATGTAATAAGAACAGGTCAACACTTTTTTTTAGCTAATATATATATTATTTCAAAATACCTTTGTTTCAAGTGCTATTAGATCCGTGAGACAAACTTAATTCTCATAGATTGTATGGTAATACATCTTGGTCATCATAGCTATGACCAAGTATGTCAATACATGTGTTTTGTGAGTTGTATTAAGAAATAAAATATTTAAGTAAAGGATAAAGTTTTAATAGCATTATGTAAAATTGGATTATGAAGGTTATGTACAGTTTAATAATAGTGATGGGCGAATTTATTCGCCAGGCGCGAATTTGCAGTGAATTTGCGCGTTTCGCCGCCATCGAATAAATTTGCGAAACGCCCGCGAAAATTCGCCGGCGTCAAAAACTTTTTTCGAAAAAACGGACGCCGGCGGCAAAAACGAGACGCCGGCGGCAAAAACGAGACGCCGGCGCCGTTTCGCGAATTTTTCGCCGTTTCGCAAAATTCACGAATTTTTCGGTGAAGCGAAACGGCGTAAATTCGCCCATCACTATTTAATAAATAAAAAGCTAAATTATTAGTTTAAATTGTCAAATGTTAGATACATTTCAAAAATCTATTTTTTGCCTTTATTTTTTCTAGAACCTGGAGTTCCAGTGTCTACAGGTAAATAAAGAACTCAACATCTGTGAGTAAAAGTTTAGAGAAGAAAAGACAGGATAATATTCCATTTGTTGAACATTCATGTAGCACAAATTAATCACATAAATTATTGTACATTCTTATTTAATAATATAAAAAACTAATATACTTCTAAGCAATGTTAATAACCTTTATTAATCATAGAGAAACTGACATATTTATTATCTAACACTGTGACAGAAAAATTATATTTGCTTTCAGATTGGATTATAGAAATAGGAAGTCCTGGCAAGCCAACTATATTTAAAGCAAGTGAGTATCCAAAATATACCTAAAGTCATATTTAAAATCACAAAATAAATTGAATGTTCTAATCTAAAAAAACAAGATTGAATAAAACTGTGAAAAAATCTTGAATGCAAATCTGAATCAAAATTTATATTCTTCTCATCATTTTAATGGGTCTACAATCTCACAAAAATATGTAAAAAACTTTGAATTGATAAATTCAATTACATTTTGCCAACTCCCACTGGCGTCTACATGAATTTACAAGCTTTCAGATGCTGAAGTTTTGCACTTAATAAATATTAGACATTAGTTTTTAAAGCCCTAACTTGAATTATGAGTTTTAGAGCAAATATTTGCCCCATAAATTGAAAACCAACATACAATAGTGGTTGTTTTGACTATAACATTTATTCCCCTTTCCCATAACATTCAAGGATTTTGAATTATATATTAAAAGATGATTCTGTCTTTGCTTACATTTTGTAGGACCTCTTGTACCACTTCCTGGAAGAAAAGGTAAATTACAAATTTGGTCGATCCCCCATGAAAAAAAGATTATATTATTTAAAGCTAAATATTATTTGTTAGCGTTACATGCATGGTATTTCATGACTCAAAGAATATGCTGTATTTGCCATTATTGTAATGGTTTATCAATCTGCACAAATTAAAATGCATGTTGTTTTTTTAGGAATATGGATTGTAGAAGTGAAATTACCCACAGAAACACTGCAGTTTGAAGGAAGTAAGTACATAAAAGCAGTTATTAAACTTTTTGCTACATAAAATACTACATGATTAAAATAGTCTTAAGCAGTTTAGTAGAACTAAAACACAGAAAAACATAGAGGCTGGTTTATTAAAGGTCACTTTCACCAGTGAAACAAATTTGAGGTCTGTAAATATTCCAGTATTAATAATTTTATTGCTGAGTGTGAAAAGATATTAACAGATATAATTTATCTTAATTAAGTTGCAAGGATTTCCGATACACTTGAGTTGAAATAAATTTCCGTCAGTGTAAAAAGCTTCCAATTTTTCACATCAGTGAATTTGGATGGTTTTGGCTTATAAGATATAATTGCTTTCAACGGCTCATAATTTGGGAACACTTCCCAGAGAGGAAACCAATGAGAAAAGTAATGAGTTACGGGGCTGATGTATTAATGCAAAAATATGTGTTTTCTTATATATCAAATTATTTTCCCACATAGGAAAGATCTGTGGATATTTTGAACATTAATATCCTACAGAAAAGTCAGTGTTATAAATATGTATCCTTAATTGTTTTTATTTTAGAACCTAAAGCTCCAATACCAGGAACAGATGGTGAGTTGAATTTAAATATTTCACTCTCAAACATAAGAAATGATCTGTAAACAAACCAGTTTACTAAACTAAATTGTATTACTTCCGTTACCTATTATTTTATTATCCCTTAAGGTTTTGTTAGCATTTTTTAATGAACATATTAAGAGATGCATGCATTTTTAGTTTTTTTTTTTTTTTTTACAAACTCTGCTTGTAATTTTAGTTTATCCTAAGCAGTAATTTGAGGTCATTTACAAATGTCCCAGATGCACTTGCAGCACTATTGGTCCAGCAGTAAGGGCAGGGCTTTGCACCAGGCACTGCAGGCTTTCCCTATCTTGCATGTCATTTGATGCATCAGTTAGGTTTTTAAATGGGAGTCTCCCTAATGTCTCTCTGAGCACAATGTCTCAGACAGCAATGCATTCATCAGGAAAGTGCAGGCCCTTCCAAGGTGGGGGCAGGGTGTACAATGTGAATTTTACTGTGGTGAGATCTAATTTCACACTTTGATAAATCTGCCCCTAGTGTCTCTGAAGTCAACTGCTCACATATAACCCCATTCCAAGAATGCAGAAAAGAGGTCTGATGCAAAATAGAAGTCTGATGGCATGATGTGATGCCACTGGGGTTTTACTAGTGAAATGAGCTCTAAATGGTACTTTACTTAGCAAGTAAAATTTCCAAAGTTTTCTTATAAAGTAGAGATATCATTGAGGCCATTTTTCTGTAAAGTACCATAGGGGTAAGTTATGTTTGTTTTGGCAGGGTGCAAAGTGCAAAGGTTTGTGAATGAATTGTGGACCAATGCTGTAGCACGTTATGCACATTCTTATATTTTTATTTTGCTCAATAGGAAAGTGCATACTGTCAAATTATTTTGAAATTCAACATTTTGTTCTAGATGTTCACACCACACTACTACTTATGTAGAGAGTCATGTGGAAGTTCATAACAGTGTGATATTAAAGCTCATCACAGAGAATCTGTCCTGTTTTGCTTTGCCAAAAATTTTGCGAAACTGCAAAAAATTCTTGAAATGGTGAAAAATTCTCAATATGGGAGTCAATGGAAGTTTTTTATTTTGGCAACTTTTTTGTCCAAATACATTCAAGTCAATGGATGTTTTTTCTTATGGCAACGTTTTTGTCCAGATGTATTAAAGTCAATGGGCATTTTTTCTTATGGTGACTTTTTTGTCTCGATTACTTTTTTGTTGTGGCATATTTTTGCCACAGTTTCGCCATGAATCCATGGCTAACAAAAAAAATTGCTCACCAAGTTGCTCTGCCACTGGCATATAAAACCATTTTGTATTCATATCCATTTTAGGAGACTGGATGGTGGAAACAGACAAGCCAACCATGCCCATACCCTATAAACAGAGTAAGTAGATAAGTAATAGATATGTCCCTCTGATTATGTACAGAAGAAACCTGAGACAATATTGATCATGGCTAAATAATTAAATACATTTTCATTTGAACAGGGATTATATTCAGTTTATTTAAGTAGACAATACATTTTCAAAGTCTAATATGTATAACAATTTGAGGTTATACCAACACAGTTTCAGTATGCTCTTAAAATCTTTATAAATTATAACTGCATCACATCAGTAGTCTAAATGCAATTGCAGTTTTTGGCTTTTATTTACTTTTGAGATTTATCTCAGATGAGGACTACATTACAGCACTCCCATAGCAAAATAGATCATTTTCATTTGATCTTTCCTACATAGTGCATGGTATAGAATTGTTGAAATTTTAAACCAGTCTCTTTATTTTTTTGGATATCATGGTGTTTCCTCAAAAAACTTCTAGAATATTCTACAACCGTAGGTGATTGATTTTGTTTTTCTGAACCTTACAGGCTCATTTATTAAACTTTGGATTTATCTGGTCAAGGTTTTTAATGGGAAAACTAGAATTTTTGGTGGAAAAAAACCTCAAATTTTTAGAGATTAATTATACACCAAAGCTGCTAAAAATCCAAATAAAAAAATATGCCATCTCAAACCTGTCAAGGTCATGTAGAAGTCAATGGCAGATGTCCCTGAAGTTATTTCTTGACATTGTTATCTGCTAGATAATGCAATAAAGTTGGGGTTTTTCATCCCATAATCTGATAAAGTTGAATTTTAGCATTTTTAGACATTTTGATTGAGCCAAGCTTTCGGAATTTTATTCGTATGATTCGAACTGACACTTTGTCTCAGCGTATTATTTTGCTACAACTTTTTCAAGAAGATTTATTGATAAATTTGTTAAATTAATGGACGGGAGTTTGGTCAATTTTGTTTTAATAAAAAATTATATTAATTCATGTTTTAGTAAATAACCCCCTTAATTTGTGCTTCTCCCAAACAAATAAAAAAAATGTTCAGTTTTTGAATGCTAATTAAGTCTGGTCATTGATGTTCTGCCGATGTCTTTATTATTTTTATAGAACCTGGAGAGTCACTTCCTAAAGGTAATTAATGACCATTGGTCCTTTACATCTTCAAACCTTACAATCAAAATCACTTTTAAACCAAATGGATTGGGATCAGACAATATGAACATTTTCTGCACATAGAAAGAGACAGTTCATCCAAAAATACTGACATATGATCAAAAAAGGCCATACTGTGATCAAATTTATGATGCTGATGAAACTGCTATCAAACAGACTGGCACCCAAAATTTAAAGAAAATTAATTTTTAAAAACTATTTACTTGGCCAAGAATGATTGATAATATTCTCTTATATGAATCAAGAAAAGATTATAAAAAGCATTTGCTTCTTTGTTTAGGAGATTGGATCATAGAACTAGGACGGCCAGACCATCCAGGAAAATTCAAAGGAAGTGAGTACATAAAATATGAGATACATACTTATGACTGCATCATCTATAAGCTCCAGTTTCTAAAATGTAATGTTGGTTAACAACAGCTTAATTGTGAATTCTTGTAGCGCACAAATGTGTCAGGGCACATACAAGAATTTATGAAACCACTTCTAACTAGGTTACTTTTTGCCTTTGTCGTTTTCTGCCTCTGCATCCAGTGCTGGCAGCTGGATTAGCAAATGTCTCTGCTGATTCTTATACATGAGTATGGTCAATTGGGCCTGCCACTCAAAGACTATAAATGTTAATGTCCTAAAGATATTGTAGGGCTACAACATGAGCAACATCTCTCTTAAGGCAGATATGTAATTTTTATATTTTCTACACCGTCATCAATCTTGGAAAATATCCTTTAGCATGGTTCTTTGCACCATCATGGAGTCTTTAAAATAAGATATTTATTGTGATATTAGAGGCAGTTATAAGGTTAGATAGGATGGTAAGGTCTCAGGTTATCCATCTCCAACTCAAAACTGGCTGCATTAGAGCTTTGGGAAACACTCAGCTTCAGGCTATTCCAGGGAAACAGGGAAAATTCTGAAACTGAAAGTGAGATCACATTCTACTTCCTTGATGGATGATCAAAATCAAAACAAATCAGCACTCCACTGAGTACCCCTTCCATCCACCCAGATGAGGCCTGATAAGCTTTAAGATAAGTAGCAGTTCATTATGCAGAGAGCTTCTCAGTGGACTGCTGATTTGTTTCAAATACGCTGGGTAGAACAAGAAGAAGAATTTTCCTTTTGTATCAATTAATTGTATCGATTTTGTTTAGTGTAAGAAAGTACAAATTCTTAATTAAACCAATGTATGCTCAATACAATTCCTATGAGAAATAACAGATAAATAAAAATAGTTATATTTGTTTAAAAAGTTGAGTGACTGTATAATTGTTTATATTTTAAATGTAAAAATATAGAAATTATTTTTGTAAGCAAAAGCTTTCATATGAATAATATATAACATCATTAATTTAGAACTGATTTAATCACAATGTTGTCTGTCTGAATATTAACAGTAACATTATTATTCAATGTCACTTTTTTCCCAGTACCTATTGGTCCAATTCCAGGAACAAAAGGTAACTTTCTAAATCTGTAATACTTTAAAAAAGCTCATGTTATTTGGGGGAAAAAAGTATTTCCGTGAATTAGCAAGACCAGAAAAGTAAAAGATTCAAATATTTTAAATATATTATGTGGTTACCCTGCACAGATTTTAATCGTTGGGGGTCGTTTTATCAAAATGTAAGAATAGAGCTCACCACTGAAAAACTCACCAACTTTCTATTAATTTCTATGGGATTTTTAGAATAGTGATACAGGTATTGGACTTGTTATCCAGAATGCTCGGGACCTGGGGTTTTCCGGATAACGGATCTTTCCGTAATTTGGGTCTTCATGCCTTAAGTCTACTAGAAATTCATTTAAACAAATAAACCCAATAGGCTGGTTTTACTTCTAATAAGGATTAATTATATCTTATTTGGGATCAAGTACAAGGTACTGTTTTATTATTATACATAAAAAGGAAATCATTTTAAAAAATTTAGATTATTTGGATAAAATGGAGTCTATGGGAGACAGCCATTCCATAATTCAGAGCTTTCTGTATATCGGGTTTCCGGATAAGGGATCCAATACCTGTACTATTAAAGATACATAATGAAGTGATGAGGAGTGAAGGGCTCTAACGTAAATTAGTGGTTGATTGAGAGAGAAGGATATGGATCTTAGCAATACTGCTTTTGTATTAGTATGATTTGGTAGCAGTTTAACAGGTTATATATAGAGATATAAGGTCAAACTTGTTGGACTTTTTTAACCTAACTTACTATGTTGAGAATAAAAGAAATAGGGCCTTATTTATCTGACTTTTTTAATGAAAAAAAGTTCAACCAAACTAGAATCCACAGTTGGACCTTATTTATTATTAAAAAAATCAAGATTTTTCAGATCAGGGACAAACGAGAAAAAATTCAAATCGCATCATTTTTCTGAGTTTTTTCCCAAATTACTCCTGAAAAGTCTCAATTTTTCAGATTTTTGTCTGAAAAGCCCAAAATAGTCCAAATAGGATAGGGACTTCTCCCATTCACTTATATACAACCTAGGCAGATTTTCAGATTCAGACTCTTTCCATCCTCTGGGTTTAATAAATCTCGAAAAATGTGAGTTTTTTCCCACTAGAAATTTGGATTTTATAGTTAAAAAAAACAACAAATTTTTTGAGTTTTTTGCATTCAGACTTTAATAAATAACTCCCATATTGTTTACCAACCAGCCAGCTTAATGAATCAGTATATTAATGAACATTCCTTCAGTAGTGATTGTGGCAGGTTTGGGTGGAAAGAGCACTTCCTCCTAACAGGATCCAAGATGGGGAGCTCCTGGATCATTACTTTTATAAAGAGGCTGAACCTTTAGACTGTTGCAGTAAGTTCAGTATACAAAATATGGCATTTCTAGTCATATTCAATCTTAGGGTTTAGTTAAAAAAGCTAAATTATTCTGTGATCACATTTCTGCATGCAACAACATATTTCTCAAATGACTTAATGATGCATTTGTTGTTTTTAGGACTGTGGCTCATAAAAGTGCTATTAGAAACTGGACCAGAGTATTATCAAGGAAGTGAGTATAAATAAATACCTCCACAATGTTACACAATGAAAGAAACTGCCCCTAATTTTGCTCATAGTCTGTACAAAGAGATCCCATAAAACTATGGCAGCAGAGGTATTCACCTGCACTAAGCACAATTCAGCAGGAACAGTCCCCTCAGTTTGCTCATAGTCTGTACAGAGAGATCCAATAAAACTATGGCAGTATAGGTATTCCCCTATACTAAGCACAATTCAGCAGGGACAGCCCCTAAGTTTGCTCATAGTCTGTACAAAGAGACCCCATACAACTATGGCAGCATAGGTTATGTACTAAGCACAATTCAGCAGGAACAGCCCCTAAGTTTGCTCATAGTCTGTACAGAGAGATCCCATAAAACTATGGCAGCATAGATATTACCCTGTACTAAGCACAATTCAGCATGAGCAGTCCCTATGTTTGCACATAGTCTGTACAGAGAGATCACATAAAACTATGACAGCATAGGTATTACACATGCAGATATGATATGTCAATTTAAAAGTTAAATAATACATTTTCTTGTTCTTCTTTTGCAGGACCTGTAGGTCCAATGCCAGGAACAGATGGTAAAATAATATTTCCTAGGTTTTCCTAAAACAAAAAGACAATAAGTACTATAATAACTACGGGGAAATGTATAAACATTCTAACTTTTTACTGAAATTCAATGTTTTTTTACTCTAAAGATGGCAAATGCCCATTTCTAAAATTCCAAAGATTTTAAAGGGATATTGTCATGGAAAAAAAAAATTCACATTACTTGGGGCAGCTGGGAAATTGACAAAATGTCTAGCCCCATGTCAGATTTCAAAATTTAATATAAAAAAAATCTGCTTGCTCTTTTGAGAAATGGATTTCAGTGCAGAATTCTGCTAGAGCAGCACTATTAACTGATTAATTTTGAAAAAAAAAAAATTTCCCATGACAATATCCCTTTAAGATTTATTAATCAAACAAACCTTGAAACTCATATAAAAATCTGCCGTCTAAAAATTGGTGAGTTTATATAAGCTTAAAATTAAAATAAAAATGGTAGAATGTGATTCCACTGCATTCAAGCTGCTCTTTCACATTACACAATCAAGTTTTGAAATTCAAGTTTTTCAATAAATAATTAAGCAATCAAGATTTTTGCATTTTCAAGATTTTTTCAAATTAGATTTTTTTTTATAAATTGGCCCCCAGATGAAAACTATTTAAACATGTTAGTTGCATTTGCTGTAATTAATAAGCATAGGCAGAACATGCCATAATCATAGCATCTGTTACTACTCATTAACAACAAGAAAAAGAACTGTCACAGTTGCAAATAGATTTTTAAGTTATTATTAAGTCATTGTAAATTATTTTGTATTAGTTTGAAAATTTGCCCACAACATAGCATTGTGTTAAAAAAAAAATTCTGCCGTTGAGGAAACTGGTAATGAATGCTGTAAAATTTAAACTGCCTATAATTCCCAATTCCAATTTCCTTAACTCTGTTCCAATATTTTTGATAATGACCTGAAAGATGAAAATTAATGATGAAAATGAATAACTGGTTTTCTCTTTGTGTAAGTGGGAAAGTTCCTAGTAAAGGCCTGGCTTGTTTGGGAGGAAGGGTATATGTAAAATTCTAAGGAGGTTATTTACTAAACTCCAAATGTCAAAAACTCGAAAAATTTGTGTTTTTTTCATAAAATTTGAAATTTTTTGTGAAAAAAAAATCTAATTTTTTTTGGAATTTATTATATCCCGAGAATGGAAAAAGTCTGAATCTGAAAATCCACCATCTCAGACCTATATATAAGTCAATGGGAGAAGCCAAAAAGATTTTTGATCTGTGCTGCATTTCGTGCAATAATCCAACATTTTCGGGGTTTTCAGGTGAAAATTCAGAAAAATTTGTGAAATTCTGAGTTTTTGGGCGGAAATTCAGAAAAATTTGTGAAATTCGTATTTTTCACGATTTTTTCTGATGTTTTCATGTAAACAAAATTTTTGGAAAAGTGCATTTATAAATAAGCCGACAAAACCTGTGTGGATTTGGTCACAGTTTTTTCAGAAAATATTGAGATAAATTCGGACTTTGATATATAAACCCTAAAGAAAACAGCTACCCCTGGTCAAAAATAAATATGGCAATGCATCTTGAAAACTACACATATTAACTATAAAGTAAAAAATATAATATATGTTTTTTTCTAGATCAATGGATAATAGAAACAGAGGAGCCATCTGCCCCAGTACCATTTGAAGAGAGTAAGTATATTATGATAAGTAAAAAGGGACCTTTAGAGTATGAAAACAATAAAATAGCTATACATGGGGGGTTATTTACTAATCTCCGAATACCCGAAATTCCCCAAAATCCGTAAAATTCTTGATTTTTTGTGTTATAATAGGCTTTTAAAAAAATCTTGAATTTTTCAGAATTTATTAAACCCTGAGGGCTAAAAAGCCGAATACAAAAACATAGCATCTCAAACTTGTCGAGGTTGCATAAAAGTCAATGTGAACAGTCCCATTGATTTTTGGTTGTGTCAGGGATTTGGGCAATTTCACAATGTTTTTTGAGCTTTCGGGTTAAAACTGCGAAATATTCTGAGTTTTTAGGGAAAATTCACGAATGTTTTTTTGAAAATCAGGGTTTTTCCCGCAAAGCAAATTTTTGGGAAAATGTAATAATAAGCGTTGTTTGCCCTCATTGGTTAATATGTCACCTTCGAAGGACTGGACACAATGGACTTAGGTCTTACAATTATGCATATTAGGGTTGAGACCTTTGCTTGCTCATAGTCTGGGCAAGGGGCGGGCTATCATAAAACAGAATGGTGACTCCACTGGGCAGACTAGGTGCTGTCATAGGGTAGGGCTGCCCTCATGCATATTTATGAAAGATTAAAATTAGAGCCTGCTACAGTTTGCCAGAACAAAATTACATGATAGTAACATATTGGAGCATAATATGCCTTTGAAAATTGCATATCATATATTGCATATGTATAGAGAGTGATGGAAAAATTTAACAGCTGATACCCAACAAGAACCTGCTGCTTGTCAACCCAAGCCCAACTGCACTCAAAATTCCCCACCATTTCTTATCCTGAACTTGAGCCAACTAGCTAAGATGATGTCAAAAATAGGCATAGTTGGCTTGGTCACATTAGTGAAGGGGTTGGTTTAAGTTTATCACCAAAACAGAGGAACTCAAAGCAGTCAAACACATTCTGATAAAATGACACATGAATCTGCTTTCCTACAGTAGGGGGTCGAATTTCAAAGTAATGGGAGTTTTTTTGAATCAACCAACCAAAATTTATTTAAAAATCTACTTTTTTTTTCTTTTGACATTTGAGTACTTTACTGTGGCAATTTATTGTTGGTGAATTGTAGATGTTTTCTTGCCTGCATTTTTGAGGGTGGAAAAACACCCTGAGGTCCATTGTGTGGAAATACCTTCAATCACACCGATCTCAGTTTGCGGACAGTTATGATTCCTAAAAACTCCAGTAAAACCATATAAATAATGATCTATAAATGACACCTGTGGCTTTAACTACACTCAATATGGTCCATATTTTTTATGCTGATTTCTTTTTCTATATCTGTTGAATATTCTTTTTAAATTTAATAAATCGTCTCCTATTTTTTTGATAGCACCAGGAGTGGAAATTCCCAAAGGTAATTCATAGATTAATGCAACTTTTTTTTAAATGTTACATAGATTTTTTTATATTTAATTATTAAAGGGACAGTAACACCACAAAATTAAAGTTTTTTCAAAGGAATGACAAAATAATTTACCGTTAACCTGCACTGGCAACACTGGTGACTTTGATTCAGAAACACAACTGTAGTTTATATAACAAGCTGCTGTGTAGTCACTGGAGCAGCCATTCAAGCACAGGATACACAGTAGATAACAGATACATTCTAAAAAAATCAGAAACATCGTTTGTATTCTACAAAATAATATAGTGATATATACTACTATTGTCAAATGATTTATTAACCTACAATTTAACAACATTGAAGTAGTAGTCCTTGAAGTTCTGAACCAGCAAAATTCGCATAATTTTCAATTTGAATTTTAGATTGGATAATACAATTGGGAGGCCCAGGTCGACCAACTACATTTAAAGGGAGTAAGTATATTGCATATTAAATATTTAATAAATAGTAAACAGAGAATGTTAAAGAAGATATTTGTGATTTAAGTTTTTTTTTAATTCAAAAATACATATAGCAATAGCAACACCTTTATTGCTACCTTTATTTTCAAATTCAAGGTATATTCAATTTCAAGTTTTCAGAAAAAAATTAAGAGGAAAAATTTAAGGAACTCATACAAGGTTTCAGGGGGGGAAAACTTGTTAGTTGCGGTATTTTTCCCAGATTTCCCAGGGTTTTCTTAAATTAGAAAAAGTTCAGCAGATTTGAGCTGCCAAACTTATTTTAGAAAACCTGCTCTAAGAAGAAAAACTCAAAAACCTGAATAAAAAAAGTTATTTCCTATAGTACCTTATGTGAGTTCCTTAACTCACATGGGATTTTTATAATGACTACTTGAGTTGAAAGACTTGAGCAGTCATAAAGTTTCCCCTTTTGAAATGAGGAAAATGTTTGAAAAAGAATAGTAGAATGCATTAGTACAACTGAGTTTTTTCACAGGCTTTAACATGATAACATTTTTTAATTTAAGCGTTTGATGTTTTTTATAAATTTGTTGGAAATTGAGAAAAATGCACTCAAATTCAGTAAATTTTCAATTCAAAATTTAGTAAATTATATTTGTATAGCATTGCAACTGTAATTTCACTGAGAATCATACTGTATAAACACATCATGTAAAAATATGCTTTCTCAGTAAACACTGAAACAATAATAATTGGTCTGAATGGGGATCACATGGTAATCATATGAGCATCTATGTGAACGTTACTGTTAAAGGACAAGGAAAGGGTACTAACAAGTGAACTTGTGTTAAAAAGCCTACCCATAATTAAGCCATCCATCCTTATCATTCCCCTCTGCAATAAACTGTGTATCCATTCAATCCCTGCAGCATACGCAAAACTGCTATCTACTTGTACAGAAAGTCCCATGATTCAGCTGGATTTCACCAAAACCAAAAGTCTTGGTCATGTGTAGTTCGCTCAACTAATAGGTGGTGCATGCACATTTTTTTCTGTTTGGGAGCACATCTTGTATTTGCATGAGAAAGAGCACTTTCCCACTAAAAGTCTTGCCCTTTTTAAGTGTGCATCCAGTGGAAAGAACGTTTTTGGCACATTGGCATTTAGTATGCAAATACCATATTGATTACATCACTTTAGGGAACAAAGCGGTGGCAAGTAAGAAAACATTGAGGAAACTTTGAATGGCACTGCAAATGACACAAGCAGTTTCTGGAGAAATTAAGTCAGCGATTAGGTACACGAGTGGACCCTCGATTAGTTAAACACAAAAGCAAAAAAAGGCTTTCCTTGTCCTTTAAATAAATATTTCCATTTCTAATTTATCCTATCTACCTCTTCTTCAGGACCTGAAGCCCCAGTTCCTGACAAGAAAGGTAATTAATGAAAATCATTTCACCTTATATATATCCATACTGTATAAAGAAGAAAGCTTGCCTGTTTGATTTTGGAATATAACTTCTCAGTGACCCTTCATTCATACATAAGGATACCAATAGGTACAATGGAATAGTTCAAAAACATTGGATATCCACTTGTAATGGCCCTGTGTATTTTGGGTCACAATCTCAAATGTTATTTTATGTTACCACACAGTCGCCAGACTTTTGCTACAACATTTTGCACAGAATAAACATGCATGTAGAGGTTTTCAAGGGTCCTGATCTGAACTAATGATTGCTCTTTAAAATTCTTTTATTTTAAATATGTAACATTAATGCCTTATATATTGACTAGTTATTAATAAAAGTACATTTCTTAACATTCTAATGCAGAAAACATAATATGAAAATTCTACAAAATTGTAGTTGATTTGAAATACTAGGTGCGATTAAACCAGAAAATAATAGAAACAACATTTTTTTTGCTATAAACATTTTTTTTGATTGAAGGTTATTTAGCTATCAATTCCTATATGTCTTTTTACAATTATTAATAAATAAGTTGACCTGACTTAATGTCTTGTGAAATAGCAAAATAAGAAGTCATTTTTCTTTTTAGGAATATGGATCATAAAAGTAGAACTACCAGGAACAGGAACTGTTACATATGAAGGAAGTAAGTAAAAAAATGTAATGATATTTACAGAACACTAAGGGGCAGATTTATCAAAGGTCGAAGTGAAGTTTCGAGCTATTTTTTGTGTACTTCGGCTAGGGAATAGTCATACTTCAATCTGAATTTGAAAAAAATTCGAAATTCGAAGGTCGAATTTTTTTGAAGTACTGTCTCTTTAAAAAATCGACTTCAAACATTTGCCACCTAAAAGCTGCCGAAGTGCTGTTTTAGCCTATGGGGGACCTCCTACAAACTGTATGGAGGCAATTGGGAGAGTTTGGTTGATCAAAGGTCGAAGTTAAAAAAACTTCGACTCGAAGTAGTATCGTACGATTCAAAGTAAGATCGTACAATTCGAAGTACGATCGTGCGATTCAAAAAAACCCAAAAGAACTTCGACCTCCATTCAATTCAATTCTTTTTGAATTCAAAGTTTTTTTAAACATCAAACTTCGACCTTTAATAAATATGCCCATTTACTAAACTTCGAAATTCGACCATCGAATTGAAAGAATTCGATAGTCAAAGTTTTTTTAAAATTAAATTTAGCAGTTTTCGATCGAATTAAAATTGTTCAATCAATTGTGGAAATCGTTTGAATTGAACGATTTAAAAAAAAAAAACACTTTTACTTCTAAAAACTTAGCCTATGGGGACATCCTAGAACCTATAGCCAACATTTGGCTAACATAGCAATTCGACAGGTTTAAGGTGGTGAAGTACTTCAATTTTCAAATGGTCGAATACTTGAAGTGTTTTCAATTCAAATCGAAGTCGAAGTCGAATTGGGCCTATTTGATGGTCGAAGAACCCAAAAATTACGAAGTTTTTGAATTCGAAAATTCACTTCGAATTTACTTCGACCCTTAGTAAATGGGCCCCTGAGTATGATATTTAAATAAACAGCAAAATAACACTATGTTGTGATTAAACAACCAAAACAATAAAAAAGCTGTTTAAATTTCCAAATAATTTGCATTGCAACCATTTTATATTAATGTGGAAAATATTTTTTACCATTTACGAAAGTCCCCCATGAAAGACTGTATATTAAACAAGAAACAATTATTATTTTGGGGGGGTGAATTTCTCAGATTGGTGCTAATGCTAAGGTGCTAATGAACTCTAGGGGTCAGTTTAGTAAGGGTCAAATTCGAAAAATCAAATTTTTTTTGTGTCAAAATTCACACATTAGAATTTTAATCCCCCTATTCAAATTTCATCCATGGACACAGTCCTAATACAAATATTCACCACCTAAAACCTGGCCAGTTCATGTACAAGTCAATTCAGAGGTACGTTGAGCCATTGGGAGATGTTGATAGCCTTCCTGAAATTTGAGGTTTTTTTCAGAGAAAAACTCGAACTTTACGATTTGAATTTTTGGAACTATGCAATGGAATACTAGACATTCACATTTTTCTTAAATAACCTCCCAGTCAGATTGTGAATATGTTCGAATTTATTAGACCAAAAAAAAAAATCACATGAATTTGAAATTTGATCTTTAATAAATGGGCTTCCCCCATTATTAAGAATTCATTGAATTCTCCTGATCAATGCAGTCAATTTGGTGTGGACAAAATGGCACAAAATTAGTAAATATACTTTGTGAATATTAGGGACATTTTTCTGGTCAGGAAAGTACTAAAGGGGTGGCCCAAAGTTAATTTGGGAGGGCCTATTCATCAAAATTCTAATTTGTGAATTTTAGTGGTATTTTCAAATTTGAACAAACTCTAACTCAATTGTTTATTTGTAAAATAAAATCAAATATATAAAACTTGATCGAATAAAACTGTGAAAAAAACCTAGAATGCATTGAATTCTATACTCTTTGTCATTTTTAATGTGTCTACAAATTCTCAAAATATGGAAAAAAAATCTCTTAAATTTTGCCTAGGACAGCTCCCATTAACTTATACATGAACTTGCAGATTTTTTAGATGCTGAGGGTTTTATGGATGCAGTTTTTCTGCTTTTTTTGTGCTTAATTAATATTGAACATTTGAATTTTAGTGCACAAATTTCTGAAAAAATGCAAAATTAGTGCTTTGATAAATCACCCCCTTAGTTTGTTATACAATAGCCTATCCTTAGCAACTTTTTTTTTGCCTTCATGCTTTATTTTTATAGTTTTTAAATGATATGCATTATTCTTCTGCCCTTTTCCAGCTATCAGAGGGGAGTCACAGACAAAAAAGCTATTGCTTTGTGAGGCCAAGGTTTCATTGTGATTGTCACGTTTTAATACTTTCTGGTCAGGACCTCTACTATTGATCTTTAGGGGCAGGTTTATCAAAGTTTGAAATAAGAGCTCGCCACATTAACATTCCACCACTTTGTCAAACTGTTGGGAATACTTTCCCAGTTCATATTTTTATAAATCAGTCTCTAAATATTTGCAACATTCACCAAACTATAGAACATTTTATGTATTTCATTTCTATGACTTTTTATTTCTTTTAAGAGAAAAAATATTAAAGCACCATTAACTTTTTACCTTTATTTCTCAGTACCAAAACACCCACTCCCTGATTCAGATGGTGAGTTCAATTCTTGATCAAATTGCTTAATGTGCTTAATTGACACGATTAAAAACAACATATGTTATTATACAATCTGGGCTTATGGAAATCATTTAGAAGGCAAACATATAAGTAACATTTTGGTTTGGATTTGTGTCCTTTCACAAGACAATAACATAAGGCAAATTGAATGCATTACAAAGATTTAGCAAATGAGGTGCAGTGTGAACTATAAAAAAAAGTAAATATTTTTAACAAATACAAAGTGCTCTTTTGTACTTGCATATTCACACAGATATATTTACAGGTAGTCAAACTAGTAAAGTTAATCATAGGTATCTGGCAAAACTAATTCAAATTTTACATTTTTATTTCAAAGATTGGATCGTAGAAACAGAGGAATCAAGTGTTCCAGTACCATATGAAGAAAGTAAGTCTATCAATATATATATATATATATATATATATATATATATATATATATATATATATATATATATACTAAACAAGGTAGCCCCAGCACTCTCAATCTATAACCCCCATAAAAAAATATTCTTGCACAACTGAACTGTAACTTTCTTTAAAAAGACACTTTTAGTTACAACGTTTATACAAAATATAAATAAGCTGATGTGCCCCATCAAGGCAGTGTCCATGCGTGAGTCCTATCTAAGTAAAAAAAGTATTATCTTTGGGGGGAGAAAGACCATACCTGCTTTTCTCTTTATTTAGCATGATCTCTTCCAAAGACACCATTAGGCAGAGGTTGGGAGAGCCTGTAGTAAGCACAATACACCAGGAAAAGCCCTTTAAGTTTCCGCATAGCCAGTACAAAGCAATACCTTAGAACTATGCCAGTGTTAGAGTTCAGAGGCCATTTAATAGTAGAAACAGTCTAGGGGGTAAATTTACTAAAGAGCGAAGTGGCTAACGCTAGTGACTTTGAGCCAGCATTGCCACCCACAGGGACATCGCAGCCGCCAATTCGCTAGTGAACGGGACTATCGCTAGCGGTCATTCACACTCAGTCGCCCGGCGACTTTTCAATCTGGCAAACGGATGTTACTCTGCAAATTCACTAAAATGCGGATTTTACTGAACGCTACCTCTTTTGCCAGAAATGCCTTTGCCACCTCAGACCAGGCAAAGTGCTATAAAGCAGCTAGATCTTCCTACATCATATCCAGTGAGCCGAAAATGCATCAAAGTTCAAAAATGCTGGCAGCTTTTCTTTGTTTGAAGCAGAATTGCCTGCAAAAGTCCTGACAAACTTTAATTGGCTGACAAAGTTTTTTGGGGTAACAGATTTTCTCCACATATTTAATAACATCTGGAACATTCATTTTACAGTGGGCTCATGAGTAGGGAATTACAGTATATTTACTCACTTGTCTTTATTAAGGTTCCCTGGACATGTATAAGAAAAAGTGTTAACTTTAAGCATTTGCACCAACATTTATAATAAAGACCTCCATACAACTTCAAATTACCTGCCGTATACAAATTGAGCTCAATATCACTAGTGAATTTTTTCTAGGCACAGACGAATGCTAGCGCATTTTAGCTTTGAAATGCTTGCACTGCCAAAGTAACGCTAGTGAAAAGTCGCCAGCATTCAGCATCCGGAACAAAACTTTGCATTTTAGTGAATTAGCATATTTGCATCACAATTGTGCCTGACGAAGTGGTGCGATGTGTGCAAATCGGTCGCAGGCAACAATTCACCCTTTAGTACATCTGCTCCTAGGCCTTTTTGGAATTGTATGTGTTCATTTTAACTTAATTATTAAATGTAGAAATCATTTCTCTTCTTTGGATTTTTTCTAGAACCAGAAGCTCCACTTTTTAAAGGTAACCTAGAATTATTCTTATTATCTGGGAAGACATGATCAAAAGAAACCTAGTATAAAACTTGTATATAGTTACCATTAACAAAGCCTTAATAGCTTTCATTAAAGACTGAAACCTTGAACATTTATATCTATTTTTTTCTATAAACAGTAAAGTAATGTAGTAATATATTTTTTTTATATATTTGATATACAGTTTTAGCAAATAAACCGAATAGCTTTTCTTGTTCTTAAGTGAAAGGCAATCATATTTTTTCTATTGCAAAACAGATTGGATCATTCAAATGGGCCGCCAAGGTCAACCAACCAAGTTTAGAGGAAGTGAGTATATACAGTACTGGTATGGGATCTATTATCCATAATGCTTGGGACCTAAGGTTTTCTGGATAGGGTGTATTTTTGTAATTTGAATATTCCAAAATCTAACATTTTGACAATGTTTTATTATTACAGAAACAAAGGATAACATTTTTAAACATTTTTTTATTATCTTAAATGGACTCCATGGGAGTCATAATAGGAGTCCTACCCATAATTTGGAGTTTACTGGATTGCAAGTTTCAGGATAAGGGATCCCATATTTGTATCTTCATTTTACAACATATATAGCACAAGACATAGATACTAGATATTAACTGTTTTTTTGGGGTTTTTTTTTTACAAAACCCACTTTTTGTGAACTTGAATCATGGTTTTAAATTTTTAATTTTAATTCTTTTTTTAATGTTAAATATAATCTAAATTTAATCTAATATATATATATATATATATATATATATATATATATATATAATGTTTTGTAACTTATATTTTTATTGAAGAGTTTTTCAAAGATACAAGCATATCCATCATAAATAATAAAGTTACGATATAAAAAGAAAATTACAAAGAAAGAAAGATCAATCACAAAACAGAAAAGAAAAAAGAAAAAAACTCGCATGATGTCTGTGGATAGAGTAGATAAGTATATGATGAGCTCCACATAATCCTGACCATTACAAATTGTATTTTACAGAGTATAATTATACATGTTAGCACTCAGATACCCTCAGACCAAATATTAACATAAAATACCCTCACCACTGTTTCCAAATTAAGTTAAAGTGAAACGTGGCTATTTTAAATTCCCAGCAAAAATAATAACATGCCTAGCTGATAATTATTTATAATTAGTCTACAGTGTATGTAGATTGCTTGATTAAGCTCAGGCAAAATGCAAACACCAGCCTAACAGATGGACCAGAGCTGGGGTAAAACTTAACATTATGAGGCCACTCCATCAGTTAGGGGGGTGTTGAATGAAATAAAGCCTCTTAATTCCCAGTTAGACCAAGTAATATATATATATTTTTTAATCTACGTTATTATAGTTGTTGTTCTTAATATTTGATTTAATATTTTCTTAATATTTTCTAGAACCTGATGCTCCAGTTCCTGGAAAGAAAGGTACATTTCAAATATGTTGACACTGAAAGCATTATTTACAAAACAATTCTTAAAACAATAAAATATGTACATATATTTACATGTAAAGGATCTTCATGATTTAATATTTAATTGATATTGATGTTTAATTTCGTTAAGCAAAAAATGTCTTATACCATAACAAATACCATATATTTTTTTATTATAGGAGTGTGGGTCATGAATGTGAGATTCCCAACAGAAACCAAGCAGTATGAAGGAAGTGAGTATATTCTGGTACTATATTCTAGCTGAGTTACAATCAGGAGCAATCCTGGCCCCTCCGCCGCCTGAGGCAGCTTGGTGTTGCTGCCGCCCCTCCTTCCCCAGTGTGCTCACCTTTTTGTTCCGGGGTGGTCCACGAAGGCAGCGGAGAGGGATATGACGCTAGCGCAGAGAGCATAATTATGTTCTCTGCGCTAGAAGAACTGAATTTCCGGTTTGAAATTTGGATCTTATATTACCAGGAGCTGCATTTTTGCCGCCCCTGGTACCTAGTGGGGGGAAGCCGCCTGAGGCGAGTTACTCAACTCGCCTTATCGGTGGAGTACCCCGTGTTACAATTTACAGAGTTTACCAGCTGACAATAAGGCAAACCTGAGAGCAGTAGCAGGAGAGATAGAGAAATATCTCTACATGTACATGTCTACATGTACATAGCTTTGCCTATGAGAGTCAAATGGAGACACCTCACTGGTGTCACATACGGTAGAGCACTTCCTAGGGATTGGTAGCACTAGATAGGTACCTAATATTTAGGGACAGAGACAGGAGGAAAGTGTTGGAAGGGTTACTGTCTGCTCTGCTCTCATTTCCCTACAGAAATAGGGATTGGTAGCAGTAGATAGGTACCTTATATATAGAGACAGAGAGAAGAGGAAAGTGTTGGAAGGGTTACTGTCTGCTCTCTCTCATTTCCCCTACACAAATAGGCATTGGAAGCACTAGATAGGTACCTAATATATAGAGACAAAGACAAGAATAATGTGTTGGAAAGGTTTCTGCCTGTTCTGCTCTCATTTCCCTACATAAATAGGGATTGGTAGCACTAGATAAGTACATATTATATAAAGACAGAGATACTATGGGACAGACATCAAAATGTAAAATTAAAGCTCACCAAAGAAAAACTCATTTTATTTATCCCAGCGTATTTATCAAATAGTGAACACTAACTTTTACACTTTGATAAATCTAAGTGTGCATAACTAATAAGTTTGCATAACTACATTTTTTTATGTTGTATTGCAGTACCCCGAACTCCATTAGAAAGTATAGAAGGTAAGATAAAATTCCATTTGTTATTTCTGGAAAGACCACAGTGTACATTTAATAAAGCATGTCTAAATATACTTAAAATGTAAGAAAATGTAAACATATAAAAAATATAATAAGTTAAATGTAAGTTGAACTTATTATTATCTATTAATTCAGACAAGGTACTGTAAAAGGTTGTCATTGGTTCTGCAAAACCTTGGTTGAAAATATATATCTTTCACTCTCTACCATGAAAAAATACTGCATGGGGCATATTCATTCGAATTGGACTTTTTACCATGATTCTGCGTTTTTGTGCTAAAAATCATAATTTGAGTTTCTGAGACTTTTTAAAGATTTCTTTAGGACAAAAAACTCAAATGAAAATAAAAATCGCTACTTCAAAGCTGCCAAGCTCATAGAGTTCAAACTATTTTTCATACCAATTCAAAATTTGTGAGATTAATGGAAAATGATGGGTAAATTGTGATTTCACTGCTTTTTAGGTTTTTTTAAATATATTTTTAAGCATCAAGTTTTTGCATTTTGAGTTTTTTAAAAAATGAATACACATTTGAGTTTAGTGAGTTTTTAATTTTTTTTTCGATTTAAAAAACTATAATGGAGATATATCTGTCTCCACACTGTACTCGCCCCTTGTGATTCTGTAAACAATGTAATAAACAAATCTAAAGTAAACTGCAGTAATAACAATCACCATGCCTGTAAGTAGTGATGGGCTAGTGGTGGGCGAATGGGTGACAATTTTTTTTTGATGCGCGATAATTTTTTTTCACCTGTTGGAGTCTATGGTCCTAATTTTCACTTCGAAAATTGGCGAAAAATTTCACTCATCACTACCTGTAAGTAATAATGCAAACATTACAGGTTGACATTTTACTTACATATATTGTATAAAAAAAGTTTTGTTTGATTATATTTACAGATCATAAAGAAATTTTGCTTTAAATTTCCATATTGTCGCTCTTTTAAATGAAAGAATGAATTGAAATTAAATAAAATGAATGTTGCATTTAGGAGAATGGATTGCAGAAACAGAGGAGCCCACAGTACCGATACCATATGAAGAAAGTGAGTAAACAATTACTAAATGACTAGAAATGTTGTTTTATATACTAACTTGCTACAACTGCCTAAAGTTTTAGCAGTTCTACAACATTAATGATTCATACTTTTAGTTCATGTAGAAGTTAATGGAAGTTCATTTTCTTATCTTGCAAAGACCAGCCTTTAGTTCATGGTTTTAGAGGTTTTTGGAGATCAGAACGTACAGATTTTTAATTTGTTCATGAAACATTCCGGGGTTTACAGTTTTTGGACAGCTATTTCCATTAGTACTTTTTTTATTCTGACTAGTGATGGGCGAATTTGCGCCGTTTCGCTTCGCCGAAAAATTCGCGAATTTTGAGCGAAATTCGCGAAACGGCGAAAAATTCGCGAAACGGCGCCGGCGTCTCGTTTTTGACGCCGGCGCCCGTTTTTCCGACGCCGGCGTCCGTTTTTGGCGCCGGCGCCCGTTTTTGGCGCCGGCGTCCGTTTTTCGGAAAAAAAAAATTTTGACGCCGGCGAATTTTTTTGACGCGAATTTTCGCGGACGATTCGCGAATTTATTCGCTGGCGGCGAAACGCGCAAATTCGCCGCGAATTCGCGCCTGGCGAATAAATTCGCCCATCACTAATTCTGACCTTTTGATAACTTTCATGGCATTTGTGCTTTTAGAGAAATAGAGTTTAATTATGATTTCAAAAAGCTCTAATAGCACTAAAATTCAAACTTTAATAAATGGGCCTCTAAATGTAATGTCTATTGAATTTTTCTATTTTTTTCCCCTCTAGAACCTGAAGCTCCATTATCTAGAGGTACAGTAATTATCAAATTCAGAAGCTTTTTTGGGTTTTGGGTTATACAGTTACACCTGTATACAGAGTAGGAAATTACTTTTAATCTGTGGGCCTGATTTTGCAATTGCAATCGATAAAAATCATTAGGATTTATTAACTTAATGATTGATCCATAAAGAATTTAAATGACCATGGACCAGCCAAATCAATATTGCTAGAAAGTGGAATCAATCTGTGTCATATTGTATAAATATTAATTGAATCCACTAGAATTTTTTTTTTCCATAATTCATTGACTGTGGGATCCGATACTTTATACCAGTCATTCTTTGGGTTTGAGGTATTGAAGCCTTAGAACACTTGGACAATGTTAAATAGTTTCAATAAACTTGAAATTGGTCAAATTGAATTAAATTTAATAAAATTCGATGAAAAACTGAACAGCAAGGAATCACCTTTCAACACTCAAGAAATCTTACGTCAGCGTCTTAGTTGACATAATTAAAAATGTCAAACTAATTATTATTATTATTATTATTGAAGATATTAGTCATGAAGTCATGACAACATAATTAGGCTGTATCCATTATGCAGATGTTTTTACTACAGTATTATGCTATGAGAAAGCATTTTTCTGTGTTTTTTGTATCCGAGACTGTAACCAATAAAATGCCTGTTACTTCTTGTGTTTTAGACTGGATTTTTGAAATTGGACAGCCAGGGAAGCCAACAAAATTCAAAGGGAGTGAGTATTTACATTTGGTTGGTTTCATTGGCTTATACAAATATATGACTCTATTATCTTGTGTAAGGCATGCAGAAAATATTGAATAACCCTGCAGTACCCCATACAAAAGACTCATGTCCACGTTAGCCTTTCTGACTTAATATGGCAATATGGCATAATGGCATTACCCTATATTATTTTGCAACACTGCAAAAAATCCATGGCCCCATTCTCCTAGATTTTAACCTCTAGCCAACATGGCCTATTGATTGAGCAAGCTGTTGGTGCTTGGTTTGTGCTTGTAATCAGCTCAATATGTTGCTTCATAAATGAACTGTAAAAGTAAAAATAAACTGTAATAGTAATTATTAAAGCACCTTCTTTTCATCATTATTTATAGTGTATGGACAAATTAGAAATCAATCTCCCCAGGTTGCTATCCCCATAGTATGTCTCATGAATGTTATTGTGTTCCCTGAACTCTCTTATTGGATCATGTCATTACTTTTATTACTTTACTTTATTTTATTTTTCTTTTAGGACCTATTGCTCCAATCCTTGAGAAAAAAGGTAAGTTACAAATCCCATTTTGGAAACAAAGAGTTAATATTTACAAATGCAGTTACTGTAACTGTAATAAACATTTAAGTGAAGTGATAGTGAATAATTCGCTGCAGAATAGTGAAATAACGAGGAACTGGGAACTCATAAATAGTCTTTAATTATGTTAGCAATATGGCATTCATTATCACGCTTTCAGTGACTCTCTGTTAGTCTGTAAAGTAAAAAATAATTGTTTTATTGTTTCATTCAGGAGTATGGATCATAGAAGTGAAACTGCCAACAGGGACGGTGTGGTATGAAGGAAGTAAGTATTTATAATATATATATATATATATATATATATACACACACATATACACAGTTTGGGTTCACAGTTATTAATCTGCTTAATGTGAAGTTACAGTAACCTATTTCTTGGGGCTTTAGATGTCTATGTAGTTTAAAACAATGGTGGGCTGGCCCATACAGACTTAATAAACCAAACCATTGCTTTTTTATATCTCTTGGTCTTGTAAGGGGACACGAGTGCTGCTCCTGATTCTAAAGCAATACTATGATAGTATACAGTATATTGATTATTTTATGTACAGTTACAAGTGTTTTTCTCCAAAATTGCAATATTGTTATTAAATTTACTTGTTGCTTCTCTATTACACAGTTCCTTCTGCCCCATTAACAGAAGGTAAGATAAACCTTTGTTGAATTCTAGGGAGGTAATTTATAATTCCACATTCATTTTCAAATTTGTCATACAGGAGGTACGGGATCTTTTATCTGAATCTTTTATGCCAAAACCCCAAATTTTTATTGTTTTTTTACAATAGAATTCAAATTTTAGTGGGAAAAAAACAAATTTTTCAGGATTTATTATACCCCAAAGATGGAAAAAATCAGAATCCAAAAACCTGGCATCTCAGAACTGCAGAGGTTACATATAAGTTAATTTAAGAAGTCCCGAAGATATCTTGATCTGCGCTGGCTTTCATCCAATAATCCGAAGATTTTGTGGTTTTTGGGTGGAAAATCTGAAAAATCCATACGATTCATTTTCTTCATTATTTTTTCGGGTTTTTTCCTTAACAGGTAATTTTTGGGAAAATATATTGATAAATAAGGGGATAAAACCAGTGCGGAGTAGTTTTCAAAAAATAATGACATAAATTCGGACTTTGATAAATGGGCCTCTAAAATACAGTTCTAAAAATTCCAAAAATATATAGTGAAAATAATAGTGAGCAGTGAAATTTCATTCTGACTAACCTTGTTGAGTTCTAATGTTACCCTTTATATTAATATATAATATTTGTATTACCTTTAGGAGAATGGATTGTAGAAACAGAAGAGTCGACAATGCCAGTGCTTTATGAAGAGAGTGAGTAGATATGTAGCAGGCTGGAGTATCCCACTTGTTATGCCATAATGCCATATTTAATGCCATATACATATACTGTATTTACAAATATTTGATGCTTAAATTAGCTTTAATAATAATACGTAACCACATATAACACCAGGTACCGTATATACTCGAGTATAAGCCGAGTTTTTCAGCCCCAAAAATATGCTGAAAAACTCTACCTCGGCTTATACTCGGGTCAAGTGCAAAAACGGTCGCCGGTGTCTAAGAATAGTCGCCGGGGTCTAAGAGTAGTCGCCGGCGCCTAAGAATAGTCGCCGACATCCAAGAATAGTCGCCGGCATCCAAAAACAAGACGCCGGCACCTCCAATGGGAGCAGAAACCCTCAATTTTTTGATTGAAACTTACCAGAAGCTGCTGCATTTCTCACCCTAGGCTTATACTTGAGTCAATAAGCTTTCCCAGTTTTTGGAGGTAAAATTAGGTACCTCGGCTTATACGCGGGGTGGCTTATACTCGAGTATATACAGTATTTTCTTTAAAGTCACTGAGGGGCTCTGTGACCATAAAAGGCACAAGGCTGCAGACTGAGTTATACAGGGAACTCTGAGTATCACTCATGTATTAAAAGGGATAATGTACCCCCTACTGTAAATGATAAGGATATTAGAAGTCACTGAGGGGTTGTTCTGTGACCATATAAAGACACAAGGCTGAAGGCTGAGTTATACAGGGAACTCTGAGTATCACTCATGTATTATAAGGGATAACATACCCCCTACCGTTATGTGACGATGCTGTCACATATGGTGCTGAGTATGAATACTCAGCAAATTTTTTAATAAAAATTGTACATACACATATATATATATATATATATTTATATATATTCTACAGTCTGGTAATTTCCCTATGGGACCAGACTGTAAATTATATCCTTATAAATAAAAAAGTTTATATAAGGCACCCAGTATTTTCCTAAAATTACATATTTAACAAAAACTTGAAAGCATGAAAAAGCATTACCTGGTTCTGATTTATATTTCCTTCCAGAACCCGAAGCCCCAGTGTTTACAGGTAATAAACAAATTGGAGATATACAATAACGGAAAACATTTCACATATTTCATATGTTCACTTGCATAATGCTTTATTTTGTGTTTAGATTGGCTCATAGAAATAGGAGCTCCAGACAAGCCATCAAGATTTAAAGGGAGTAAGTATAGAAGTATGCTTGGATCTTACAATAAAGCCTATAATTCTGTGTGTGGGAAGGTACAGTTGAAGCAGTTGGGATTTCACATTTGACCAACCATGTAATTTTTTACATAAGTCCTGCCTCTAGATGCCTCTAGCACCACCTAGAGTTTAGAAGCAGGATTTATCACTAAAACATGGTGCTTGGACACTGTGCTTCAAAATATGAAATCTCAATGGCTTCATCTGTAGGTGAAATTCTGTACAGAAGCCAGGCTATTACCGAAATCAACATAACCTCACATAATGGAAGTCTAGCTTGCTTCTGCACCTCAGCTTGTGCTCCGCCAACAAATTCTCAAAATTGAATTGTGAATAATCCAAACTTGATTCAAGTTTTAATTTGAATTTCGAGATTTATCATACTCTAGCCCTTTAAGAACTGAAATTTGACTATTCACCACCTAAAACCTGCCGAATTACTGTATAAGTCAAGGGAGAGGTCCAGGGATCAATTTGGTAATTTTTGCAGCCTTTCCTCAAATCAAGTTTTTTAAATTCGAAACGAGTTTTTCTCATTCAAATCAAATTCTATTTGAGTTTTCGGGTTGATTCAACTGGTCTGAGCTGAGAAAATGTGATTTTATTAATACATGTCAGTTGGTTGAATTTTGAATTTATGGAAGTTTTAAAAAATACACATGAATTCAAAATTTGACCCATAATAAATGTGCCTCTATGTCTCCCAGACTGAAGTAGTCTAAACTGTTTTGTTGCTCATCTGCATTTTGGGCATTTTGAAATATTCGCCATTGCAAAACTAATTGCAAAAAAATGGTCTGTGACACTAGCTAGCACATTAAATTCGAAGATTGAGTCGCAAAACAAAAATGTAAAATACAATCTGCAGCACAAAAAGTATTAAAAGGTAGTGATGAGCTAATCTATACCGTTTGCTTTGCTGAAAAATTTGCTAAACACATTGAAGTCAATATGCAACACATTGTTTTGACGAGCAACAATTTTTAACTGACACAACTCTTTTTTT
The DNA here is from genome assembly GCF_017654675.1 of Xenopus laevis. Classification (NCBI taxonomy): domain Eukaryota; kingdom Metazoa; phylum Chordata; class Amphibia; order Anura; family Pipidae; genus Xenopus; species Xenopus laevis. The sequence goes on along the minus strand of NC_054383.1, from coordinate 134,709,696 downwards.
CTCACTATAAATGCATTAAAGTCAACGGGAGTTGTGCTGACTTTATTGTCTGGGCGACTTTTTGTCAATGGGCTTTTTTTCTTAGGCAACTTTTTATTGTCTCAACATCTTTTTTGTTGCAGCAAAACTTTGTCAATGCAAATCCATGCCTGCTGAAAAAATTCTTTCATCACCAGTTAAAGGTTTTGACAAGTTATAAAAGTTATTTATTTAGTTCCACTTCTTTTTAGAACCCGTTGCACCAGTACCAGGAAAGAAAGGTAAGCTATATATCTGACTGCTCCTGTCTATTGACATAAGTATATTGGATACATGTAATGGGAAGCCAACTTTATTTTATGGATTTTCATAGTATGAATTTCTATGAGTTGAGTACAGCCGATGACCCTAAAGGGATACTGTCATGAGTTTGACATGAGTAGTTTTTAATCTCCGTTCATTATGCATATCCTGTACTTGCAGAAACAGCCAGCACAGCTTCATGCAAATCCTTTCAGAGAGCCATTGCCTTAGCTATTTATTTCTTATCCTGAGGTCATATATGAATATACTGATAATTTCTCCTGCTGGGTGCTATTCGCCTACCTATCTCTAGGTGGCAATTAGAAGCTTTGTCAGTGGTCCAGACTATTTCTAAGGTAAACATTCTGAAGAATGCTAGAAACAAACTACAGCCTTCAGGTAACCTACTTTTTAGAAGGGTAAGGTGGACTGTCACCTTACCCTTACCTGGATGACAGCATAGCCAGGTTTGTCCATTTATCCACTTGCTAGAAATCACAATTGTGTCTCCATTGACATGTGCTATTAGCCTAAAGCAAAGCAGTATTAGCAGGAGAGGAGTCAGGGACAGCTGTTATCCCACTATTCTGAGGCCTGGCTAAGCAGAAAAGACTCTGTATGCATAACCCTTGGTAGGAGAAGGATACTAACATCAAACTGCAGGGCAGCAGTAAAGAAAGTCTACACTAGAAATTATATAATACTTCCATTAATTGCCATGGGTTCCTATAATTAAAAAAGCATACTTTATATAGCTTCATATAGCCATTTATAAATGGTTATGATTGTTTACCAATAAAGTTTGCTTTTAATTACAAGAACCCATGGTGAGACTCCCATTAATGGAAGCATTTTATAGTTTATAGTGTTGTGTTGTCTATTCTTCCATTGTCCCCCACACCATGTAGAAATAAAAGCATAATAGTTTAAGAAAATAATGTATATATATATATTAGCTCTAGGGGTGTAGGGAGTGCTGGGTAGCATCTCAGAGTATTATATGTTTAGTAAAGGAAGTCTGTAACTTAGCTTAAATCATGAGTGTAATGTGGTAAGAACTGTGGTCTTTCCATGTAAAACGCAGCACTATTATATATTGTTGAAATATCGTTTGTAAAAATATCTCCAAGTCTAATTGTAGCACAGTTCTAACCATTGCATTATACAAATCATGAAACTGAAGGACTTTCAGATAAATAACTGGAATGGCTTACCTGCTGCCACAATTGTAAAGTTAGATATAAAAGATACACCTGTTTTTCTAAAAATGTATTTCAGTAAAGCAGTATTAAAAACTGAAAACAGCATTTTTCCTGATAACCATATCCCTTTAACAGTTTAAGCAATCAATCATTTACAGACTGATTGTAATACTATATATATTAATTTATAATATGATGGTTTAGTGATTGTTTCTCCATCTGAATAAAGGCGAAATGTATGTTTCTCTTCAGGGTATTGGATTATAGAAGTGAAAATGCCAACAGGAAAAGTACGCTATGAAGGAAGTAAGTAAATATTATTTTGATTCGCACCTATATCTATATCAATTTAAAGTTAAATGAGATACTGTATAATATCTAATAATTCTTCTTTTAAAAATGTATTAAAAGTGTATATCCCATTTGCAAGACCAACAATTCTATTTTCTCCCCCTGCTTTCATTGAGTATGGTCACCCTACCATCCCTTTCCCCCTGGTATATTCTTAGCAGTCCTAGTTTAGTTATGATGTGGTGCATGATGCAAGTTGCACATCATCATTGGTCCATCACAAGCTACACAAAATTTACTTTAGCCAATACAAAGCCAAGCATTCAATATAAATTATTGGTTATCTATGAGAATGTGAGACCAGAAGAGCAGAAACCCAGAAAATATTGAGTGCTAAGAAAGGGGATGAAAATTCCAAGACTGCTATAGGGAATGATGAAGGGTAGAAGGTCAAATAATGTGTTAATCTAACTTTAAAGAGTCAATTTTTATGTTTTTAAAGTGGCATTTCAGAATGAGAGTAGCATTTATGATGCGGTATATGTGAAGTAGATGTATTATATCTGACAGTAACCTTGACTGTGAAGTTTAAAGTATCACTTTCCTTCATTCTTTTCTTACTATTCATTGAGTGTTTTAAGTAGATGTATTACTTTAGTATTTGTTTGATATTTCAGGGCAATTATAATGCACTGTAAAATATGTTAATTATTCAAGACAAGTAACTTCTTGATATTCTCTTTTGTAGAACCTGTTTCTCAATTACCAGGCACAGAAGGTAATATAAGGGTCATTTTCTATAGTTTTAGGAAACATGTCTTGCCTATCAAGAATATTTAAGGTTTATAGAACAATGTCAGAGTACCAAAATATCATTATTTCTATAAAAGCAGGATCTTTATTACAATAAACTGCAATTTCTCCTATGCTAAAAAGGAATTCTGTGGTTGTCAGATATAACTAAATTCAGATTTCTTCAAACCATGCAAATTAATGATGGAATATATTACAATTTATGTTATTGGTAGAGGAGAGAGAGATATGATAGATGGCAGTAACCATAGATACATCTCACCAATACTGACCTGTTTATATTTGAACAATATTTATTTGCCCATTAAATGTCATAAATGTTCCCTAAAGGAGGGGAAAGACAAACATTTAAATTTTCGGGTCGGAACCATTCAATCGAATATTAGACATTTGAATTTTTTCTTAAATCACCACCCTGTCGAATTGTGAGTATGTTCGAATGAAAAAAAATTCACGTAATTTCGAAATTCGACCTTTTATAAATGGACCTCTTAATATAAACAGTACAGTGAACAGTATGTTGATATTTGTATGTAGTTGTAGATTTGTAAAATATTTGTATGTCAATAGTGTAAAACGTTTCTAGATTTTCTAATTAAGAGTATTTTAACAAACTGCCACAATTTACAAAGGATTTTCTGCTTTGCCAAAAGGCCCAATTCATCAGAATTGATTTGACTATTTAAAGCAGTAGTATACCCCCTACTTCAATGAATAAGGCTTGGGCTTAACATAGTTTTAGTTATTTTATTCATGAAATGTCTTTTTTTTTTGCTCTTTATTGAACTGGTATATAAAGGATTTGAAAATAAAGTTTCAATATGACTGTCAGATGAATCCCAAACAAATGCATAGTCTTATTATTTTTAGGAGACTGGGTTGTAGAAACAGAGGAGCCCACTGTTCCGGTACTATATGAAGAAAGTAAGTAGATAATGTATATATATATATATATATATATATATATATATATATATATATATATATATATATATATAATGATTTAGGATCAAATATAAAAAGAAAAATAGGGCTTATTTGTCTCTGTATATTTAGATAAGGAATATATTATATTAGCCTAATCAAAGTAATCAAGGAGAAAGACAGTTTTTTTCTGAGAACAGTCAAGTTCACTGATACAGTGGGTTATTTAAGATACAATCTCAGTTCTCATTAAAACAAATAAAAAACAGCTGCATGTGTTGCCACTATGTACTTTTATATATGATAATGAATAGTAAAATTGTTATTGGACTCTGGAAAAAACTAATTTATTGGTTTTGACCTGTTTTCTTAGATCCGGAAGCTCCAGTGTCTACAGGTAACTTCAGATCATCATTGGAAGGGCTTGAGGACAGAAAGTCATGAAATTTTTCCTATAGTTAAAGTCCTATTACTTTTTATTTGACATTGTGACCAACAAATATATCAATTATTTTTGTTTCAGATTTCATCATAGAAATAGGTGGTTCAGGCAAGCCAACCAAATTTAAAGGAAGTAAGTACACAGAGTGTTCCTAAATTACACATAACATATATTGTGCCACAGAACTAAAGGAACCTCAACACCCACAGGGGAGAGAAACATTCAAACACAGTCTTCTAGACAATCTGCTTAAATGTTAAATGTACTATCCTCTAAGAAACAATTTCCTGGCAGTCAGATTTTATACTGTATGTATGCTAAAATGCAGAATGCTGAGAATCCTTTATATTAAAATATATCTGCTTGATGTTAGCATTTTTAACAGAGTTTTGTCAACATTTAGGCGGTTATTTATCAAAGGTTGTGTCTGTGAGGTTTTTTTATACCTCGAATAAACTCACAACTCAAATGTTTTCTCAAATGGAAAAAACTCGAATCAGTAAATTCGGGGTGAAAAACCTGAGTATTGAAGTTTATAGAGTTTTTGAGTGAAACCCACCGAAAAAACCCAAACATCCAGAAGGCTACAAACATCTTCAAATGGTTGAAGGGACCTCTGCCATTGACTTCTACATGACTTTGACAGGTTTTAGATTAAGTATTTTTGAATTCAAGCTTTATTTACAGCTTCAGGGTATTATAAATGTAAAAAAAATCAGAGTTTAAAAAAAAAAACTAAAAAATTTGAGGGTTTTTTTACCCAAAAATTTGAGTTTCTACTCACATAGTTACATAGTTACATAGTTACATAGTTAAATTGGGTTGAAAAAAGACAAAGTCCATCAAGTTCAACCCCTCCAAATGAAAACCCAGCATCCATACATACACCCATCCCTACTTTTAATTAAATTCTATATTCCCATACCTATACTAACTATAGAGCTTAGTATCAGAATAGCCTTTGATATTATGTCTGTCCAAAAAATCATCCAAGTCCCTCTATCAGCATCACAACATCACCCGGCAGTGCATTCCACAACCTCACTGTCCTGACTGTGAAAAACCCCCTACGTTGCTTCAAATGAAAGTTCTTTTCTTCTAGTCTAAAGGGGTGGCCTCTGGTACGGTGATCCACTTTATGGGTAAAAAGGTCCCCTGCTATTTGTCTATAATGCCCTCTAATGTACTTGTAAAGTGTAATCATGTCCCCTCGCAAGTGACTTTTTTCCAGAGAAAACAACCCCAACCTTGACAGTCTCCCCTCATAATTTAAGTCTTCCGTCCCTCTGACCAATTTAGTTGCATGTCTCTGCACTCTCTCCAGCTCATTTATAATCCTCTTAACGACTGGAGTCCAAAACTGCCCCCATACTCCAGATGAGGCCTTACCAGGGACCTATAAAGAGACATAATTATGTTTCATCCCTTGAGTTAATGCCCTTTTTTATTCAAGACAGAACTTTACATTTGAAAAAACACAACTTGAGCTTTAATAAATAACCCCCTTAAAGAAAAATGTCCAAAACCATTACAAAAAGCATTTTACCTGTATATCAATAAGGTTAATAAGCTATCTCCATATAAATTAGTAGATTTACCAACAGATATATAAATATGGGACCTGTTATCCAGAATACTCAGGACCTGAAGTTTTCCAGATAATGGATCTATCCATAATTTGGATCTTCATACCTTAAGTCTACTCGACAATTATTTAACCATTGAATAAACCCAATAGGCAGCTTTTGCTTTCAATGAGGATTAATTATATCTTAGTTTGGATCAAGTACAAGGTGTTGTAATTATTATAGAGAAATTTAGGTTTTTTTGGATAAAAATTAGTCTATAGGAGATGGCCTTCCCGTAATTTGGAGCTTTCTGAATAATGGGTTTCTGGATAACAGATCTTATACCTGTATTCATTAATAGCTGATGATAGGGGTAATTTATGATCACCAAGTGCTCTATTCTATACACAGTTGGATATGTTGGTCACAGTTGCTGCACAAGAAATAATCCCATTCATTAAAGCATCCAGAGCTGCTCCTTACATTTGGGTAGAATTACACCTAAAGCAGCCTCCTTTTATGAATTGATTGCCAATTGATGCATGCAAACCATGTAGCTACCCCTATATATGAAGGTAGTGGTAGCTCCAGGATTCCCACAAGGGCCTGCATCAAGTGGTGCAGTGAACTTGTGGCTAGAGAATCAAATGCCATTTTGATTGCCTATAAATGCACCACCACATGTCCTTCTTGAGGCCAAAATTCTTCTTGAATTAAATAAAAAATTGTTGGTAAAAACATGGTAATTGCATCTGAAATGTTGTGCACTGCACTTAGCTGTTGTAAGTAAACCCCTAATATAACATTTATATAAATTACCATGGATTTTCCAGCTAGCATTTATTTTAAAGCAGACCAAGCATGTAGATTTTTGCATCAGGGATCATTCCAGACCTATAGAGCAATGTGCCTTCCATGCAGAATTGCCACATTTTCTGCTCTCCATTGACCAACCACTGTTTTTAGAATTAAGATTCAATTCTTGCTTTGAATGGTAACTAACTTTTTATCATTCCACAGGACCTGTTGCACCAATTCCTGGAAGAAAAGGTATAATAGAAATGTGATGACCTGGTGATCTGGTTTCAGTTGACTACAACAGTATAATTGTAGAAATATCATAGTACACAGAAAACAAATATTTGAATAGGGTCATGTCATAGGGTACATGGCATAGTCTGTGTTACTACATAAAGCAGTGCATAAAATAGAGGATTGCTTTAAGATTTTACCCAGTCATAGCAAACAAATCCTGAGCTACCTACTTCCACTGCCTGCTTTCCTCAGTGACTCATGGGTGCCATTGGCACTTAAAGGCACATTCATCAAGGGTCGAATTTCAAATTCATTTTTAAAACTAGGATGAATAGAATAGACCCCAAAACTAAAAAAACTCGATTCGAATTTTTTTTCTCCAAAAAAACTTGAATGTCATGAAGGCTGCAAACAACTCAAAATTGATCCCTGTCTCAGATTGACAGCAATTCGGCAGGTTTTAGGTGGCGAATAGTCTAATTTGAGTTCTTAAAGGGACAGAGTATGATAAATAATTACATTTTTTTTTAAAAAAAACTCGAATTGAATTTGAATAATTCCCTAGTCAAATTTGACAGTTTTGATAATAAAAAATGAGAAAATTTGAATTTCTGCCCCTTAATGTAGGTTTCCTGCATTACAGGAGGCCTAGCCAATCTCTATACAGTGGGTGGGATCCCAGTTGCATATTATTTTTAGTATGCTTGCTATTAGATTTCTTAGATTTTCTGTGGGTGCAATGAACTAGGTAGGAGCCCCCTATCAACAAACATACACATGTGGCCTCCATGCCCCTGTTCCCCCTCTGGACCAGTGCCAGTGTAATGAAATGCCTGATATGTGGTGGGATTGCACTCACCTGTGGATTGACGGAAGGTGTTAGCAGCAAAACATGTTCTGTTATTGCAAACCAAAGTGGTCATGATGGGTCCAGAAGGATGTTGGCAGAGTGTAAAGGGAGTGGCTGCAAGGTCTTCTTCTCTGCTAGTTATGCTACTGGAAGGGGCCAATCTACTAAGTGGGTGCTTGCTGCAGATACATTGGTTATGTTTACCGGGGACCACTTGTCAGTCACAAATGATGACTTCTTGAAACTGTGTCACATGACATCTAGTAGAAGTAAATCTAGAGCAACTGGATTTGCTGATTAAGCATTGAAGACGTTTCACTACTCATCCGAGCAGCTTCTTCAGTTCAACTGACTGGTACAGGAAATCACAGGACATGCCCAGAACTCATTTGAAAACAGAGACAGATTTCTTAATCAGTAACCATATTTAATTGGCCAGGGGGTATCTTATTAACTAATTTGAGACTTCCCCCAATGTCCTTTAAGTATTAATTGGCATACTATTATGTGCTGTTTGGCTTCTGTGTCAGTCTGTACAGAGACACATTCATGTTTTCTATTTTTTTTCAGGAATTTATACTATAGAAGTAAAATTACCAACAGGAACTGAACTATATGAAGGGAGTAAGTAGATTTAAGATTAATTAATGTTTACAAATTGTTTGCATAGTAAAAAAAAACAAACTCACCTAATCATAATTGTTACTTTGACTTATCTCTGTCATGTTTCCTCAAAAATCAGAATTAGAATTTATTCAAAAAACCAACTGTCCTAGAATAATCCTTTGACAAAATCAATGGGAATAGTATTGTATGTCAATTATATCAACAAGCCAATGACATCCTCATTCTATGAAAATATTATAGGGCTGTCCAAACTGAGGTCTCCAACTCTACAAGATTCCCTCCAAGTTTGCCTGTAATTTCCACTGATATCATTGTGTAACATCAGCTCAATATAAATAACCCCTAGATATGTTGTATGTTAGACAGTTTCAAAAAAGATGTTATCGATATTGGGTTGTGAAAAAACAACTTTTTTACTCCCCCAATGTAATTAAAGGGGAAATGGTAGAGGAACACCAGTCTATTGTCTATTTCTGTTTAATGTTAAGTGTAGATAGCCTATATTCCACTTTACCCCTACTGTTTTGGAAAACAAATCCAGTGTGATAAGTCATACAATACACATAACTGGCCCCAAGTCCCCCTGTAAGAGCTGTGTACTATCTGAATCCTGTAAGCAGACTAAACTGGGCTTCCTCACCAAATGAGCAGTATTTGCTGTGCTTGGTTCTATTACAGATTTGGATTGGTCCCTATAATTGCCCACCCAGTATGTCATGTAATTGCCTTCTAAAAGCTGCCTTTGGATTTGGCAGAAAGAATCAAACTTTGTTCTGCATTTACAAAAGGGCTGGTCCCTTTCTGACTTACGAAGGCAGATTCCAAGAATTCAAAAAATGTTAGTCATTTTGTACACATGGAAGATCACCGAAACTGCCCAGCTGTAACCACCACAGCTGTACCCACATGTTCCATTGACCTACAGTAGCAGTGCCCAACCCTAGCATCATTCACATTCAGAACCACCATTATCCAAATTAATTCAATGATGTCTGGTGCACAGTGGTAGAGGTCCAGCAACCAAAGGCACATAGAATTGTTGCAAGCAAGGAACATCCTCACATGGCCTGATATTGTCACAGGGGTAATTTATTGTTAGAACTTTACTTGAGATGAGTAGTTGTATTAAAATGAAAAGATTTTTTAAAAATAACTTCATAATAATCATTGTGAATTGTGTCTGACATGGAAATCAGACATGGGTGTCTCCAAATATAACCTTAAGTCTATTAAGAAATATTTAAATATTAAATAAATATACCCTATAGTAATTGGTTGCCTCCCATGAGGATTAATTAAAAATAAGCTGGGAACAAGTGCATGACTCTGTTTTATTACTACAGAGAAAAATTAAATTATTTAAAAAAAATTAAATTGATTAAAATGGAGGCCGTGGGAGATGACCTTCATGTAATTTGGAGTTTTCTGGATAATCAATTTCCAGATAATGGATTCCATACTTGTATATCATTAATTAGCACGTGTTGCTGGAAAGGCAAAATTATCTATTTTACTGTATCATGGAGTAGAAAAATAATATACTGTATGAATAAATCTTTACAATATTGCAATTTCATACTAAAAAAAAGTATGTTTGTTTTTTTTCTGGGGTTTAGCTGAAACTTTATTTAGATGTTATTTGGAAAAAGGAAGTTTTTCTCTATTTTGTTTTAGCTAATAACTATTACTGCATTAACTTTCTGCTTCCCTTTTTGTAGAACCCATATCTCCAATTCCAGGGACAGATGGTAAGTGGAACAAATATTTCTCTTTATTATTTTAATAGCAAAATATGAGGGAGGGGGTTTTAAAAATCAAATATTACAATTTTCAGGTCCCTTAACAGTTTTACAACAAATTCATCTCACTGTTTATTGAGACAACTAGCTTCAAAGTGCAATATGAGAAATTAACCTACAGGCCCATCAGTAAAATATTATAAAATATGGCCATATACTTGGATCTCTGAAGTGTATCAGTCTGCTTGACCAAAGAAACAGACATCATACTGCAAGAAAGAAATGGTTGAAAATTGGGACATTAATGACATACATATTGACTTGAAGATAGAAGATTTCTATCCAACCAACTTTTCCTCTATAAAAGTTTAATCATTTACATACAAATTCAAAAAGAGAAAACTCATTAGATCTTCACTTTATTAGCCTTGAATCATTTGCCATGACCTCTAGGCAAAATTTTCAAGGCAAACAAAAGTGAAGGTCTAATGAGTTTTCTCTTTTCTAATTTGTATTTGAATGATTAAACTTTTATAGAGGAAAAGTTGGTTGGCTAGAAATCTTAATCTTGCCTGACTGATCCAATAATGTTGCCCCATATTGCATGTGCAGGCCTGTCAGGAAAGGACTGCATTAACCTCATCCAACAGGATTTTCTAACCTGTCTGATAGATACAGTATGTGGCTAAAAATATTGGTAAATTTTCACTCATAGGCCAATAAGCTGCCAACTCAAACCCTTCAGACTGCTTTAATTGGCTAGTGTAGGGGCCATTTTAATAGTCTTTCCCAACCAATTAGCCCGCATATGGTCGACTTTGGTGGGAAAGAGTACAGGGCTTCTTATTTGGGTAAGATTTGACACTTTCCCTGTAAAAATAATCTACTATACACTTGTAGAGGATGAGCTTCAGGTATCAACTGCCATTATTATTCATTGTTATTACACGTATCCTCTTATTAAAACAACAAAATCCATTCAATTATCCTATGGTACAGTAAAGCAAAGCATGCACAGTATAAAAACCTTCTTTGTGAAATACAGTCAATATCTTTATTTTTATCATTGTGTTTAGGAGACTGGACAATAGAAACTGAGCACCCAACTATGCCGGTGCCATATGAAAGCAGTGAGTAGCTAAGAGATATATGTCTAAATATTTATGTAGATACTGCATGAGCTATCGCCTGCAAGGTTTAGTTGAAAATTAATCTTAATGCATTAGGATGAACGCCTATTATTATTTTCTTGCAAAGAAACTGAATAAAGACGTAAAATACTGCACTAACTCTAGTCTACACACTTCTTCCCTGCATATTAGTACTTGTACACCGTATGAGCTGTTTGAGGGTACAGATTATTGCTCTCATAGAACATTCCTTTTGTGTATATTAGTATTTATAAATATAGTTGTAGCTGTCATAATGTTTCTCTTACCACAGTTCCATATGAAGGTATAGCTTTTTGTTTACCCAGATTATTATTTACTGGGTAAAGTATGGGTGAGAGCTGACATATTATTACACAATAAATATATTTATGTACATATGGCTTCAAGTTGCCATACCACTTGGCTACTGATGAACAGCAAGACTGAATATTCTTAATAGGCCACCACTGCATCCCCAGCACTTACTTAAAAAAAAAACTGTGCAATATTTCCTATTTTTACATTTGATTTATTTTTTTTACAGAACCTGAAGAACCAGTCTCTAAAGGTAATTTATAAATAAGATGCTTTAGTAAAGTTACAGACAAGCTATTAAATTGTTAAATTATTCCAAATTGCATAATTGTGTGACATAGCCCTTTAAGCTTGCCATTGCTAAATATAAAATGAATGATTACCTTGTAATAATTAGTGATGGGCGAATTTGTGCCGTTTCGCTTCGCCGAAAAATTCGCGAATTTCGCGCGAAATTCGTGAAACTGCGAAAATTTCGCGAAATGGCGCTGGCGTCTCGTTTTTGACGCCGGCGCCCGTTTTTTGACGCCGGCGCCCGTTTTTGGCACCGGCGAATTTTTGCCGCGAATTTTTGCGGGCGTTTCGCGAATTTATTCGCTGGCGGCGAAACGCGCAAATTCGCCGCGAATTCGCGCCTGGCGAATAAATTCGCCCATCACTAGTAATAATAGAAACATTTTTAGAGACAATTGCTTATATTGGGATTTGACTGAAATAGGTAAAATAATTAGTGGGCCTTAGGGAAGAGCAGAATTGTTTTAAGGCCCCAGCTTATGTGAAAGTTTTGTTTCAAAAGCTATCTGCAGGTTTGACAACTCTGATTTATGATTTGTAACCCTCAGATAAGGACCCCAGACATCTAGCATTACCAGGGCCCCCTCTGATATCTCTTATATTGCTTGAATCAGATAATGTATTATTTGTTATATAACTTTTTAATACAATTTAATTATTATTTTTAATTCAATTTTTTCTGTACAGCAAAGTGGATCATAGAATTTGGAAGTCCTGGGAAACCCACAAAATATATAGGAAGTGAGTATACATTTATTATATTAAATTATTTCTGCAGTGCAAGAATTAGGTGGTGATTTATCAAAGTCCAGATTTAAATTTTTGCCACATTGGAATTATATTTTGGTTTGTTTGGTATTTATGAAGCACAAAAAAAAACCTCTGGCATTTAAAAGCAGAAGAGTCCATGTACAGTTGGCCTAGGCAAAATTCAAGCCATTTTCTAATTAAGAATGTTTGAGGTTTTTCAAGTTTTTTTTAACTTGTGAACCCACAAATTCATAGTAACATAGTAAGTTTGGTTGAAAAAAGACCATCAAGTTTAACCTTTTAAGTCTATATATAACCTGCTAATTGATCCAGAGGAAGACAAAAGAAAATCACATTTGAAAGCCTCTCCAATTTGCCTCAGAGGGGGAAAAAAATTCCTTCCTGACTCCAAAATGGCAATGGGACCAGTCCCTGGATCAACTTGTACTATCTCCCATATCCCTGTATTCCCTCACTTGCTAAACACCATCCAACCCCTTCTTATACCTATCTAATGTATCAGCCTGTACCACTGATTCAGGTAGAGACATTTGTTTAATAATTGAGAAAACATGTGTGTTTTTAAAATTGTGCTTTTATTCAAAAGTAAAAATTCAAATTCTGATAAATGGGTACAGTGGGTGTTCTGATCACTTAAAACTGCTCACTCGAGCAATTCTGAGCAGAGGTTAGCCTGCCACCTCTATGTCTGCTTCAGGCACAGCTATCCAATACATTAATAATCAAAACTGTTACAAACTGAGAGGGTCATATTTACCTCCAGGTGGCAGTGGTGTTATGAACCTAGATCATACTGTATCTGTCAACTTTCCCTTAATAAACTTGTTACTGAATGGGATTTAAGTAAATTTTATGATTCCAGTGAACCTTTTATTCCAATAGGATCACTTACTTTACTAAATCATTTTTAAAAATATTTTAATTGACCTCATCCAACAGGATTTTCTAACCTGTCTGATAGATACAAAATGTGGCTAAATATATTGGTAAATTTTCACTCATGGGCCAATAAGCTGCCAACTCAAACCCTTCAGACTGCTTTAATTGGCTAGTGTATGGGGCCATTTTAATAGCCTTTCCCAACAAATTAGCCTGCATATGGTCAACTTTGGTGGGAAAGAGTACAGGGCTTCTTATTTGGTTAAGATTTGACACTTTCCCTGTAAAAATAATCTACTATACACTTGTAGAGGATGAGCTTCAGGTATCAACTACCATTATTATTCATTGTTATTACACTTATCATACTCAATGGGATTTAAGTACATTTTATGATTCCAGTGAACCGTTTATTCCAATAGGATCACTTACTTTACTATATCCTTTTTAAAAATATTTTAATTGATTTACGCATGACAATATACACATGCAATTTATGCATCATAATGTTTCTATGCCCACTCCTTGGTTGTCAATTATTTTGCACTGATGAAACTATGGAACTAGCAATTTAAACATTAAAAAACTTTGCTTAAAATCTTCCCTATCTTAGTATAAGTATAGTATTTGTGCTACTTTGTTTAATCCTAATGTGTGTACTTATGTATCTATTTATCTTTCAAAAGAACCTAAGGCTCCAGTTCCTGGAAGAAAAGGTAATTTTCCAGATATATATCATTTATTGCATATTCATTTTAGGCAAGATATATGAGTGTTTTTTTACATAATCATATTTATGCTGTGTAGTAGGAACATCTAAATTGTTTTGATTTTTTTTAGGATATTGGATCATACAAGTAACACAACCAACAGGAGTAGAGGAATATATAGGACGTGAGTATGAACAGAATATCCACAATACGATTTAGAACAACAATACTGAGCTAATAAAGACTATAAAGACTATGGTAATTGTTATACTACTGCTACTAGTAATCACACTAGTACTGCCATTAGATTATTAATTCATTGTTGTAGAAGATCCACCTTTGAGGTTCTTACTTAAGTCCCATTAAGGGGAAGTTATATTTTTTTTTATTGCCACCCTGGCAATGAAGGGTTATGCTGACCCAGCTTTCAGTTTTAGTCATGCTTAGGCTTCCAGTGTTTCCGATCACTTTTGCTAGTTAACAAGCTTATTATCACCTACTGAAACCACAATAGCCTTTTATGTTAAAATCCCCTTGCAGAAAGGCAGGCAACTCATGGGCATTTCATGGTGGGGTAAGGCCAAATGGAGAGTAAATAGACCTTTCTATAGCAGGAACAAACCTCATGGCCATTTAAGATAGGGTTTCTCAAACATTTTGTAGATGCACGCCCCTTTTGTGGCCCAACTGTAGTTTGGGTTCTCCATTGCTACATAATAATGTTGAAAAAATTATCATATCGAAATCATCCCGCTATTGTTCTAAAAATATCTAAGGTAGTAAATATGCCCTAAGTCAAAATATCATCCCAATTGGCCTTCATACCGGGTTTCTGAGATTAAGGGGCAGATTTACCAAGGGTCGAAGAGAATTAGAGGGAATTTGCGAAGTAAAACAATTCGAAATTCAAAGTAATTTTTTGGATACTTCGACCATCGAATAGGATACTACGACTCCAAATTTACTTTGATTCGAAGTAAAATCGTTCGAATATTCGACCATTCGAAAATCGAAGTACTGTCTCTTTAAAAAAACTTCGACTTCAATAGTTTACGAAATTAAACCTGCTGAAGTGCTATGTTAGCCTATGGGGATCTTCTGATGCACTTTTCTAAAGTTTTTTGTAGTTAAAGTAAAATCATTCGCTTGATCCATGAAATCGTTCAAATTGCTCGATTCGAACAGTTTAATCATTCGATTGAACAATTTTACTTTGACTGCAAAATGGTCAAATTAGGTAAAAAAAAACTTTGACTTCGATATTCGAAGTCAAAGTATTCGAAGTCAAAGTATTTGAAGTCGAAGTATAGCCATTCGATGGTCGAATTTCGAAGTTTATTTCACTTCGAAATTCAAATCTGCCCCTAAGTGTAAAGTAAGCAAAGCAGGTTTCAACACTATTCAAAAACCTTATTTGATGTGGGTACGTTAGTTTTAAACAGTGCAAATCCTAATCCTTTTTTCACAAAAACAGTTGAAAATGTGCACACGTCTTAGTAGTCAAATCGTAATTTGTAATCTTTGCTTCCATTTCAGGTCCTGTAGCAACACTGCCGGGGACAGATGGTAAGAGATACATTTGTTTGATTTTTATAATGCTAGAAATAAAGTGGACTTAAAGACTACTCAAAATGTGCCTGTATTAAGTATATTTATTTACATATATATATATATATATATATATATATATATATATATATATATATATATATATGCTCGATATTCCTTTGACTTCGAATATCGAAGTAAAAAAAAAGTATATATATATATATTTTTTTTTTTTTTTTTTGATCTAAGGAAAATCGTTCGATCGGTGGATTAAAATCCTTTGAATCGTTCGATCGCTGGAAATGCGGTAAATCCTTTAACTTCGATATTCGAAGTCAAAGGATTTTTACTTTGATGGTCGAATATCGAGGATGAATTAACCCTTGATATTCGACCAATAGTAAATGTGCCCCTTAGTGTTAAAAAGTGAAGTAGAGCCAATCATCCCCCTCTGCCACTTAGTCTGACCATTCCCCTACAAATAGAATTTTAATGATCCTAAACAAAATCTTGAACAAGAAATATGTCTACACTGACAAATAAACATAGCTGGCATATAATCTTTATTTTGACTCCATAACCAAATTGTACCTTTGTATCTAAAATTTTTGTCACATTAGTAATTAATTATCTACTCTGTAGTGTATACCAACATACTGCTAATTTCAGTTGATTTACTGAGAGTCTCCTTGATAAAAGTACAAAGGAACTGGTGATGCTCTGAGCCCCTTGTGAATAGTGGACTTGTGTCGTGAAATTCAATTCACTTGGGCATTTCAGTAACTACCCCAAATAAGGACTCACATGTATAGTACTGTCTGCCACAATGAGGCTGATGGGAAAAAAAGTCATTGATCACTGGGTACAATTCCCAAGTTTAGGTTTTTATTTAAAGGACATGGATTGAGCAACACATGTTGAACATGGATATACTGTATACTGCCTTTATTTATCATGCTGGTTTATTATTCCTTACAGGTATTCCTCACAGGTTCCCAGACATTTACATTTTATCACAACTATTAACACTTTCTTGGCTGTCAGAAAACTTTTTCTAAAAGAGAGGAAGGCGTTTTGACCAAGTGAAACATTTATAAAAGCATTTTTGGCTTTTTTTCCCCAATTTTGAGCAATCAAATCCTATCTTAAGTATTGAAATGCCCTATTACCCTACTGATTTTTAATCCCCTGAAATACAAAAAAAACCAGCTACAAATATTTCACTAAATCCCTAATAAACCTGCATAGGTTTAACCAATATAAATACAAACACAATTTTAAAGCTGCTTAAACTTCTTTTTGTCTATAGAACAATTTTATTAATCTTAGACCTATGCAGGTTTATTAGGGATTTAGTTAAATATTTCCATGTAACTATTAATGGGAAAAAATATTTCATTTTCTATTGTTTCATTAAAATCCATTAAAATCTACACTATTCCTATTGTTTGTGAGATTACACAACCATGTTACATAAATTACTGTTATAGTAAAAGGAAAATATACTATACTTGTTATCTGTTTATTTTTTTAGGAGACTGGATTGTAGAAACAGATGAATCAACAATCCCTGAACCATATGAAGAAAGTGAGTAATTATGTAATAGACTGCTTTTATACTGTATATACAGTAATATAACAAAAAGTTTTATTTCTAACTAAAAATGTGGTATCTGACTTGTTCTTTTAGAGCCTGGAACTGAAGCTCCTAGAGGTAATGTTCATATTATTCTTATTATACAAAAAAGTGTTAATATAAATGTTAACTGATTGTCTTTAAATTGAAAAAGTTTCAGTGAATTAGCCTTGTATAAATAAGAAACAATTTTTAAATATGGTGTTTTGAAAACAGAATCCTCAGTTACCAAAATATATTGTAGAATTGATTGTAGAATCTGATATTCTAGAATATTAATGCAAACTTATAATAACCAGACATTGTTATGAGAATTAAATTTTTTACTTCAAACAAGATGTGACTCATTTAGGGTCAGATTTGTTAAGGGTTGAATTGAAAATTTAAATTCGAATTTTCAAATTTTTTTCATTCTCAAATTTGAATTGTGAATTATCTAAACTTGATTTGAGTTTTAATTCGCATTCAAATTTTGAGATTTATCACACTCTGGCCCTTTAAGAACTCAAATTCACTATTCGCCACCTAAAACCTGCCAAGTTCATGTATAAGTCAATGGGAGAGGTTTAGGGATCAATTTGGACATGTTAGTTGCCTTCCTGACATTTGAATTTTTTTCAGAGAAAAAACTGAATCAAGTTTATTTGAATTCAAATTCGATCCAAGTTTTCAAGTCAATAAAATTAGTCAGAGTTTTAAAAAACTCAAATGAATTCGAAATTTGACCTTCAGTAAATGTGTCTATTAATGTTATAGATTGATCAATCATATCAAATCTATAGGCAAATTTAACTAATCAGATGAAATTTGCAGCAAATGTAGATACAGGATCAGGTCAATTATTTAATAAAGAAAACAAAAAATACAACAACAATTACCATTATATCGAAGGCACATTCTCTGCTAAAATGGGGGAATTTGCATAATTAGAGTTGAGTTAAGTAAGAGAATTTTTAACTTTGTAAATTTAGGTTGCATAAAGCAATAGGGTACAAATAAGCTGGTTTGAATGAAATGGTTTTAGTATTTTGATAAACAGGGGTCAGATGTGATTCATGGTCTTTCACCAAACTATATGATGAAAACATTTAGAAATTGTTTATTTGTAGGTGTTAGATGAACAGATACAATGTTTAAATTATATATTAAAAACACTTTTGGTATTATTGATCTTTTAAGCTGGGCCTGTCAGTCACTAAATATAATAATAATTATTTGTCTGCAGATCATTTTGCTTTGCTTTCATGCTGTGCACGGCTATATTTTTGCTAATTTATATTACACATGTAAAATAATTGTAGAATTATTATTCTTAATTATTATTATGCAATATTTCTAATTGCCTATTTTTATTTAAATGTGTTTTGATACCAGTTGTAAAGCAACCATAATTATTTGCATTTAGATTGGATCATAGAAATTGGACAGCCTGGCAAACCAACACGGTTTAAAGGAAGTAAGTTAACTGGAAAAAAATGGAAATCTTGTGTTGAAAGCAATGAGCCACAAATAGTTTTATTAGGGAAATTAGAAGTCTAATAACTGGAGTTAGACTAACTTTAAAGGATGTCATGTATTGGCTTTTTGGAAGGGTCCCATTCCAGCTGGCAGAAAAAAAAATTGCAAGTAATATTGGCCAAATACAAATACAACTTTGGAAAAATGCAATCATTTTAAGTTGTGATGCTGTATGACGTCACACAGGTTTTCTTATTAAAGAAAGCCCAATTGGGGGAAAAAAAACCCTAATTGGCAACTATTTTTTCCCCGAAACCTCATATGACTTCCTTAACACACACAGGTTTTCCTTAATGTCCACTTGAGCCAAAAGGCTTGAGAAGTGTTAAATTGTGCCCTCAATTGTGCACATCACCATAATAAATTTGAAGTTCAAATTTACAAACATTATTTACTCCCTTTTGTCAATGAGAAGTCTTCTTATTTCTTTCATCAGAACATCTAAAGTCAAATATTATATGCAGGGGTTTCACTCCCAAAAGGTGTCTAAAATGTTGCTAAATCTAAGATTAAATCTAACATTTAATTATAGAAATGCCAAATTCTAATATTCAGAATTTTTTTCTAGGACCTATAGCTCCAGTTCCTGGAAAGGAAGGTAAATAATGAGTTCAGATTATAATTTAAGAAAATAATAGTATTGCAAAATATTAATTTGTACCAATTTTCTTACTAAGTGTAATATACTAAATGCATTTTATCTGCAATTTCAATCCTATCAACTCACACTGTTGGCATGGGAAGCCAGGCTTAGGGCTCTAGATCCATCAAAATTACTGTCTCAATTGTACAGCATAATCCAATCCTCCCACCCAGCTCCATTTTTTACAAAGCAAAACAGAAATGGTTATCTGTTATTCCCTCACTGGACGAAGACCAATGGGAGAAAGTCACATACAACTTATATGCATTTCTAATATCACTCAGGGACAGAATTGTCCAATTTAAGATGATCCATTAAATCTACATTACACCATTGATGCTTAAGGCCATGGGAAAACTAGAAGGAGACAAATGTGTGAAATGTGGCATGGGAGAGGCAGGATTTGAACTGATTTGGGAATGCCCTAATTTTCCAACAGTGGGTTGAGCTAATAAATTATACATTAACCCTATTAAAATTGATGTTGAGGCACACACAAGAAATTTGAGATAATATGGGAACCATGGTTAGATGCCAACCCTCATTTACCCCAAATGGCTGAATTCTTGTAAATGAAGATATATAACCTGTGTGTAATAAAAAGTGTAATATACTAAGTATTTATTATAAAATGCAGAGGGCTAGATGGAATTCAAGAAAAAAATGTGTTCCTATGGCCTTTACATGTGACATTATATTGGTAAAGTCCTATCCTTTGGTGTTTCTGGGTTACTATATATATATATCTATATCTATCTATCTATCTATATATATATATATATATATATATATATAGATAGATAGATAGATAGATAGATAGATAGATAGATAGATAGATAGATAGATATAGATATATATATTTAAGCACATCTGCATGTCCACTGACATGGCAAAGATGTAAATATTTTTTCCTATGTTTTTAGGAAAATGGATCATAAGAGTATTTACACCAACGGGAACAATTGACTATGAAGGGAGTAAGTATATAATTTGTAAGATAAATAAGCCACCATGTCTCTAAATATATATACTGATACATGTACTATGTACAAAATATTAATATTAAAGATGAAAAATAACAGGCATAGGGACTTCCTCCAGATCATAAAATGTATAATAATGTATAAAAATGTTGAATTTACCATAACTAGAAAATTATATTTCACTGTAAAAGGAACATACACAAATATTTTTTCCAGTTCCAATTCTTAAACATACAATGTTAAGTTGAACAAGAGAAATTCATGCTGTTAAATGGGTTGTAGGGGATGAACAGGCATAGGGACTTCCTCCAGATCATAAAATGTATAATAATGTATAAAAATGTTGAATTTACCATAACTAGAAAATTATATTTCACTGTAAAAGGAACATACACAAATATGTGTTAAATGGGTTGTAGGGGATGAATTGCTCAGGGAGGTTTAACATAAGATAGTCATTTACCTCCTCCCAGATAATACAATGGGCCCTCAAATGCTTTGTTTTGTTTAATTCCATGTTCAAATGAATAATATGTGGAAACATGACATAAGACTAGAGGCAGAGAATCAGAATACACAGGACCATTACACACAGGGGCATAATATTTTTATTTTACAAAAAGTTAGTTGTTAACTTCTTCTTTAGGTCATACTGTGTGCAAATGCATAAAGTACAAAGCAACAAACAGACAAACGTCTATGTTTATATACCAGATATAATTCCACTTGCTTGCATTAAGCAAGAAAATGACCTTTTTGATTTTCTTTCCTAGAACCTTTAGCTCCACTCCCAGATTCAGATGGTGAGTTACACGTTGGAAGTGTCCCTATTTCTCTCTTTCTGTCACTATTTCTTTGATTAGAACCTTCAGCTAAGCCTAATTTGGTGTGTATACATTGTGCATGCTCCAAGGATCATTTCCCTTAAATGGTGGAGTTCACTACTTAAAAATATATATATATATATTTATAGATTAAATACTGAAGTAAAATGACAACTCAGAGGATCCACTTATTTCTTCAAAGTGTTCAGTACTAATAACTGTAAGATAGCAAAGCTACTGTAGTGCATCCACTGTATAAATGCAATCCTTTCTCTTCAGCTGTATGATATTACTCCAAATACTATATCTATTACAGTATATATCATAGTATACAATTCAAAATGTTTTAAGATTATGAGATGACCAGACCAAATGCATCTCAATATTTAGATCTAGTCTGTTCTATATGAATAAGATAGCATAGGAAATATAGTTATTTCCAAAATTTACTGTGTCCATAATTGTGAGACATGCATGTTTTATGTTTATATTTAAGACTGGATCATAGAAACAGATGACTCATCTTTACCAGTCCTATATGAAGAAAGTAAGTAAATATAAGTGGAAGAAGCCTTTAATACATATAGGCTTATTAGTACTGTGTGTCTGTTGGTACAGTGTAGCATAGAGGATCCTGTTTCAGGTTGAATTTTGTAGCATGAATTTCTATCATAGTTTTTAAACACAGCTGTTTGGTTCTTCATTTGTATCAGTTTACCAAGATCAACTGTACACCATAAATTATATATGAATTATTCTATTTCAGTACATTTTCGATTTTTGCTGATTTATGTTCAGATGGAATAGGAAATGGATCTTTCCAGTATAATATTTTTCTCACATTTATTTATACAGGTATGGGATCCGTTATCCGGAAACCCATTATCCAGAAAGCTCCAAATTACAGAATGGCTGCCTCCCATAGACTCCATTTTATCCAGATAATCCAGATTTGGAAAAATTATTCCCTTTTCTCTATAATAATTAAATAGTTCAGTGTACTTGATCCAAACTAAGATATTATTAATCCTTATTGGGTGTAAGACCATTCTATCGGGTTTATTTATTGTTTACATGCTTTTCTAGTAGATTTAAAGTATAAAGATCCAAATTACCAAAAGATCCATTATCTGGAAAAAATAAAACAGGTCCTGAGCATTCTGGATAATAGGTCTGGATAATAGGTCTCATACCTGTACTTAGATACACATTTTGAAAAGTATCATTATTATTAACAGTAACTTATTTTCTTATACCATACTTCTCTAGATCCTGAAGCTCCAGCTCCTACAGGTAAACAACAACATCTCAAGCTTTTTTAATAAGATAAAACATTCCTAATTTTAATAAA
Organism: Xenopus laevis; assembly: GCF_017654675.1. Taxonomy (NCBI): domain Eukaryota; kingdom Metazoa; phylum Chordata; class Amphibia; order Anura; family Pipidae; genus Xenopus; species Xenopus laevis. The sequence goes on along the minus strand of NC_054383.1, from coordinate 134,687,300 downwards.
TTAAAATGAAATACATTTTTAATTTGACAGACTGGATCATAGATCCTGCACATCAAGGTCAACCGTCTAAATTTAAAGGAAGTAAGTATATAAATAGTACTTGATCTTTCAATGATTTAAGAATCATTTAGATGTATAACAGATTGATAAACATGTCACTTTCTTGACAGCCAAGAGCATTTTCTAACATTCAGGATAGTGCTAATAAATATTGAATTGCTCAGAATCCTTCTCAATTAACCAGTTTAATCCTCTATATGTAAGAAACAAAATTCATTCAAAGTGACAATTGTCCTATACATTTTAACTTCTAACTTTTCATAAGACTAAAATCTGCTGTACTGAAGGTAGACTTTTAGGGGCCAATTTAATGTTTTTACATTTTAGAAATATAAGTATTTGTTTACCAATTTATTTTTTCCTGTTTCCTAGGACCAATTGCTCCTTTTCCTGGAAAACCAGGTAAATTGAAAATGTTATTGATTTTGTGGATAACTTTTATACTGGAGAAAATTATTTTATATTATAATAAACCCAATGGCCAAGTATGCCATACGTAGGAAAACATACTGCAATAGGTTTCACTGCAATCGTTTCCAATTTGAGCCTAATGTTTAACAAAAACATATTAATTAAAATATTATAGCAAATTTAAATATGAGCTTCACAATAATGTTTTTATGTTTTCTTTTTTTAGGAATGTGGATAATAAGTGTGAGATTCCCAACTGGAACCAAATATTATATAGGACGTAAGTATATCAATCAAATTGTATATGCAATGCAGAGTTTGTATATCATTTTTTTATTATTAATTACAGTATAACTATTGGAATTAATAATAATTTTAGTTTCATGCAAATTAACATTTCCCTGGGCTAGAAAGTAACAAGGTTGTTTTTAATACCATCATTGCAAAAATGATTTCTGAATCAGAAAGTAACAGATAAACATTAGTTTTATCTAAGGTCAAATTTCTTACAAAGAAAAGGCTGGTAAATGGGAAGACAGGTTGGCACTGATAACAACCATGAAAAGTAGGGCAGTCACTGCTAGTACTAGAAGAAGCAATAAGGACAAGGTGACAAATGGTTAAGCAGAGATTAAGTCCAGTAGTAACAGCATTAATCCAGTAGTAACAGCATCTTCAAGAAAGTGAACCTACATACAGGCAAGTGGTCCTATAAACAGGACTGAGGGTTTTAAAGACAGGCAGGTGAGATGCCCTTGATGGATAGTTCATTTCAGCAGATCCCAAATTTGTAGGGCATGGAACATTGGTAGGTTTGTGGTCTGCCTATACAGTATTTTGCAGTGCTAAAACCAGGGCAACCAAGATCTTAAGGCTCTGTATTCCAGGTTCAAGTCCATTTACAGGTTATTACAATGTCTGTTTGGTCTTGTAACTGCACATGATGTTGCAGGTTACTTAACTGTAATTTAACAAAACAATGGGTGAAAGTTAAACTCACCATTTGATAAATACGGTTCTAAAATACCCATAGGTGAGTTTTTATTTATTAAGCTCTAACCTCACATTTTGATAATCTGCCCCTTAATGTACAGTATATAAATATAACAATTGTATTGCACTGTAAACATGTAAAATTATTAAAATTATTAAAAAAAATTTCTTGCAGGACCTAGATCACCATTAACAGGTCCAGAAGGTAATGAAAAAGTTAATTTTGGGGTGTGTGATATTTGGAGGGAGACGCTTGGGTCATATAACAGTCTAATATCTTTTACACACAATCCATTGTTTTTGCCAGACTTGCAGTCCCTTGTCTGTACCACAACTACATGCACCATAACAGATGGCAATCAGGGGTGTCAATATTTATGTTCTCTGACATGTCTTTAATTTGCACACTGTTTTATACACAAGCCCTTGTAGGGGAACACATATTTATTCAAAAACTTTGAAATTCAAATTTAAAAAAAAATAATTAGCTTGAAGTTTTTTTTGGTCGAAGAGGTCAGTTTTCGATCGAATAGGTCCATTTTTAGATCAAATTCAAATCGTATGAATCTAAGTAATAGTGCATTCGATCAAATTCGATTCAAGGTTTTTCCAAAAAAAACCTTACATTTTTCAAAATCCACCACCAATTGACTCCAAATAGGTTCTAGAAGGTCCCCCATAGGCTAAAACAGCAATTCTACAGGTTTTAAATGGCAAATGGTGGAAGTCAAATTTTTAAAGAGACAGTACATGATACATTTTGAAATTCAAATTGAATTTGAATTTGGACTATTCCCTAGTTGAAGTACACAAAAATTAGCTCGAAATTCAAATTTTTTTGATCCAAATTTTCACTTCGACCTTTGATAAATCTGCCCCAAAATGTACAAATCATCTGTCAGTCAACAAAAAATTGTGCCTAGATAGTGCCTAGTTTTACTCAATAATCTACTGTTCACAATAGCTGATGTCTTTCAGATAAAACAAAAACAATTTAATATTTTTATTCTTGCATTTTAGGTGACTGGATAGTAGAAACAGAAGAATCAACTATGCCATTGCCATATGTAGAAAGTGAGTATTTGTGAAGTAGAATTAGATATATGACTTACACAACTGTACAAATGTATATAATACACAAAAGCCATGAATAACTTGTAAGTGATATGCTTACAAATGGTGAGTACTGATGTCATCAGTTATAAACAGTGAGTTGTGATTTCATTTCTGTCACATGACTCACTGAAACTTGTGTATTATAATAAATAAAGTACCCCCTGTTGCAAAATATGAGGATATTAGAAGTTACCTCGGAGTTCCATGACCTGTATAAAAACACTCGGCCTTCAGCCTCGTGTTTTTATAAGGTCATGAAACTCCTCGGTAACTTCTAATATCCTTATAATTTACAAGAGGGGTACTTTATTCACTATATATACACACATATACAGAAAGAAAAGAAAAGAAAAAAAAATATATATATATATATATATATAACACATAAAGATGCCAGAACTCACATATACATGATACATACATGAAGAAAGAAGAATAGCTAGATACATTTATAAAGGAGAAACTTACATGCTTCACACCTTATGTAGGGAGCATATTCACTTATACCAATAATGTGAGAGTGTAGACAGATAGGACAGATAGGAACGTTATTACAAGATGAATTAATCAGGGAAGTTAAAACCTATTGGAAACATAGATAAACTTTGATTAACACTTGGTTAATTCACTGAAGCCTTACTATATATCTATTGATCCAAGCCCTAAAGAGAGCAAAGTTGACACATCGGAGGTAATGAGAGTCTGCTGTGTCTTGGTATAATGATGTCTGTATTGCTTTTAAATCAATTTGAATGATGGTAAAAATAAAAAATAAAAATTTGTATTTCCACACGGTAGTTCTTATTATTAGTTTACAAAATATATTCAGCCATTGTTTTTGTTTGTTTTCCTAGCACCTGAGGCTCCGGTCTCTACAGGTAATTTAGTATGCATTACTAATATAGCCAATGCTTATATTTAGATATAATGGCACCTTTCTAAAAAAAAAAATCATATTATTTTGTCTTTCAGACTGGATCATAGAAATGGGAAGCCCAGGCAAACCAACCAAATTTAAAGGAAGTGAGTATAAAATATACTGAAAGTCACAATTTCCAGTGAAATGAATGTGCATGTTGCAACTATTTAATGCTTTGTAGATTAAGAGCCTGACTTTAAAAACATTGGATAGTATTAACAAAGTTGGATCATTCTTAATACAAGCCATCAAATTCCACCTTTTTCTCTAGATGCATGAGTGGCTCATAATAAGTCAAGTTCTAGACACAGGATTTGAATACAATTGCAGGATTGTTTCAAACAACGTACAACTGTTGCACAAAACGAATAGAAATATATCACTTAGTGATATCAAAAACATTTGGGGGGTTATTTACTAAACTCTGAATGCAAAAATCCCGAAAAATTTGTGATTTTTTTTTTTAATAAAATCTGACTTTTCGGAATTTATTAAACCCCCGAGGATGAAAAAGTCCGGAATCTCATACCTGTCAATGTTGCATATAAGTCAATAGAAGTCCCAATGATTTTTTAATGTGCGTTGGGTTTCATGCAATACCCCAAAAAAAACAAATTTTCGGAAAAATTTAATAATAAATACGTCTAAAAAAACTTGGGCAGATTTGATCAGAGTTTGTAGCAGAAAATGTTGAGATAAAATCAGACTTACACTTGGGGCAGATCAAAGCATGAAATTACAGCTCACCACAGTAAAACTTCACTGCTCTCTATTCATTTCTATGGGATTTTTAAATACGTTTATCAACTAGTGAACTGTATCCTTCACCCATTGATATATATGCCTCTAAAAATGCCATAGAAATTAATAGAGAGCAGTGCATTTATACTGTGACGGGCCTAACCATCTTGTTTTTAGGATACAAGAAACTTGAACTGAGATTTTGACTAATTTTGCTGTCATTTTTGTAGAACCTATTGCACCTGCTCCAGGTAGAAAAGGTATGCTACTTATTGGTTTGGTCTTATGGGGTAAGAGTGTTAGCTATATATATATATGCACGTGTGTATAATGGGAACTTGTTTTGTTTTATCTTGGCTTGATAGAAACATGGCACCACTGAAATATATAGAAAGTAAGGATGTGCACAACACACATCCATAGAGTTTACACCTATGTGTAGAAGAAGACACAGGGTTGTCACCGATTATTAATGCCCAGTAATGCAGCAAATCATAGTAATGAAAGGCACAGAAAAATATTAATAGGATTTCATAATTATAATTCATTCATACTTTACAGAAAAGTGCTGACCTGACCAGTATAATTAAATATAAATGAAATAGATGTTCATAGGTCAGTAATGTTCTCCACAATACAGGTGGAGCATATTTTATTTAGTTTTTGGACACACACAATGACAAACCTACTGATACACAAGGCAAGAAATGAATTTCTTGAATGAATTTAATGTGCTATTTATTCTGGCATCGCTGATGTTCTGCTTGTGTTATGATAATTGATTAGTGTCTTTGTTTCATTTAGAAATGTGGATTCTAGAAGTTAAACAGCCTACAGGAACAGTGCGCTATCTTGGGTGTAAGTATCAGCAGAATAAGTATACTGTCATACAGAAAAGATTTCTTCAATCCTTCTTTCTTTCATTACAATCTTAAAATACATGCTATAAATTGAATAGCCCATTGGCTCATTTATACTGTTTGTTGCCCTTAATATTATGGTTGCCAACTACTTGTTACATGTACAGTATATGAAGACACTGTACAGTTGTTAGACTCATTGTTAAGACCAACACACACAGACCTGCAGACTTTCATATTAACTGTATAGACATTTACACAAGCTAATTGAAAATAATTAAACATATATACACACTTTTGTTAGACTAAATTCATTATGTAGACATTAAGGAAAAAACAGTTCATTTTCCATTGTAAGAAAGGATACTTACAATCCATCTACTTTTTGTTTTTTTTAGTACCTAAATCTCCATTACCAGATGGTAAGATAATCTAACTATTCTGTAGATGTTAAACATAGAAACATATATAAATAAAGTAAGAAACTAAATTATAATGTATTAAAACAATTTGAGTATTTTCAATTAATTATCTGTTTTGTTTTGTTTTACAAATGATAACATTTAAATTTTAAGATGAACATACCCAACTAACAACTACAGTAGGTCAGTTTGTCAGAATGGATTTGAATGCTTCAAGATTTTTGTATTGCGACTCCTGATTTCCAACTTGAAATACTATTGTCACTGATAACTGTAAATCTATAACTGTTTCCTTTAAAATACAGCCAACATTTATATTGTTATAACACTTTTATTTTATGTTTAGGGGATTGGCTGGCAGAAACAGAGGAACCAACAGTCCCGGTGCCATATGAAGAAAGTGAGTAAAATACAGAAGGTATCCCACTGGTTATCCTATGATTGTAATAGAAGTAGGGTAAAATGCTGCACATTTACTTCTGATATAAAAGTCACTACAAGACTGATTAGTAATTAATTTAGGTTCAAAGTACATTACTGGTCAGAAACCGGTGCAATTTGCATTAGAATCTAAAAATCAGCCCTGTAGCATAAGCTTTTATGACAAGTCAAGTATCATCTTTTGCTTGATGATTTGTGATGACCCCTAAGCTTAGCTTCTCAGTAGCTGGCCAAAGCCCACTGAGCACTGGAACTCATAACAAAGTCCTAGGACAACTTTGAAGACTTGCATCACTACTTTTATAGAGATGCCAAACTTTTAGGCTGGTGCAGTAATATATAAAATATGGCATTTCTAGCCACACTTCTAGCTTAATAAGAAATTTCCTGACATGTGCTTGTATCAACTGTTGTCTGACAAAAAACACCACTATGTGACATGACCATAACAGTTAATTGCAATTCAGCAAATAAATTTATTGGTCATTTTTGTTTCTTTTAGAACCTGAAGCTCCAGTGACTACAGGTGACTGACTGATTGCCACACAAAATACCTATGTGTTTTTCCTATGCACTGTAACCAACAAAAATATTCTTTACTTTTTTATAGATTGGATAATAGAAATAGCACGTCCAGGCTTACCAACAAAATTTAAAGCGAGTGAGTATATACAAATTTACCTCATTTCCTACTGAAACCCCCAACAAATCTACTATAGCGGAGCAGAGATACACCAAATTCAGGGTTTATTCTGGATTCCCTGAATCTTAGCACTTTGTTTTTGCAGTGAAAAAAGACATTTACAATTATTTTTGAAACTGGGTTTCTGAACTCAAATTTTCACGATTTATTGAATTAAAAATTGAAATTAAAAAAAAAATCAGACTTTGTGGAAGTAAATGGGAAGTGTATTTTCACAATTCAAACTGTAAAGAAAAATATATTAATTATTTCCAGGCTCTTTGAAAATTTAAATAATTATTTTTTTTTTATAAATTTGCAAATTAAATGTTTTGCAAATTTGCAAAGTATAATGCAAGGTTTTTTTGAAGATTTAATGCAAATTTTTCAAATCCAATTTTTTGGTAAAAAAAAAATTTTGAAACTCAAAAATTCTAATTTTAATTAATCTACCCTAAAGTGTTCAGTCAAATAGGGGCGTATTTACTAACATTTGAATTTCATTTTTTTTTTCACTAATTGAATTTTTTCTCTAAAAATGCATGTTTCTATTTCTCTAAAACCCTTAAAAAATTCTCAGATTTGTTTGTGCTAGTAATTGTCCAAAAAACGTCTAATAGCTTGTAGAGGCCCATTTATTAAAGGTCCAATTTTAGCTGTCACAGTCCTATATTTGTCCATTTTTCATCAATTCAGACTTTTAGGGGTTTTCAGATTTTTTGGCTGGTATTTGACAATAAAACAATTAATAATCAAATAATTAGAGGTTTCCATATATTTATTCAGATTGTTAAGCATTTTTGTATTCATGTTTTTAATATTCAGGACTTTTAATAATTGACATGGGATTCGTGGATTTCAAGAAAATCAGTTTATTTGTGGTTTCAAAAGCCTATAAAACTATAAAACCACTAAATTAAGAATGTTTATGAATGGTATTATGCAAATAGGAGTTCAACCAAATATTTTGTAGAAGATTTGGTATTCAGCTAAAAAGTATGGATTCAAAGAATTTATAAAACTGTCTTTTTCCACCCATGGTAATTCACTCTGGGGAAATAAAGTCACAAACTAATCACCAATGCAAAAAAAAAAAAAAAAAAGAACCACAGATGTTGAAACAACCACTTTGATATTGAAATGACCACTTACATTATTATTGGGTAGACCAACTATAGTAACTAACTAGATCAGTGCTGTCCGACTTCTGTGGTACAGAGAGGCAGAATTTTTCTGGCCTACGTAGTGGAGGGCCAATAATGGAAGCGAGTGTTAACCACTCCCTGTTTTTAAATCACACCCACTTTAAACCACAACCATGTTACCACAAGACTGTGTCCACATTACTGGTGGCAGCACACCAAAAAACCAAATGGTTGGTGCTCACTGCAGGGATATCACTCATCACTCATATGTAAAAACAAAGTTGTCATATTAAGACCTACATTTAAATCCATATGCTTCCTCCTTACCTGTGGATAGCACAGCTACCCCCCCCCCACAGAATATGATTAATCACCTTAGGGGCCCTATAAATAATTTTCAAATGCTAACAACCCCCCAGAACAAATACCAGGCTTATGTTCCACAGGCATCGTATAGCTGACACATACAGGCAGAGTATGGCACACACAGGCAGGAGTATGGCACACACAGGCAGGAGTATGGCACACACAGGCAGAGTATGGCACACACATGCAGAGTATGGCACACACAGGCAGAGTAGCACAGGCAAAGTATGGCACATGCAGGGTATAGGGCAGGCAGAGCAATGCATATACTGGGAGCATAGGGCAGATAGAGTATGACACACACAGGTAGCATAGGCAAAACAGAGCAGGAGACAGGGAAACCTCTAAAATGTAGTACATACAGTGACACAGTGCTGGTGCCCCTTCAGCAGTTTGTATGGGGTGTGAACAGGTAGTGACCACAATGATTTAACCAGTATGGAACAGGTGGGAACAGTACAGGGTTTTGGGGTGTGAACAATAGAGGTGTGAACAATGCAGGGGGATTACATGTTGGAACAACACAGTGGATTACAGTCTGAATTTAAGGTTTAAACAATGCAGGGAGCCAGTTAATCTCTATAGTGATACCTTTCAAATCTTACACAAGGTAAACTGACAGTTGGACAGCCATGAACTAGATGAATATGTCCATAGATACATATGTACGTCAGCAGGAAGTCGGATAGCATACATTTTTATACCTATTATTGGAAATCCAGTCTTATTAAGACCCAGTTACTTCTGAGTTACTGACTCATAATAACACATTTTTCATCAGACATTTAAGAAGAAGTTAGTGTGTCTCAGCAAAATATGTTATAGGCTCCCCCAAATGTTTGTCCAAAACACATTATATGAACAGATCTTGAAATTGCACAAGTTGGGATTACATGAGAATACACCCCTGGACCCCTGAAAACAGGCATCATCTGTCATAAGAAAAGCGAATTTGCCTTAAGAGTTTAAAACATATAATTTTGTATAAATTTGTTTACGATTTAAGAAGCTGTTCATAAAAAGATTTCAGTCTCTATAAGATCATTTGCTTTCTTGTGTTCTTTTTTGTAGAACCTGTTGTACCAATCACTGGAAGGAAAGGTAAGATACCAATATGTTTTATTAAAGTAAAACAAATAATGTGATGTTTATATATAGATCTTGTTGATATGGTCAATTTGTTTTTATCTTAAGCAATATGGTGTGCATAGAATGTATATGTCATAGTAATGCCGTGTCAGCCAATTTATTATAGGTTCACCTCTGTTTGTATTTCATTAAGGAATATGGATCGTAGAAGTGAGACAGCCAACAGGAACAGTTCTATATGAAGGAAGTAAGTATATGCAAGTTTGCCCCACAATAAAAGGTGCACTGATCAAAAAGATTTTTCAGGTTTCAAACTTTGCAAATGTTTTACAATTATTTTGCTGAAAACACACTTCGTCATCCTGTTCTACATAACAATGATGAACATTGGCCAGTGAAACATAATAATTGTTTAAATGAATATAGTTGTTTTTAAACAGCTTAGTTATTATCAAGTCTACAGGAGATGGCCTTCCATCAGAATATTGGGTTTCGGATATGAGATCTCATATTTGTATTTGTATCACTTGCTAATTTGAAATTAATTAATTCCATTAATTGTGCCTTTTTGTAGGACCTGTATCCCCATCACCTGACAAAGAAGGTATGTTTAACTCTTACTTGTTTAATTGTATGCTCATTTACTCTTAATTACTTATGGATGGCAGATAAGGGATTGCTGCAGTGCATATTTAAGGATATCTAATAACCTAAACAGATATTCAAAATAAAATTAATAGAAAAATCTATTTAAATTAATTTAAAAAAAAGAAAAATATCTTTCTTATGCCAGCAAGGTAATTTAATTTCTCCTCTAGCAGTAGTTTTGGCTCTAGAGTCACAGTTGCAAAATTGTGTTGTTTTAAAGTAAGACCTCAAATGTTTCTGTTAGTTTAAACCCAGGCACTATTTACAATATACAGTTGAGGTTGGTATAGAGGGCAAATGTTAGAATGCACTAGTGTGGCCTAGAGTGAGGCTGCAGGAATAGACTTTTAAAAATATTTAATTTTGTTGTTATAAATATCCAAACTTCAATAGATATTTGTTGAACTCACAGTTCTGTTTTTTTAATTGTTTTTTCTCTTTGTATTTAGGAGAATGGATAACAGAAACAGAACCATCAACCCTGCCAGTGCCATATGAAGAGAGTGAGCATATTTATATTGGGTTTTTATACCCCCCCCCCCAAAAAAATGGGCAAATTTACTTAAGGTCGAATATCGAGGGTTAATTAACCGTCGATATTCGACTGTCGAAGTAAAATCCTTCGACTTCGAATATCGAAGTCAAAGGATTTAGCGCTATTCGTTCGATCAATCGATCAAATTAAAAATCGTTAGATCGAACGATTAAATCCTTCAAATCGTTTGATTTTTCTTCGACCAAAAAACGCTTAGGAAGCCTAAGGGGACCTAATTTGTGAGTTGTATCACAAAAAACTTGAATCTTGTGAAACCCCTAAATTCAAATGTTGAGAAATGAGCCCCATATCTATTTCTCCTCAATATTTGTATTAATACACATGGGGCATTTGAATAGGAGTGTTTACTGTTTTGCATTTTTCACAGTAAACTATTTTCTAAATAAAGTTTCTAAAACTAAAATGTTCAAGAGTTATTAACAAACTAAAAGCTGGTAAAATCATGTAGAAGTCAAAGGGAGTTGTATTTTTATGTTTTTGAGAATAGTTTGAAATTTGGCAGACTCATTAAAAACTAGAGGTAGACAGTGATTTCACTGTGTTTGAGCTGTTTTTTTATGCTTTTAAGAAATTATTTTGTTTCAGTTTTTCATTAATAAGCACCAATTCAAGATTTTCAAGTTTTCTATAGTGACTGGTGAATAAATTCACCAGGGGCAAATTCAAAGTGAATATCTGTATTCCGTCACCAGTGAATAGATTCTCAAAACTGCAGCGAAAATTTGCCAGCAAAAAATACGATGCGTCTAAAAAATTTGGGCACGTGCCAGAATAGTCACATGCATAAAAATTATTGCACATCAAAACTATTCAGACGCCCATTGACTTTAGTGCATTTGGACAAAATAGGAGCTTCAATGCATTTAGCAAATTTTTCACCATTTTGTTGTAAATTCGCAAATTTTTTGGGACAAATTCACCCATTACTGGTTTTCTAGTCTTATTGAATTCAAAAACATGATCTAATATGGCATCTCCCCATGTGGTCGTATACTGAATTTTTATATTTGAATGGGTGCTGCAGTTGAGTCTATTAGACAGTATAGTAGGAATATTTTGATTTGCAAGACATTTTACCTTCTGTCTCTGAAACTATTTCCTATGTATTTTTCTAGAACCAGGGGAGCCATTGCCTAAAGGTAATTTATTAATGTATAAGAGGATTAATGACTATGTGGATATTGCTGTACTCTTTTATTTATCATATTATATATATTTAGATTAATTTATTTCCCTATAAGGGTTGTGTAAATGAGACTAAACAAAGAAGGGATCTTTGTATTTTTAATAACAAGAATACTACTTTTTATATCGCACACATTAATGTTATTAAAAATTGGTTATTATATCACTTAAAAGACTTGTTTATTTTTATTATTATATATTTTACTGCGTTCTCTACATGATAACATCTTTTTTGTTTGTAGGAGAATGGCTGATAGAACTAGGAAGTCCAGGGAAACCAACTAAATTTAGAGGAAGTAAGTATGTTAATTATATATCTAGCATGGAAACATCTAGTCAAGGTGTGCACTACAGATTACTTTTGGTGGTCAGTAGCTTTACTATGGATAAGACCAAGCCATCAAGCTATGCAAACCTGCCCCAGTAAACTAAAACATCAAATATAAGGAACACTTTCATTATTTAACTTTTATTATTTAACTTTTCAAATGTTTGGTTTTATGTGGTTGCTATAGCATTGGTATACATTTGATGGTAAATAAGCCCCATTACTTTGTAATTGCTTTTTTAACTTCCTTCTACATAATACATTATTATATAGTATGAATTATAAAGTGGAATACTGACATTAAAATGGTTTAATATGCCCAGTTCATAAATAGGATTTACATTAAAATGTATTTTTTATGTTTGATAAAACATTTTGGAACAGATTATTCTTTATAGGAATGTTATAGGAGGGGCTTTAGCCATGATTGCTCTAATGAATTAAAACACCTAATTTGTCAATTTTCTTTCATTCAGAACCTGTTGCTCCAATTCCAACAAAGAAGGGTAAACTGAATATTTGTATATTATCTGGAAAATGTTTAAATACTGGAAAAACATAGGGGTAGCTTTATCAATTTTTGGGATTGTATTTATTGTGATTTGCATAATTCCTAAATTGTGATCATGTGTTTTCTTTAGCTAAAGCCTGCTAAAATGTTTTTTTTTTAAATGCAATTATACATAAAACAAGGTCATGAAAAATATGATTAAGAAAACAATCTGCCTCATAGTAACCAATTGCAGTAGTAAGTAAGAAATTCATTTATTTGTTATTATAATTGCATCTCCATATTTAATATCATATAGATGTAACTACAAATATTTATAAGTAATTCATAAGAACAAATTAATAATACTGCAGCTGGGGAATTCACATAACATTAACCAAAAAATAAATGTATTTAATTATTTTACATTGTCTCATATTTAGAATTAACCTCTTTTTTTGTTTTTAGGATATTGGCTCATTAAAGTGACAACAGTAAGAGGAGTAGAGTATTATGAAGGAAGTAAGTATAAACAATGATATGAGTATTACATAAAAAAAGAGACAACACAACCAAATGACAGGGCTTTGAGTTGTTTGTCCATTTTTCAGTTTCCAATTAAAAACATTGCTTGGTTGCCATAGTCCTGTAACTGACATATAGCTAAATGCCAGACTACAGAGCTGAGCAAAATAGTGTACAGCACTATATATCAGGACACAGCCTTCACCAAATAACTGGCAAGTGTAGGGAAATTCTGCTTGTAAGGTCGCCTGTTGTCTCTGTTGATACTACCATATTTGGCCTTAGCTTTGATGATTTAGAGATGGAGCCTACTTTGCTTTTACACCACATGGATCATGTGGCTCTCACAGGACACAATGCCATAGCATAACATGTAACAACATAATTATCAGCATAAATAACTGTAATAATAACTTTTTCCCTTTGTGTAGTATTGTGTTGAAAATATCTTTTGTTGCTATCAACATTTTTCACAAATCCACATTATAAAGTTTCTATTTCGCCATGTATATTCAGTGCAAATGAATACTTTAAAAATCCATAAAATGGAAAATTAAATAATTTGTTGAAATTTAGTTGAAAGTGTTAATAGTTAAAAAAAATAGCTAATTTAGTAACAGCCTGTCTTCTGCATTTCTTTATATTTGTTCACAGCCATTTTTAACTTCAGATCATAAACCCAGATATCCACTGACACCGATTCACTGATCGACAAAATAAAAACAATTACATGTATCAATGATAAAGTATCATAAAATAGTTGAAGAAGGAGGTGCTCTAACGAATTAATCTGAGCATAATGTCTAAATAAACATTGTTCTATCAGTAGCCCATCAGTTTTGGAATGTTTGCCAGTGGGTGTGTTTGTTATACAGCCATTTTGTGGTGTGTGGTTCATTGCTTGGCATAGGAATATGGGCCTGTTGTATGTGATATCACATCACCAGATACACTGATCAAGTAAAAGTTATTCTGATATTGTGCTTATTTATATTCATATGATTGGAAAAACTACTGGGACAACTACCACATTTCTCTTAGGCAGTACGAAGTTAAACAGAAATAGTTTTTTGTTTATTTATTTATACATTTGTGGCATGTCTTTTGTAGAGCCAATCACTGCAATGCCAGGGACAGATGGTAAGTTTTATTATTATAACAAAAAACAATATTTAATCATCTGATTTAGAAATCTCAGTGATAGTATTTCTTATCAACATAAATGTTTCTACTGCTTTCAGTATTAGTCAAATATGTCAAGAAATAGTAATCTCTATTATTATTCTTATTACTACTACTACTATTTGTACTTATTATTATTATGTTCTTATTTGTGAGCATATTGAAGACTTCCCAGTATATGCAGGTTTGGAACTTGTGGATGATTGTGCCATATTGGTGCTATTGCATTTGCCCACAGTGGTCAATGAAGGGATAATGCACTTTCTTTGCACTTTTTTTCCGGACAAAAGTCACAGCTTTTGTGTTAACAATTACCTTGGTGAGACTCTATATGTGTGGCCCAAACTATTTGAGAAAGATGACCTCTGATCAGAACCAGCTCATTGTATGTTATAAAGAGTTGGTATTGAGATTATATAATCTCCCAATACATGTGGATATAGTTTGTTGAGTCTAAAAGGCTTATTAAATTACCATTTCATTGACAAATTCAAGTTTAATATTATTTTAAACAAATTTGTACAATTGTAACAGTATTGATTACTGGAAAAGTAAATTTCAGTTATCTTTTTGTCTTGTATTTCCTTTCTAGTTTTTATTTTGCAAACATAGTTACAAAGTTTTTCTTTAGACATTTGATTATGTTATGTGATATAACATATGGCATGTACATTATACATGATATGTTATGATTATATAGGAGACTGGATTGTTGAAACAGAAGAATCCACTGTACCCATAACCTATGAAGAAAGTGAGTATTTCAACTGTGTTCCTAAATACAGAAATTTTATATTGCTGTCTTGGTATATTGATTTGTCTTTGCCACATACTGCATCCCCACAGCTTTAAGTATACATATTATGCTGTTTATTAAAAATTTGGCTGACCATTAAAGATGTTTCTCCTTTACTTTTCATTGAGTGGATCATCATTTTTTTAACTTAATGATTTGTCAATATAAGTCAATGGGAAATCGAGAGATTCAAGCATCAAATTTGAAAAATTAGTACAATGTGGGTTTTTGCTCTATTTTATCGATTTTTTTCTGACCTGACTTTTTGGATAAGATAAAAACATTGATGGGATGGTCAAGCTTTGTATAATAAAAATATTACATAAATTCAAGTTTTAGTAAATAACTAATAATAGTAGTCTTAACTGGTTCTGGTTTTCTTTCTAGTAGCCTCTACTGTATTTTTAACCAGTGACTGTGGCGATGTATATACCTAATATATATATATATATATATATATATATATATATATATATATATATATATATATATATATATATAGATATATATATATAGATATATATATATATATATATATATATATATAGATATATAGATATAGATAGATATATATATATATATAGATATATATATATATATATACACACATAAATATATAATTATTTGTACATTCACTTTACTGTCTTTTTTATTTTTATAGAACCTGGATCTGAAGTTCCCAAAGGTAATTTGACAACTCCTGATTACCATAAAACACATATATTTGAAAAATATTTTAATTATTTTTATTGCAAATGATAGAGTATCCATAATTAAAGTTCAAAGTATTTAAAATACTGAGATTTGGCAAAACTAGCTTATAATATGTAATATTTAGGATATCAATATTAGAATTAACATATGTCCCTTAATTCAAAAGAAATTTAGCACATAAATGGGTTTGAGAAAGGTACACTCCCCGTGGTTATAAAATACTGTAAGACCAGGCAAAATGATGCCACGGCTAAAGAAAAGATCAGTAAAATACCATTTTACATTACAGTACAGCATCAGGTTTAAGCAATAGTCCATAACACAGTTACCCCAGTATCAGACAATTGCAGAAAATTAAATCTCCTAACTTGATCTATGATCTCTATCGCTTCCATGGTGTCAAAATGTCCACCAAAATCCAGCTTCCCCATTCCTCCTCTCCTCCTTTATACTCTCTGTATCCCTATCTTGGCCTGGAATGTAGGACTAACAGATGTTATGAGCACTGGTTACATTCAGACATTCTTTCTCATACAGGCCATCACAATGTTAGGTAGAGGAAGGTAGTGGTGCTGCTGTAATAACATATAATGAATGCCAGAGATTTTTAAACAGGCAACATGGTTTTTTTGTCAAACACCCCAAGGGGTTAATACAAGAACTTGCAGATGATATATTCAAACACAGAGCTTGCATTGACACCACTGTGGAGATGGCTTGGTAGATTGTGAGATACACCTTTAAGTCTGCCAGCAAATGATTATAATCCCCTCTAGTAGAAATCATGAGAGATATAGAAGTTGATCTGAATCTGTTTTCCATAGTCTGGTCCCTTCACTTTAGAAGGTTGAAGCCCTAGTTTAATTATCGTACCTTCCTAGAACATACTATGACAAAGCTAACCCTATATTTGTCTAACCATCATTCACTGACTCCCTGTTCCCCAAGTTCTGTAAAGGGTTGATTCCCTTATGGCACAGAACTCTTTATTGAGGCCTTGTTTGTCCCAGGCTATCTTGCAGTCATCCAATCTGTAGGACAGATGGAGGAAATGAGGAAGAGCTAAAATATAACAATCATTATATTAAATAGCTTAAATTATTACATTAGATAGCTTTAAGAAGGGGTTGGATGGCTTTTTAGCAAGTAAGGGAATACAGGGTTATGGGAAATAGCTCATAGTCCAAGTTGATCCAGGGACTAGTCCGATTGCCATTTTGGAGTCAGGAAGGAATTTTTCCCCCTCTAAGGCAAATTGGAGAGGCTTCAGATGGGGTTTTTTGCCTTCCTCTGGATCAACTGGCAGATAGGTAGTTAATAAAAAAAAAAAAGGTTGAACTCGATGGACATGTGTCTTTTTTCAACCTTACTTACTATGTTACTATGTAAAGCTTAACAGGAAATGGTCATGGACTACTTGCTCCATTGGGGGATTTCAATCCACCCTGGTCTCTGAATAACAGTACTTATGCAAATAGGGGATTTCCAAAGCATGGGGGAAGGTAATCCTATGGATCCCTCCAGCTCCTTTATTAGAATTAAAACACCACTTCCAGTCTTTATTATATGTTTTAAAGTGAACCCCTGTCTAGATATCATACATATGTATAAAGGAAATCATAATTATAAAACCCTTTCTGTATCACCCTCTACCCAAAGTCTAAACTTCCCAGAATCAACTCATACAGATGAAGCCACTTGGATGTGTGTGTTAAATGTGTCATGACATGTCATGACATAATTGCTGTTATTTGTTGCTATTGACAACTGCAAAAATGATATGTACTTATTTTGTATTTAGATTGGATTATAGAAATTGGGGCTCCAGGTCAACCAACAAAATTCAGAGGGAGTAAGTATAATGAATAATAAAAATAATAATAAAAAAGCAAGGGTTAAACAGATATAATGATCAGTGTCAATAAAAATAAGTTAGATAATTATTTGTTATCATTAGCACATACAAAGCATATACCCAGCACAGATAACTTACTGCCTACCTCCTTATTTCCTTTAGTGGGAAAACTGTCATCCAAATTCAACATTTGTACATATTACAAATGGCAAATATACAGTAGCTGTTTCAATACAATCATTAATTTACTTTTCATATTAATTAAATTGAAGTCAACATAAGGGTTTTTTTGCTTTGCTCAGTGCTTCCCGTATTGGCCCTACATGGCTCAATTTTGCAACTAGTGATGGGCGAATTTATTCGCCAGGCGCGAATTCGCTGCGAATTTGCGCGATTCGCCGCCAGCGAATAAATTCGCGAAACTCCCGCGAAAATTCGCGGAAAAAATTCGCTGGCGTCAAAATTTTTTTTTCGAAAAACAGACGCCGGCGTCAAAAACGGGCGCCGGCGTCGGAAAAACGGGCGCCGGCGTCAAAAACGAGACGCCGGCGCCGTTTCGCAAATTTTTCGCCGTTTCGCGAATTTCGCAAATTTTTCGGCGAAGCGAAACGGCGCAAATTCGCCCATCACTATTTGCAACCCTTAGTGGGCCAGATGTTAGTACCCTGTAAATGAGTGTGATAGTACTATATTGTTTGCAATGGCTTAAACTTTAAAGTTTTTCTTTTACACATTGGACTCTTTGCTCACTTTGCAGATGTGCAAGTAATACTAATAATATATTAATACTATAATAATTAATACTTGTATGTAATTTACAACTGCAATATATAGAGATATTTAAACATTTCTTAAATGCCTTCAGCAGAAAGTAGAGAACATTATTATTGAATTATGTTAGATTCATACATTGTATCTGTAATCTGTTCTAGCTTTTTTTTTAATAAAACCCAAAGTACTGTTAAATTAATAACACTTTCCTATTGCATTCAAACAGATAATGTATTAAATTAACAATGTATCTGTCAATCTTTTCAAAGGACCCGTAGCTCCACATCCTGAAAAGAAAGGTAATATTTTAAAGCCAGTATATTTTTATCAAATAATGTTCTAATGTTTTAAGTATACAATTGTAAAGCATTAATTATTTTCTTTTTTAGATGCATGGATTATTAATGTGGTAGTCCCAACAGGAACAATGCAGTTTGAAGGGAGTGAGTATATCAATTGTAAGCTAGCAGTTCAAAAACAAAAATCAACAAGTACATGGGTTAGGCCAATTTAAGGCACATCATACATAAATTTCTCTGCCAACAAAGGTAACAATATCTCTGCCACTGGCCTTAGTATTGACCCAGTCCCTTACTGATGTAGGTAAGATTTGTCTTTGAAGTTGTCACAATATACTAAACAGCTGAGCCATTTATTATCAAATTATCTAGTTAATGTGCTTTGTCCAAATAGCAGTGTTTGCGCATTGTTTTGATATATAATGTATTACCAAATTATATTTGTCTCCAATGTTTCATAAAGAGAAAAAAAGTTAATTATTTTCCCTATTAGATTGTAAGGTCTATTGAGCATGGGCCCCTTCCATTAAAAAACTACTGCAGAATATGTTGATGCCCTCTAACCATGTATTCTCTTTTACAGAACCTGTATCACCATTCCCAGGTTCAGATGGTAAGAATATAAGTTATGTAAACCAATATTTAACACAATATTGAGAAACCACTGTAGGTCCTGTTATGAGACACACATGTTTATTGTTAATAATAGTACAAGTATGGGTTCAGTTATGAGGAAACCTGTTATCCAGAAAGCTCTGAATTACGAGAAGGCCTTCTCCCATCGACTCCCTTCTGATTAAATAATTCAAAAATATAAAACATAACAGTCAAAAACAATCTTCTACTTGATCCCAATTAAGATATAATTAAACCTTACTGGAGACAAAACAATCCTATAGAGTTAATTTAATGTTTAAAAAGACCCCTTATCCAGAAAACCCATAGGTCCCAAGCATTCTAGGTAACAGGTCCCCTTATCCAGAAAACCCTTAGGTCCCAAGCATTCTAGGTCACAGGTCCTATGCCTGTATATTGATGGACAACCAGTTAGCTATCACCTAGCAGAAAAACTCTGAATAAAGTCAGGCAAATAACTGATGAATATATTTACAGTAGATATTAACCATGTAACCATTGCATAATTGCATAATAGAAAAAAGGGATGCAAAGGACTATAATTTTTTTATACTTTTGTACTATGTTCCCACTGGAATGTACATTCTCATGTCCACAGAAACTGTCAGCAATCCCTGAGCACTTCTGCACTTGTGCTGTGCCCTTGAGCTATTTGTACTTAACATGTGAAATACAGTTATCACAAATGGTATGATGTCTCCATGCATGTAACACATGATATGTTGTATTTAGATGACTGGATAATAGAAACCTTGGAGCCAACTGTACCAATACCATATGAAGAGCGTGAGTATATGCATAGTAAACCTATGTTCAATTTAAACTGAAATTGATAATAGAGATGAGCAAAACAGCCTTGGATTCATGGCAAATTGCTCATTTCGCTATCTGCAAAAAAATTTTTGTGAAGCTTCGGCAAAAATTTGCAGTGGAAAAATTTGCAAAGACAAAAAAAGTTACCAAGACAAAAAATGGCCATTGACTTTAATGCATTTGGTCAAAAAAATTACAATAGCAAAAAAATAAAAAAATACCTAACTCCAAATATTTAGAATAGGTTTGTAGGTTTGGTTTTTGGAGTATTTGTATACAATTATACTTTTTAGATCTTCCAAACTAATACCAGATTTGGTTTTGATAAATTTTATGGTAATACTATTAAAATCTGAGAAACGAAAATGAAAGAAAACAGAGAATATTGAAAAATGTCAGATAAAACCTTGATTCATTTAGAGAAGCATTATTTGTCTATTTGTAGTGATGGGCGAATTCATTCGTCAGGCGCAAATTTGTGGCGAATTTCCATGTTTCGCTGCTGGCGAATAAATTCACGAAATTGCCGCCAAAATAGGCACCCATTGACTGTAATGGGCATCAGAATTGGCCCCAGCATCTGAATTGTTGCCGGCGTCAGAATTTTCGATGGGGTCAAAAATATTTTGACGCCAGCGACAAAATTTGCATTTCGAAACGGGAGAAATTCCCCATCACTATCTATTTGGCATTTTTGGCATTTTGCTTATCCCATGGTCTTGGCACAATAGCTTGATAGTGATTAGGCATATTTTATTCCTACTGTACAGCAAATGGATTCTAAAGAGGCCAAGCATAGAAGACTCAAATGAAGCCCCAAGCAACTTCGCCCCAAAGCCAGGGTTGTAAAAAAAGAAACTTACTAGTACCCCCAATTATAGGGATTTTTGTAAAATTGTCTGTGCTATCTCCTGTTGTCCTACTGTTATTTCTGCCAAAAACCCACAATCTTAAATTGATCTTGGGTTTTCAAAACTTGAATATTTGATTTTTAATGGTAAACAATTAGAAAACTCAAATGTACAAAATTAGCAGCCGAGTTTATGCTGAAGGCAATGCGAGGTGTATTTCTCTATCCATGCTATTTTTATAATTTGAGTTTTCTACGCAAGTGTGCTCAAGCTGGTTTTATATGATTTTCAGTAAAGGAATTTTCAGGAAACTTGAAAACTTGAAAATATTCTAATTCAGCTTCGAATGATTATGCCTCTCTGGTTATTTTTAGTATTACTTAATCTGCTTAATTAAGATGTATATTTAATGTTTTTAAAAGTGTCCTTTATACTATTACTAATATCAACTAAACTAATAAGGGTAACCAAGGTTTCTTATTTTCTAGAGCCTGGAGTAGTAGTTTTCAAAGGTAATGCTCCTTTCATAATTTTTAAAGACATAATATAGAAAAACAAACTGTTTAAAAAAACAAACAAAAAAGCCTATATATATATATATATATATATATATATATATATATATAATTAAAATATACAATTTCTAGATGCAGCCTGTTTTAAATACATCAATGAATGCACTTTGTGATTTAATCTAGTGTACATGGCATGATTTCACTTTTGCATTATAGATTTCATCCTACAAATGGGGCATTCAGGTCAACCAAGCCGATTTAAAGGGAGTGAGTAAATAAATGTTATTTGATTTTACAATATCCAGATTAAATGAGGGTTCATGGAGTTAATCAGGTGGAGGTATACATATGAAAAACACCTAACTAGGACCTCACTTGGACTTTGTATATGAGTGTAGAGTGTTCAATTTACAACACACCTTAGGAGCTGCCGCCCTGTGATCATTAATTTGTTTTATTCTAAAGAGATGCTTTGAATAAGACAAATGCAGTGAATACCAGACCATTTGGCAGTGGATGTTGGATTTTTTAAGTTCAAGCTTACCTTGGAGGTGATAACTTAAATAATAAAAAGGAACCAAAGGAAATCCCACAAGTAGTTGATGCATCTGGTGCACACAAGTGTGTAGCTATGCATGTCAGATGATAGACATTGTAAATGTTTTTATATTTGTATTGTTCATGAATATTAAAATATGTTTGTGTTTCTCCTTCGTAACCGTCTCTAGAACCTTTTGCTCCAGTTATTGGAAAGAAAGGTAAAGTTCCTTCTTTCAACTGCACTGTCAATAAAAATGTTCTCCTAATAGCTAGATTAAATACTGATGGTACATTTGCTTATGCTTAAGTGAGAAAAAAAGATCAAATATTTCTGTTGTGTCTTTTTTCTAGGAATATGGATTATAAGCGTGCAATTCCCAACTGGAACCAGACTCTTTGAAGGAAGTGAGTATATTTGTTACATCTTATATTCAACATAGCAGAAGAGGTACAATACAATCGTAACCATAACCATTTCTGCAACATGTCTACAATGTGTAATATGTCTACAGTGTGATGTGCCCCTTTTTGGGTGTGCCATCTGTATTGAACATTTGTATATTTGTATAACATTAATGTTAATAGTCATATATCCCCCCTTTCTTTTTAAATTTAAAAACCATTTAAAGTAACTGCCCTGTTTCTACTAGTTAATCTGGAAGGCCATTTTTTTAGGTTCTGTTCATTTGTCATTAGGGTATAGAATAGACTTGTCTATAAAGAAATGGAATAATTTAGAGGGGAGGATAGGGATAGAGTATTAATAATAGGTAATGGTATGGAGATCAGGGATGTGTTGGAACAGGTACTGTATATGTATGGGTTGACTTAAGTATCATCCACAGAGTGTAATTTTGAATAAAAGCCTCTGAGAGTGCTTTGAGGTTTCAGATGTTTGGATTTTATTCTTTCTTGTTCTTTGACTTTATCAACTTTGCAGTGATCTTAGTGGTATTAAGATTTTGTCCCTGTCAAGATATTTTTTATGGGTTTGTTGTTGTTTTTTTAGCAGGATTGTTTTAGTGCATACTTTACATACTATTCAAAAAGACAATACTGGAACTTTTTACAGTTTGGATAGTGTTTATGTTAATTTATTTATTGATATTTTGCACCAGAAATGTGCAATGCAAAAAACACGAACCACAATTTTCATGTTATTTACTAAAAGGGGCATGAAGTTGTATACATGTTGGTGCATGACACACAAGCTGCCATATGCACTAATAGGTGGGTGTTTACAACAATACTGGAATATTGAGGTGCACACTGTTTTATGGGTAATAAATATAGAAATTTTAATCTGAGGTTTTACACATTGTGCAACATTTGTAAACTGGCCCTAGATTGTTATGCTAAAGTAATGTGCTAAAATGTAATGCACTAACGTTAATAATTTGTTGAAATATTTAATAGCATTCAATTATCTGTTTTGCAGGACCTATATCTCCACTGACAGATCCAGAAGGTAAGACATAGTTTCACTTAGGGGCTGGTTTATCAAAATTATAAATGTGAAAAGGTGACCAGGATGAAATATCTCTAAGATAATATTATTGCAGTGATAGCTTTGGAGTGAGTTATGTGAATCACTTTATGGTATGAGTACTGAATGAAC
Source organism: Xenopus laevis (assembly GCF_017654675.1). Classification (NCBI taxonomy): domain Eukaryota; kingdom Metazoa; phylum Chordata; class Amphibia; order Anura; family Pipidae; genus Xenopus; species Xenopus laevis. The sequence continues at coordinate 134,663,733 of NC_054383.1, read as the reverse complement.
TGGACCAGGGCTGTCATATTTTCCCATGTCAATTTTCATCCCTACGTTTTTCAAATAGGCTCTGTGTGAAGCATGCTGATCATTTAAACATTTTCAAATTAATATTAATATGAACCTGTAATATTAATATGATTCTGAAATATTAATATTCATAAATATTAATTCATATTTCTATTGTTGTACTTAGGGAACTGGGTAGTGGAAACAGAGGAAGCAACTGCACCGGTGCCATATGAAGAAAGTAAGCAAATATAAAGCAGGTTGTGGCATATGCCTTGTTAATCTGATTTGACACCTCTGCAGATTGCTGAAACAGAAAGCTACAAGGCATGACCTGGAAATTTTGAATTTCTGTTAAAACAAACAGAATTTTTTGTGAATGTATTTGTCAAAAGCAGTTTTTAGTATTTATCAATTTCAATTATGTTGAAGAATAGGCTATTGTGTATGTGTCCTTCTATTTATATTCTATAACAGAGTAAGCCCCCCTTTTACTTTTAAACTGAAGATGATTAAAGAATTCAAGCAAATAAAAATGTTTTAGTAAACCAAGGACTTTGAAACTAGAATAAAAGAAAAAGGTAAATTAAACATATCCTATAAGGGAACAGAAGAAGACCCTGGGATGATTAGCACCTGATGAAGGACATGTCTGTCCGAAACATGTTGTGTTTGAATAAAGTACACTGAATCTTATTTGGCTCTCCAGAGTGAACTTTGCTTCACTTTTCAAAGAGTCTCATAAGACTTGTTTCTACTCAATTCTGTATATCCTATATAGGCTTCTCTCTCTGATATCTGCTTCTTAGTTGTAATTGATTGAGTGTTAAGCCCTTCCTCATAAACATTCTTCATGTAACTCTTTATGCTATTTTCTTTATTTATGCTTTTTAACTTTTAATGCATTACAAATTTGTGTTGGACCCACAGATATGTATTTGTATTCAGACTATAGTCAGTCAGTCACAATTTAAAGCCAAGGTGTGTGAATTTATTCCAAAACAGGATGATGCTGTATTGCTGACAGGCATACAATTTCCTGTCAGATTAATCAATAAAAAATAGTGTAGTGTGGCCACTTTTGCTTCCAAAGTTGCAAAACAGGTAAATAATCTAAGGGCAAAAAGGCAAATAGCACACAAATTGCTTACCTTAAGTTCCAAAAAGCAAAAGATTTTTTTAATAGAAAAAATACCAACTTTATTGAAGTTTGACATGTCTTATAGTCCATTAGTTTATTCCATGACAAATTGTTAGCAATCAAAACTCAAATGGCCATTTAGCCACCTGCATGTGCACTGTCCTAGAAAATCTATTTGTTAGCATGAGACGTAAAATTTAATATGTGGACCCCCCTTCCTGTCCAATAAACATACTATTTGGAGTGTGGAAAATTTGTACACTTGTAATTTCCAAGTTTGCATTATATTATACTATAATATACCCACCTAAGGAATGATGGTGTACATTATGTATGCAGTCCACAATTACAATAACATGGTCCTTTGTCTAGGGAATCTATCTCTTTATTTGGGTAGTTTTGCAATTGATATTGTTTATAAAATACATTGATATGACTGTATTGATATGATATGAAGGATGTTTAAATTCTTCCTCAATCTGAAGCAAAATCAATTTCTTGCCCCTGATTTAGCTAAAATCTATACACTGTATATTAGTCTAAATATGCTTAATGGCTATTGTATTGTTGAAAAAGTATTTGCCTTGTTTTTTTTAGAGCCTGAAGCTCCAGTATCTACAGGTAATTGACCAATTCTGATCATGAAATATGCTGATACATAATAGGACAGCAAGTGCTGTTCCATTGTTAAAATATATTGAAAACAAAATATAATTGATGTAAAAGTGATTCATTTCTAATTTCTAAGAGTAATTATAATTACACTGTAATCATCCATAAAACTTCAGATTGTGCACTATTAAGCATACAATTCTAATTGTATTATCTGACAATGCCATAAACATAAATGTATATGTATTTAGATTGGATAATACAAATAGGAGGTCCAGGTCAGCCATCAAAGTTTAAAGGAAGTAAGTATATTTCATATATTTAACATTCACAACATACATTGAAATCCAAGACAGCAAATATGGGGGTGGCTCTGTTGTGTGGGTTAATGAATTCATGCACTACATAAAGTAGCTTTTGTCTGGATCTTGGAGCTCATCATCTTGACTTTAAAGGGGTTGTTTACCTTTGAGTTAACTTTTATTATGATGTAGACAGTGATATCCTGAGACAATTTACAATTGTTTTCATTTTTTATTAGTTATGTTTTTTGAGTTATTAAAATGTTTTATTCAGCAGCTCTCCAATTTTCAATATAAACAATCTGGTTGCAAGTTAAAAATTACCCTAGCAACCATACACTGATTTGAATAAGAGACTGGAATATGAATAGGAGAGGCCTGAATAGAAACATGAGTAATAAATGTAACAATAACAAAACATTTTTAGCCTTACAAAGAATTTGTTTTTAGATGGCGTCAGTGATCTCATTTTGAAAGCTGGAAAGAGTTATAGGAAGATGGCAAATAATAATATAATAATAATGAAGAACAATTGAAATGCTGCTTAAAATTTGCCATTCTATAACATACTTAGGGGGTTATTTATCAAAGTCTGATTTTATCTAAACATTTTCTGCTGCAAACTCCGATCAAATCCACTCAGGTTTTTTACGTTTATTTATTATTACATTTTCCCGAAAATTTGGTTTGCAGGAAAAAAAATCAGATTTTCACGATTTTTCACCAGAAAACTAAATTTTTTGGAGTATTGAACGAAACCCAGCGCACATCTAAAAAAATCATTGGGACTCCTCCCATTGACTTATATGCAACCTCGACAGGTCTGAGATGTTGTATTTTTTGATTCAGACTTTTCCATCCTCTGGGTTTAATAAATTCCGAATAATTTGTGATTTTTTAAAAGTCCGATTTTATTAAACAAATCACGACTTTTTCATGATTTTTTGCATTCACAGATTAGTAAATAACCCCCTAAAAGTTAACTTAAAGGTGAACCATCCCCAAAGGTGAACATATTTGGAAGGCAGGCAAACATGTTAGTAGCAAGGATTGGATTAGAATTGGTAGAGGTATACAAAGAGTACCTGTGGATAGTACAATTATTCTGCATTAATATGGGTCAAGTAAAGAATTCCATGATGTCATCATAAAATTTTATAATGTATTTTTCTTACTTTTGCAGCACCGATTGCACCAATTCCTAATAGGAAAGGTAATCTGATTTTATCAAAATGTAGATAACATTCTGCTATTTTGTCAACTGAATATTTCAGAGAATCATTCAACTATCAAACTATCAAACAAAATCCTAATTGATATGGCAAACTTTGTTTCTTATTTATTTAGGTGAATGGGTCGTAGAAGTGAAACTGCCAACAGGAACAGTATTGTATGAAGGGAGTAAGTATCAGTTCACATCTGAGTAATGCCTAATACCATTTAAAAGGAGAATGAGAAAGCAGCACATGGCAGTAAGTTTCATGTTTCAGTTTTAGGTAAAAATGATTTTTAAAAATATAATTTTATTTGGTCTTATTGAAATGATTTTGATGTATTCACTACCTATTTTAATATATGCAGTGAAGAAAGCATAAACAATGACCAAAATTTACATTCTTTTGTAAGAAAAACATAAAGTACTCTTTTTTTTCCTCCAAAGTTTTCAACTTTTATAAAAACAAAGTTATTACCATTTTTGGGGGCATTTGACATGTACTAAAGTAACCACAATGATTCAAAAATAAAATGGTTTGACAATTCTGTACAAAAATAATATTTGCATTTAAATCAAACTTACATTTTTGTATGGTGTTTATCTTTTAGAACCTGTGGCCCCAATGCCATCAGCAGAAGGTTGGTATTTATAACTCTCAGTCAAACATACAGAGAGAGTTGGGGGGGGGGTCATTACATTAGAAGAAAACAGCAACAACAAAACCTTTGTATTAAGCTTTTCAGAACTAAAAAAAGTAAATTTACAGAATAGTTTCCCTTTCATACCTAATTAGACCTTCTGGACTTTTTGGACCTTCCCTTGGACAGTTACCAATGGAAGTAAAGAGCGGAAACACTCAAATTTAGAACCGTAGATACTGTCCCAATGTAGGGCTGAATATTCAAATCCATAGCTTCTTGTGTAGATACTACATGATGCTGTAGAAGTTGTCCCAGATACACCAGGGTCTGATAAGTGTGGTCTTTACTAGGACTGCTGAACTAATGCTATGTTTGTTGTGACCACTTTTTTCTCATTTTTAGAGGTCACTTGAAATTTCAAATCATTGGTATTCTTATTAAGAATTCATGGCATTTTTAAGAAAACTATATCTTCAAAATGATTACTAAAGCTCATTTATGTCTTGAAAATGGATCTATCAAATATCAAAATGGCATATAAGTAAATATTGCCCTTTAACATCTTGGGCTGTTTTATATGATACATTTTCAGAAAGATCTGCAACATTTGGGAATATAGATTAAGATTTGCTGGGTTCTTGGGTTTGGATTTATACATTTGCTTTTTAAACAAGCTAAAACATATTTATTTTAATGTTTAGGAGCATGGACAATAGAAACAGCTCAGCCATCAATGCCAGTGCAATATGAAGAGAGTAAGTACATATGTGGTTCATTTACCATGTATATCACAAGTTACAGATTGCTATTTCAAGGAACGACACATTTTCATCTTCTCTTTGTATTTTTCCATACATGGCAATTGTCATGGAATGTGTGCACAAACCAAGCATATACATTTCATTCATACATATTAGTGGCAACTGCCATTTTGTTTCCCTTAGACAATCCAGTGTGATAATATAGCTTTTTGTGGGCTTAATAATCTTTATTTGTGTTTTACTGCTTAATTTTTTAGCAAACAATATCAATATTCAAAATTAAAATTGTATTTTTGCAGAACCAGGAGAACCCATTCCTAAAGGTAATTAATAGTTGAATGTAATCCTATTGATAGACTAATTATTTTGCTGAATTCAGAGTGGTGTTTGCAACCTTTTCCATGTTTATGTGCTAGACAGGCTTTTATTTAAATATTATTATTAGAATTATGATATTGGAATATTTCAATGAATAGGCTGTAAAATATATTAATATAATTGTATTTGTACTATATAGTTTTTTTTGTTAAATCTCACATTGTTGTCAAGTTACCAATAAGGGCTTAACATTTTTAAAATTAAATTCAATTGTATTTTGTGCTTTAATCTAAATAATGTTATTGACTCATGTTTTAGGAGCATGGATAATGGAACTAGCACGTCCAGGTCAACCAACAAAATTTATAGGAAGTAAGTATATAAATTGCATTTAATATTGCAAGATTCAGTAGGGAGCAGGGTACTGCTTAACTTTATAAAATTAGAGTTACTAATAATGGGCCACCTGTATGACAATATACTTTTACAGGACATGGATGTCAATAAAACTTAGCTGCCAAACTAAGCTTTTTTGTATAAAATAAATCCTGATATTCTTGTTTAGGCTACACTCAGCACTTACACCTTCCTTATTAACAACAGGAAAGCATTTTTGTACCAAATTCAAAATTATTCAAATGATTAAGAAAAACATATGTCTTACAGATTGCCTAATATACTTCAGTAGAGATAACCATGAGATAGTTTACATACTGGTCACATATTAAGATTTCAGAACTTAGTTCAAAATCTTGTAAATATGTATTTTAGGTTTCATTGAATGCAAAACAATAGCATAAGAAAAAAATAAATTTTTTTCCCTTAATCATTGATAATATGTAACCAAATTTTGTGTACATAACATTTGTTTTAGTTAAGCAAATGTTCTATCAAGATAGTAATAAAAAAGTTATTCTAATTTCTTGAAATCATTTCTCTATGCAGATTTTAGAAAATATATTGTTTATATTATTTAATATTGTCCTCCAATTCTACTTTTCAGGACCTGTAGCTCCAGTCCCCAACAAAAAAGGTAATCTTTTTTAGTATTTACTAAAAATGTGGTGATGTTTTATTTAAAAATAATACAACTAAAAATGTGCTACTGGAACTAGTACAGGTATATGATCTGCTATCCCCAATGCTTGCGACATGGGTTTTTTTGGGATACAGGATCTATCTTTAGATCACTCTACCTTAAAACAATTTAAACATGAAATAGCTTTTGCCATCAATATGGATTCATGCGGCTCAATTAGGATAATGTATTACAGAAAAAAGAAAATAATTGTTTTTAGAAATATAATTATTTGCTTAAATTTAAGAGATCTTTTACAATTTAAGTTTTTAGATTTTTACAAATTTCAGTTGGTAGACTCATTGAAAATGATGAATAGAATGCAATTTTGCTGTGTTCACATTTTTCATCTCATTTTTATTGAGTTTTCAAGATTCAAGATTATTTGAAAAATAAGTAAACATTTATGCAAGTTTGGTGAATTTCTTAAATAAAAAAAAAATCACAAATTCAAATATTCATAAATAGGCCTTCCTGAGAAATTGCCTTCCTGTAATTTGGAGCTTTATGGAAAACAAGTTTCCAGATAAGGGATCCTATACTCAAAAAAACTGTTTATTAAAATATAAATATTTTATTATTCATTGATAATCTTTAAGAAATGTTGTTTTTTATACTGTAAATCATTTTATTGAGCTTTAAGTATCTGAGCAATAACAACTCATATTATTTGTTGTTTTTAGGAATATGGATCATAAAAGTCCAACAACCAACAGGGGTAGAAGAGTATGAAGGGAGTAAGTTAAAACAAAAGATTTAATGTGCTACATGATAAGAAGCCTAATATTTTGGTGGTTGGTGGGAATTGCTATTTTTCAGACTGATCACAAAGAACTACATGTGTATATAGTGGAATTTTTAAGAGTCATCTATTCTATTTGCCAGTATTATGCCATAAACTCAGTTTTAAAAAATAACAATTACTGCTTTACAAACTTTCTGCAAAAAAAAAATAGTTTTATAGCAAATTTTCCAAAATTGGTAAATATTGACCAAAGTATTTTGTAAAAATATAACAACCAAAAAAAACTTATGTTCAATATGTTTATAATCTGTCATTGTGGTACATAGCCTATTTCACACAATACCTAACCAGGCACTTATTCTCCACCACAGTCATATTATATATATATTATAAAATTACAAATATTAGACCAAACCAAAGATTCATTAAATATTATCCCAAAAGGGGCAGCCTAAAAGGAAACCTCCTCAACAGCTATATGTGGTAGCTTTAATTACTACCTGTCATAATTAGGTTGGTTCTTTTGTTGTAGAGAAGAAGATGGGGCCCACATTACATATTTGATAGCTTGGCATCTGAAACACACAAACTAAATTTAAAATCAGTCTATTGTTATATCAAATATCTATTATAGCATTCCTGTTTAGTATTCTTTATATTCTGGTTGTCTGGTTGTACATGAAAAAAGTTAACTAGTTATACATGCATTAAAAGCTAAACCTTTTTTCAGCAATATCTAATATTTTGTAATTCCTCTTCTTTAGAGCCTATAGCTCAAATGCCTGGGACAGATGGTAAGTTGAAGCTTTGCTAGATTATTTTACAATAACACTTGAGAAGTGTTTGATGCTGAATACCATCTGAGTTTATATTGTATTTGTTTATATTAATACTTGTGGTAGAAATAACTATATTTTACAGCTGTAGAAAATAGAGTTATTAGGCAAAGTCATTACAGACTATAATTACTAATTTTCCATCAGTCAATGATCTCATAGTAGATTCATTCATCTGAACTGCCATAAAAATGTGGGTGGATACATAATTAATAATGTGATGATAATTATAATATTATTACTTCTGCTATTATTATTAATCACATATTGGAATATTTTGAAAAACTGAAATTTATAAGGCATGTGGTGTAAATCACTGATATTTAAAATTGTCTGAGAGAACGGTCAACCATGGAAAAAGGGCTTTAATAGTATGCCCTTGGATGCTAAATCTTATTCAGGTAATTCATTTACATAGACAGTATGGTTTTATGTGTGCATGTTCTGATATTCAAAATGAATTGAAATTAATTTATATCTATCTATCATGTTTAGGAGACTGGATCATAGAAACAGACCAGCCAACTGTACCCGTTCCATATGAAGTGGGTAAGTCAAGGAATTTTCTCACTAGAATGTTTCTCATATTTACATTTATTTTTTTTTTTTAATCACATTTACTACTCACATTACTGGTTTTTACAAAAGCTGCATATAAATAATTCAGTGCTTCCATAAATCTACAGTAGGACACACATCTTAAAACATAAAAGCCATGTCATATTCTAGCCTCATGTGTCACTCTACCCATAGCATTAGTATTCTGAGACAAGGGGAGCCTATTTGTCAACAGTCTCATTTTCATGGTTTTTGTGATTTTTGAAACCACAAATAAACTAACTAACTCAAAAACTGTCATAAAATGTATTTTAAAAATCGAAATAAAACAAGTATGAACAGAAAATTAGGGTTAACAAAAAAATATTGAAAACCTCTAAAAAAACCTCTAAAATAAGTTTTTCTGACAATTTCTCTAAAAGTCCAAATTAATTTAGAGAGGTCCAAAAGGTTCAGAACAGTTCCCATTGACTTCTATAGGACCTCGACAATTTTTACCTGGAAAAGTTTTTTTTTGTTTTTACCCTTCATCAATATATCATTTTTAGAGCTTTTTTTTTAAAAAAAAATAGAAAATCACAAATTTTTTGAGATTCGTGGAAAAAATCTAAATTTGATTGTTTGTAAATGGGCCCCATAGTCTTAGAATTAGTCTGTACAACTCACTCAAGCCCTGGATTCTACAAAATGGTACACACCCTCACTCTGATATTTAGTATTGTAACACATTTCTAATTTCCTAGGTCAAAGAACTCATACAAGATTATATAATCTTCTAGGCCGTTTCCATTATCTCTTTCTATTATGTTTCTACTGCAACCTAGAATGTTCTCTGTCCTACTGTTTATTTACTGATTTTACTGATATTTACTGATATAAACATATTCAGCAAAAATGGTTACATTTTTTTTGTACATTTTAGAACCTGGTGCACCAAGTCCTTCAGGTAACTTACATATTTCTCAGTTGTTTTTCATAGTATAAGAAAACTAGGGAACTTATTTATAAATTGACTTTCCTTCTAAATAAGTTTGTTTTAGTGGCCCATTCTTTTTTGTGCTGACAATATATATTAATGCAGTCAAAGAGGCAGTATTCCCCTTGTTTAATGAGACTTCCATCAAAAAGGCTTGTATTGAACATAGATCTTTCATTATAAAAAAATAGGCTTTAACTAAACACAGTGTCGGACTGGCCCACCGGGATACCAGGAAAAGTCCCAGTGGGCCCAGGTGTTAGTGGGCCCAGGCGTTAGTGGGCCAAGGTGTTAGTGGGCCCTTGTGCTGCTAAACATTTGGCCTATTTTATGGTCATTCCCTATTTCTATGAGAAAAAGAGGCTAAATAGATGGAATAATCAATTATAGTATGTATAGAAAAGAGACTAGGAGAATAGAGGTTGAGTGAGGAAGAATAATAGTACTGAGAGTGGGCCCCTGCTCTAAGGTTTTTTGGTGGGCCCCTGGTGTCCCACACCAAAACTGACTAAACAGGACACATAGGGAAATAGTTGTATACTGCAAGGTACATAAGGGGTTATCTATAATCTCTTTTACAGTATATGATATGATATTACATGGACATTCCATCCTATGTATTTAGGAACTAATTACAGTATTTTAGGTATATAATTGTTACTACAATACAACTTAGTTATACTTGTTATTATATGTACTTTTTTTTGTTTAACTTTTAAAAATATTATTTTTGTTTAGGAGACTGGGTCATTGAATTCACACATGATGGACAACCAACTACATTTAAAGGGAGTAAGTACAATATATACTTTATTTGCCTTTACAATAAATTGCAAGGCTTGGAATGAAATGTTCTTTGGGATGTAAAGAAGGTTTTATTGAAGGTGGAATCTGAAGTTATATTTTTAAGTTGGCTACATGTTCATGTGTGCCATGGTTGAATAAAATCTAACTGATCTTATCAATCGTCTCTTAGTCTGTAAACAAATTATACAGGCAGATTAATTGGTTGGCCTGGAGCAAATATTATGGACAATGGGCAACAGAGACAATGTTGACTGTAGCATACCAGTAAATTTAAAGTACTTTAATGGCTTCAGTTGTTGAGAAAACAGAAAGGCAATGTTTCAGTCCTCACTGGGCCCTGGATAAAATTGAATAATGCAACATGGTATAAAATAGTGAAGGAATAGTGAGATTCTATAGTTAAAAAACACCTATTTGGTTATCCCAAATATTTCCTGGGGTTTAATAGGTGTTGCAAGGGCATTCTAGCATAAGTGAATTCAGACAATTATTTTTCATGCTGGAATGTATTACTCCAGTGCAGAAAAAATGGTTAAATCCTAAACCCCTGGTAAAGCTATAATTAACTAATCAACTATTATTGCAATCTTCTTGTTTTTGCAGAACCCATAGGTCCAATTCCAGGGAAAAAAGGTAATGAAACAGTGTAAATCTGAAAAAGTGTGTAAAGAAAACCTGATAGTAAAGAGTAGTGATGAGCAAATGTTTTCAGGAGGCATGGATTCACAGCAAAATTACGCACTTCAACATTTGCAAATTCTGTGTGAAACTGCAGCAAAAAATCCATGAAGAAATTTTTTGCCACGACAAAAAGAAAAACACCCATTGACTTCAATGAATTTGGAGAGAGAACAAATAGTCACCCGTAAAAATGTGTTTTGCTAATTTTTCACAAATTTTTTAGCAGCTTTGCAAATTTTTTGGCAAAGTGAAACTGGACAGATTTGATCATTACTAGTGAAGAGCAACTGCTATGTATACAGTATAACAGGCACAGGAACTAATTTCAGATCTGAATGAGTAAATTATTTCCATAATACTGCATAATATGCATTTTACAATGTTTTTATAAAACACTGTCATGTCATATTATATGTTGTTGCATAATCCATTCCCCTGTCAATATGTTAGGAATTGGTGGCATACTGTAGCTTTTGTTACAATTGACTATATAAATGTATATATTCTATTGTGTTAAGGTTATTGGACTATACAAGTTACTCTGCCAACTGGAACAATGGACTATGAAGGGAGTAAGTACACATTTTATATAGAGTATTGTATTTTTTAAACATTGTTTTCAAACTTTAAAGAAACAATCCAAGGGATTCGAGTTTTTTCCCACGGAAAACTTGATTAATTTGAGTTCTCGGGTTGTTAACCCCGAACTCACTGATTTGCATTTGAACTAACTTGCGTAATCTTTCAGTTAGTTAAATCAATCGATATAGCACATCGTACAAATATACTGTATTATTTAAAGTTACGTTATAATTAAAATTAAGAACTGATGCCACGTATGATAATAAATCTTGAGAAATTTTTTTTCATTGGGTTAAAATAATAACATATCTGGTAAGTGGCAGATAAAGTTATAGATATGTTATGCAATTTATGTGTAGAATGAATAAGAAAACAAACTTGCAATGACAATTTCTCAAGGATTTAAAAGCACATGGGCATTAAAATTTGACAAATGTTTAAATAAGTACCATCATTTTTTTCTTTTTTCTAGTACCAAGATCCCCAATTCCTGGTACTGATGGTAAGTAAGATATCTGACTAAACATTTGCAAACATTCTAGCCTTGCTGTTTAGCATTCCTAAAGGGAATAATCTGTCACCTATAGTATTTTTTAATTGAAATGTCAAATCAAATTGAAATATCAAAACAGAAACTATTTAGCACTTTGCAATTAGTTACAAATTGTATCTTTGATTGTGCTTAACAGACTGGATTGTTGAAACAGGAAAGCCAATGGTCCCTATACCATATGAAGGAGGTAAGTAGTTGTAATACAAATTTTATTGAGGATATCAAATTAAAAACATAGATGGCTCTACATTCTAGGTTTTCAAATCAAATAATTCATTTTATTTATCTGAAATATACAATTACTCTTCTGCAGTTCTGGATGCCTGGAAATGGTTTCTCTAAAAGGAATTCATTAATATGAAACTCAAATGGGCTACTATTTGACCACATAGTGAAAAATGTTAATATAGTGAAAGTAAAGGTGGCCATACATGGGTAGATTAAAACTGCCGATTAGACAGATTTGTTAGCTTATCTGCCCAAGTGTGGAGGTTTCTGATGGGTCTCCTCAATCGAGATCAGAAAAAATCAGACTGAAATTGATCGGTCAGGTTTGATTTTTCCTGCGATCGAGGACTGTATCGGCTGGTCTTACAATTTGTCAGCGCCCATTCTAACAGTCGCCAAACAAGCAGATCTTATCATGTACTGTATGGCCACTTTAAAGTAGGTTGCAATATTTGTTGATCCAAGTGATTGGTAAAGTAAATGTTGGTGTCAGTACAGTTATAATGGGTATCACTATTGCAGTATCCCAATTATGCATGCACATCTTGCAGGAGCAAGGTATGGGACATTTTATAAAGAATGTTTGGGACCTGGAGTCTTCTGGATAATGGATCTTTCTGTAATTTGGATCTTCATACCTCAAGTCTATTAGAAAATCATTTAAACATTAATTAAACGCAATAGGCTGGTTTTGTTTCCAATAAGGATTAATTACATGTTAGTTGGGTTCAAGTACAAGGTATTAGGAGAAGGTTTTTCTGTAATTCTTTCTGGATAATAGGTTTCTGGATAACAGATTCCATACCTGTAATGTAAATAAATCGTTACATTAAATCTATCAAATGACACACAGCAATCACTTCTCTAAAAAATACTGAAAAGTATGTTTTACCTATGCTTGATATGCACCTACATACAGTAGGAAAGAGCAATTATGAGTAGTTTAACCTTAGAAAGGTTTTTATCAGCCCTTCAATTTAATTCAAGGAATGAAAAAAAGACAGATCAGACAGTACATGAAGATTATATTTAAATATATAAAATTATGGAGACGTGCAAGGAAAAAAAGAATATACACAAAATATGCACCCCTCTTACCTTCTCTTTGTTTCTCAATTTCTATTCCTATTGTATTTCTATGGTGATTTTATACCTTGTTTTTCAGGTAGCACTAAAACACCTGAAACATAAGCAATTTTGAACTGAAAAGTGCCTTTGTTGATGCTTATTGGCATTTCACATTCAAAACAATAGAATTAGGGCTAAAGGTGAAATTAGCCAAATTCATATCACACTGTAACACACTATATAAAATGGCAAAAATTTACCCCATTGAAATAAGCCTTAAACCTTACTGGACATTGCAATCACAACCCTTTTATGTATTTTTATGCATTTATTTTTCTAGAACCTGGAGTTACAATTCCTACAGGTAAATTTCAAAATTATAAACTCTGAAAAGAGTTGTTGTGTCAGGATGAAAAAAACATAATTTTGTACATTTTAAAACATTTGAATAACATTTTTGATGAGAAAATATTTTTTACACAAACTTGGGAAATGATGTCCAGAAAATATGAAGATAATTTAGATTTATGAAAATGTGAGATTAGAGTTCACCACAGAAACATTCATTTACTTTCAATTCATTCTTATAGGATTTTTAGAATATTTTTTATCAGTGGGTGAAAGTTAGAGTTTACCAATTGATCAATATAATTTCACTAATTGATAAATACAATTTAAAAAATCCCATTGGAATGAAAACAAAGTGGGAGAGTTTTGGAACTCTAATCACATTTCACATTTTGATAAATCTGCCCATAAATCTTGTGTAATTTATTATATACAGATTAGTTATATATTATTTCTATCAATAAAACATTAGCTAAAAGTCTAAGGGGGGTTATTTACCAAAAGTCAAATTTATGTATATTATATATATTATATATATATATATATATATATATATATATATATATATATATATATATATATATATATTTTTTTTATATATTTTATTAAACAAATCTCGAATTTCCATCCCCGATTTTATCTTAAAGGAGAAGGAAAGCTATGGAGGCATTTTATTGCCAATAGATTAGCTGCAATAGTGCAAGCTAGAATGCTATATTTATTCTGTAGAATGTTTTACCATACCTGAGTAAAAGCTCTAGAAACTCTCTATTTGTTTAGGATAGGAGCTTCAGTATTAACATGGTGTGACATCACTTCCTGCCTGAGTCTCTCCCTGCTCTGGGCTCAGATTACAGTAGAGAAGGGAGGGGGAGGGGAAGAGGAGCAAACTGAGCATGCTCTTGCCCAGGGCAATGAGGTTTAAGCTGAAGGCAGGGAGTCTGATACAGAAGCCCATGTGTTCACAATAGAAGGAAAGAAATGCTGTGTTTCTTTTGACAGGGGACTCAGAGCAGCACTACTTTGGGGGTCTACTGGTATATTTAGATGGGCCTTTCTGATAAGGCTTACTTAGTTTTAACCTTTCCTTCTCCTTTAAATAAAATAACTCGAAAAAATTTGGGTCGGGAAACGACTCGATAAAATCAAGCAAAAACCCGAATCACACACATTTTTGGTGTTTTTTTGGATTTAACTCCCAAATCCCTCAATATTTTAGGGTCATTGCTTGAAAACCCAAAGTTTTTGGGATTATCGGACAAAACCCAGTGCATACCACAATATCTTCAAATTATAAAAATGACATCTGCTATTGACTTCTTCATGAACTGGGCATATTTAAGATGGCTAATTATCAGATTCTAACTTTTTGCAGCTTCGATAAATCTCAAAAATTCAAGGTTTTCTCCATGAGAAATTTTAGTTTTTGCCCAAAAAACCCGACCACAAAAAAAATCAAGGTTTATTAAATAACCCCCTAAATGTCTATTCCAAAAATAAAATAATAATTTATTTTTTCATGTTTAGATTGGATCATACAACTTGCAAGTCCAGGACAACCAACAAAATTTAAAGGAAGTATGTATATAAAATAGATATAAAATTGCTAAGAATTCACAGATGTAGCCAATGCAATGTTAAAAAGCTCATTATCCACAATAGAGATCTCATTATCCTGAATCCTGCTCCTTGGGTTAATAATGCATTTGTTAGTGTATTATTGTGTTTTTTCTTAGCAAGAGATGCACCAATGTAAAAACATTTGTATTATTTGGTCTAGTAAAATTGAAAGATATCTGTAAGAGACAAAGCCATTCCATATATTTTGAAAATTATGATTAAATAATATTACATTGAATTAAGTTTTATTATCATTAATAAGCAAAAAAAATCAAACAAATTAACTGGAAGATATATTATTATTATTATTATTATTATTATTATTATTATTATTTAAATTGTAATTTGTACAATCACTTGTTTTCAGTTCCTATTGCTCCAATTCCTGGGAGAAAAGGTAATTTACAAATAACAGTTCATGTACTTGAAATAAATAAAAGATCACTATAAAGTCCTACAGATATTGCTAAGATTAAAAATGTGTGTTGTATGTAACTCAAAGAAGGAAACCTCTCCAAACTACAATCCAGCTTTTCCTATTTGCTTCATTGGAGTCTTAAAATAAAAACACAAAGATGTATTTCACTTTGAATTTGGCCCATAATGTAAAGTAGTGATTGAACAAATGTTCATAACTTTGTTTTGGCTAACTAATATATATTAACATAACATTTAGTTTTAATGTATCCCAACTAATATACAAGTATAGTAACATGATAACTTTGTGTTTAATAGCATGGGTTGTTGAAGTGAAACTGCCAAAAGAAACAATGGAACTTGAAGGGAGTGAGTATATATATTTATTTGATATGGCATATAAACTAGAGATAGGTAGATGCTAAATGATGAACAATGTGGGGGGGTAGAGAGGAGGGAGGGTGTCAATTCACGGGCATCAAAATTGATGCCGTTGACAATTCTGACACCGGTGACAATTGACGCACATTAAAGTCAATGGGCGTCCGTTTAATCGTCGCTGGCATCCAAATTTCGATGACGTCAGAATTAGTGCCGGCATCAAAAATTTTCGCTGCAATTTCGTAGATTTATTTGCCGGCAGCGAATCGGGGAAATTCACAGCGATTTCAAGCCTGGAGAATAAATTTGCCCATTTTTACCCTAAATTGTGAACTGGGCCTACTTTGTTCCATTTATATGGGCTCAGTCCTAATTTTAAAAAAAGAGTAATTAGTCTGATATTCCAAGCAGATTCACAATGTTATCAAATGATTTTATATATATATATATATATATATATATATATATATATATATATATATATATATATATAAATATATATATGTTTATATATATAATTTTTTTACTATTTAGTACATTTATGATCTGAACTGTGAAAATGCTTTAAACATCATTTTATTTTACAATGAAAATATGCATTGTAAATTACATATACAATACCATAATAGATGCAGAGGATACCCCCATGTTCCATTAAAGGGTTTGTTCACCTTCCAACACTTTTTTCAGTTCAGTTGGTTTCAGATAGTTCATTATAAATATAAAGTGTTCCCAATTACTTTCTATTTTCTGATTGTTTTTCTAATATTGAAGTGTAAAGTGTAGTTTTTCACCTTCTCGTCAACCCTGTAAACTGTTCTAAATTGATACATTTAGTTGGTACATTTCTTATCTTTGTCCCTGCTGAGCAGAATCCCTGGGTTTCAGTAAAGGCAGCTGTTCTGCAGATTCTGAACTGTTACATTTTTCAGTAGCATCTCTGTGCTACTGAAAAATGTAATAGTTTAGAATTTGCAGATTCAAACACCAGACATTAAACTTTAAACTTAGATTTTTGGAAAAACGATAAAAAATAAAAAGTGTATTGTAACTAAAACAATTTGACCATGTCTAGTCTTAGCCCTTTAATATGTTTTACTGTTATTTTTTATTTTATTTATTTTAATACAAACCCCAACTTTATTTTTACATTAATTTTATAATTGAAATTGTTGTATTTGTTCTTTTTTACTACAGAGCCAATAGCTCCTTTGCCGGAAACAGATGGTATGTATAAGATTTTATTTATTTTCTTTTGAAATATGATTTTGGAAACATGAAAGGTTAACAAAACCCACAGATAACAGGCGATTTGTTAATTTTTTTAATTTGTCAATTTTTTTCTTGATCATGATTATTTTTGCAAAGATTGCGGGTTTTTCTGTCATTGTATTTTTTCAAAAAATTTTTAATCTTGCCACGAAAAAACCTGCCAGTTTTTAAAAAATACAAAAGAAGACAGAATTGCAGAAAATAATTATACATTATGTACAGAAATTATAATGTATTTTGGGGTTTCTTTAGGAGAATGGTTGATTGAAACAGAACAGCCAACTGTGCCGGTGCCATATGAAACAAGTAAGTGCCTACTGCTTGAAGGATGTATTACTGAGCTACATCATTACTGCCTTTTCTTAACACTATTATTAATATGATTGTTTCTCATTTGATTTTTTATAGAACCCGGAGAACCAGTGCCTAAAGGTAATCCATAAATTCAAAAGGATTATTAATAATGTTTTTATGGTTATAGTTATCGTTCATGGATTATTAGTGACCACTCGTCCTAACAATGCTTTTGTTACTGCAAACAACTTATGCATTCCAAATCACTAAAACATGTAGTTATCTATTAAAAGAATTGCTGATGCTATCAGGTTAACTCCGTGTTAACATGGAGGCAGTATTTGCTCCGGTTCCTAACAGTTGCAGCAGAGAGTGAGGCCACGCTAAGTTTGAACACAATCAGCCGGGAGATAAAAAGAACATAAAGTATCATTTGTATAAAGGAGAAGGCTGCCCACACATACCCCGCATCCTGGACGGCGAGCTTCATGACTGAGCCGCATCAAACATTCCAGCAAGCTACCGGAGGGTAACGTATATGGCGGTGACATCTTAATGTGTGGGATACCAAGCTCTCCTCTATAACTCTAATATACTCCCTGCTGATAACAGTGAATTGAACTTTGCTATTGAAATACCAGAGATATCGCACTTTTTATGATACCGTGGAAGAGTTAATGCTAAAAAAAGACTGTGTGTCTAGTAAGCGGCTAACCCGGTGTATCTATTACAAGCACCATTGAAAGTCTTCGTTTTGATAGCAGCGGAACTCGTTGCATTAATTGGGCGTCTAACTAATAGTATAATGTTTCTTCACAGACGCCATTATTGACTTTTCAATTTTCAGCACGCGGCATCTCAAACAAAATCTCATACTGCAACTTTGGAGCAAATACATATCTATCAATTTGACACTTTTCCTCCTCCATTTTTAACAGGATTTATGAAGTATCAGCAAAAACGGCTCGGAATGAATTTACCAGCCTGACTTTTCTCACTTATCAACTGCATTTATTCAATATATCATCTTGATTAACTCATTTCTATTTTTCAATGTATTTGTACTGGATATTTAGAGTGCCATGAAATTTTGCATGTATTTAACTATTTATAATTTAAAATGATGAATTAAACATGAAAATTTTAATAGTATGGGTGTTTGGAGTTTCTAGTTGGATGGCCCAATGAACTAATGCCCTCTGTTTGACTTAATACTAGTAAAACCTCATCGAGTGCTGATTGGAAACACTTTCTTTCTCTTTTTTTCTATAAGCTAAACTTTTTTTGTTTCCAGCACCACCTCTAAATGTGGTAGAATGAGACTAGAACAAAGATAGTTGGGTAGAGTGCTGTGCTTTTCTATATATACAACATCTAAAAGCAACAGCAGCATAGCTTTAATATAAGAATGCAATGAGGCTTGTAATATATGCAGAGAAAATAACATTTACTTCACTTTTGTGCCTAGGAGAATGGATTGTAGAAAAAGCACAACCAAATAAACCAACTAAATTTAAAGGGAGTAAGTATATAAGTGTTTTTCTGATTAAATAAATTATTCTGCTAAATAAAATGTTTATAATCTATTAAAAGTATAAGAAATGAATTAAATTTCAACACTAAAAATATCATCACAGTTTATTTTATTTTCTCAATGAAAATTACCACTTTGACTATTTTCTGTTATTTTGGCATCATTATTTACCATATCATTCTTTGTGTGTTACTTTCTAGAGCCCATAGCTCCAATTCTTGGACAAAAAGGTAAAATAAAAAAAACTTTGCATTCATTTAATCCAATTAAAATTTTCTTATTAATAAATACATATGCGAACAATGATATATATTACTATATAGTATAATAACAAAATTGTATTAAACCATTTGGATGACAAATCAATCCTACGATGCTTTATATCATGGTGGAACTTCGATTAGTGTAAAGGTATTGCTACATTGTGGCATTATCATCAAAACTGTAATAAAACATTGTATTAATGTGTGAATATGATTTTTTTTTTATCTCAACATTTTAGACCTTTGGATTATAAAAGTGACACAGCCAACAGGGATTGAGTTATATGAAGGAAGTAAGTTATTATATATACAGTATTGTATAGCATATGTGAGAAAATATGCCACATAATGGACCAGATTCAATTCCAGAAAAAATTTGCTTTATTTGAATTTTTTTGAATTATTTGAATTTTTTCCCAGTTTCGAAACACATTGAAGTCAATAGGCATCATTTTTTTTTATGCACATACCAATTCAATAGGCATTTTTCTTTTTTGTCTCAGCAATTTTTATTGTCTTGGCAACATTTTTGTCAGTGACTCAAATGCCACTCAATTGGCGTTTTTTCTTATGGTGACTTTTTTGTCTCTGCGACATTTTTTGTGGTGGATTTTTGCTGCAGCTTCAGAAAAAATGCAATTTCGCCTCTAATCCATAGCCTGGTGAAAAAATTCACTCAACTATGCCTCAACTCGACATTTTTCACCAAAACTGCAAATGATTTACTTAGCTCACTCAGGGTTTTCTTCATGATTGTTTGACACAAAATCAGCCCCTTGCACTACAGTATCTCTAACTACCAATGCCATTTTGGTGTAAATATCAGGAGAAATGTGTAAGCTAAGGAAATTCTGAATTCATTTTATATCCAGTTTGATTTAATACATATGCTTAAAGTAGAATTTTTTATGTATTTGAGTATTTCCTGTGTTATTGATCCTTCAATGTACACATCACCCTAACCCGAATTTAAGACATTTGCATCATTTTTCCCCAGGACCTTTATCTAGAATTCCAGGACCAGAAGGTAATAAAGCATCCAAATAAATATACCATTGTATATACACAATGTCCTATAAATGAGCCTATCTAAGCATTTTTTTTCTGCTTCACATCATACTGCTTTTACTAGAAATAATAGTGGATCTTACACATCTTATTCATCTGGTTATAGCTGACACTTCAACTGATATGCAAACCATGCAGAATATAAAAGTCAAGCCAGGGCCCTATTATTTTTAGTACTCACAATTCTGTATCCTTCTGTAAATGTTCAAATGATTTCATCAAACAACTGCTTAAATATGTAAGAAGTAATGAAAAAAATCTTTAAAAGATTTTGTATGAATCCATTCATAATCACAATTTTTAAAGATTCTTCTAACTTGATGTAAATGACAAACATGTGGCCACTTTTCAATATTCTATCCTAAAATTAATCTGATTGCCTTCTTTGAATAAATATTTCCTGCAACCCCTTTCTACAAAGAGTGTTTAATACAGTCTGCCATACTAAAGATGTATCAAATATATATATATATATATATATATATGTATATGTATATATATATATATATATATATATATATATATATATATATATATATATATATACATATAAATATATATATATATATATATATATATATATATATATATATATATATATATATATATATATATTTATTTGTGTCAACAAAAATACTTTAAAGGGATTCTGGCATGATTTTTATGAAGTAGTTTTTATTTCTAAATTACACTGCTTAAATTGCAATTAATTCACTCACCATGTTAAATTTCATTCCTGAACCAACCAACAAGTGTATGTATTTTTTTTAGTTGTAATATTGGTGTATAGTCTGCCATCTCAGGTCATTTTGCCTGGTCATTTGCTTTGAAAAAGAGCTTGAACATTAGGATGGAACTCCTTTATGTTGTTTCTCCTACTCAATGTAACTGAATATGTCAAAGTGGGACCTGGATTTTACCATTGAGTGCTGTTCTTATATCTACCAGGCAGCTATCTTGTGTTAGGGAGCTAACTGGTTACCTCCCCATTGTTCTGTTGTTAGACTGCTGAGGGGGGGGGATGATATCACTCCAACTTGCACTACAGCAGTAAAGAGTGACTGAAGTTTATCAGTCCAATTTTATCTCAACATTTTTGAAAAAAACTTCAACCAAATCCACATGGATTTTTTGTCTTATTTATTAATACACTTTCCTGAAAATTTTGTTTGCAGAAAGAAATCGTGAAAAATCCGATTGTCATGTTCTTTCCGGATTTTTCATTTGTTCTTTAGGATTTTTTAGGATATTTCACCCGAAAACTCTGAAAACTTCGGGGTATTGCCAAAAACCCAGCGCACATCAAAAAATCATTGAGACTTCTCCCGTTGACTTATATACAACTTAAGATGCCGGATTTTCTGATTCTGACTTTTCCAGCCTCTCATTTAATACATTTCCGAAAAATTCATTATTTTTCAAAAGTCAGATTTTATGAATTTGTCGTGATTTTTGCCTTCGGAGTTTAGTAAATAACCTCCTTTGTCTAGCCCCATGTCAGATTTCAAAGTTAAATATAAAAAAATATGTTTGCTCTTTTGAGAATTGGATTTCAGTGCAGAATTCTGCTGGAGCAGCACTATTAACTGATGCATTTAGAATTTTTCCCCCATTACAGTATCCCTTTAAGTAAAGATGAATATGAATATATTTAATATATTTATTGTTGTTGATAGGTGAATGGATAACAGAAACTGCACAACCAACAATGCCAGTTCCATATAAAGAGAGTAAGTACTTCAGAACATTATGCAATGTGAAATATAAGGAATTGAAATACACTACAGAAGTTGTTATACATTTTAAACACTCGACATAGCCTATTTATGTACATTTATTAAAAAAGAATCTTTTAAATAAATGATTAATCATTTTGTTAATCACTGGTAAATTAGAACTAAAAATTCTTGGATGTAGATTTACCTAATTCAGGTTAGAGTATTTTAATGTTTTCTATTTTTTTCAAACTTGAAAAACCTTGAAAAAAAATCTGCTTTTCATTTTTAAAGATCCACATGTCTGCTCATATTTGAGCCAATAAAGTACACTTCTGAATTTTACACAAATTGCAGTGTGCTGCAGTATATTGGATTTCTACTCTTTCATTTTTAAAGAGTCTGCTAGACTTTTAAAAACACAAATGTTAAAATAACTTTAATCTTGAAAATACAACTAACATTGACTTCTAGAGAAGCTCACCAGGTTTTAGAATCAATTTTGATGTAAATATTCATGTTGCAGATACTCAAATTTAAAAACAGCCAAGATTTTTTTTCACAATAAATTTTAATTGTGGCAAAAATGGTAATAAACCTGCCCCCATGTGGAGGAAGAGCTTTAAGAACCCACTGCATATATTTCTCAACATGAACTTTTGTAACTTGCACATGTCAAACATATTGGTTTCATTTTATTTTGCAGAGCCTGGAGTTCCAACACCTTCAGGTAAACAATATATTCATCTGATTAGTTTGATAGAGATGACACATAGATGAATATACCACCATACGGTAATTAATAATCAATCAATTAATAATCAATGTCAAATTACATTTATATTATTTACGTTTGTATTTAGAAGACTGGATCATAGAGGAAACACATGATGATAAACCAACTAAATTTAAAGGGAGTAAGTATCCACAATGCATCTTTCTATATATGTAAGGTTTGTATAGTCCTTTCTGTCTATGAATTATTCTGTCCTATAGAAGATGTATTTTGAATTTGATACTCAGATCTCTAGTTTTCCTTATTTTGCAGCTACTTTTAGTCAAGAAACCTTTAGCCAAGCAGTTTGAACAAATTTCAATATTGTTTGTAGAGGATTCATTCATTTAAAAATACCATTAAAATACTGTATATTTTGATTATTATACACATCAAATGGTCTGTCTTGGCTGTAAATGGAACCTATCACCTTCCAATACATCTGCACTGGAGCTTCACATACACCATGGAGCTGGAAACATACTTTCATTAATATTTTTTAATATTTTTATCTCAGTATCAATATAATTGTTTAATATTGTATTCACCCCATTGTAGATGTGGATAAACTGTTGATACTTTTAGCTATCATAGTCTATTCTCTTTCTGACTTAAATATAATTTATAGCATTATGATATATTTTTTATTTCCTACTATTCAATTCTGTATTACATTTTTTTTGTAGGACCCATTGCTCCTATTTATGGGAAACAAGGTAATATATATATATTTGGTCATCATTTATATTTAGAGACTTGGTGGGGGGGGGATGAACACATATCAGATACTTAGCAATTCAATAAGATACAAATTTCCCTTTAGCACTTATTTTATTTTTAAAAACAATATTCTAATATAATTGTTATAGTAGTATCCTGAGATAATACATGAGTGAGGTAGGAAGGAAGAAGTACATAACCACTCAGTGGCAGGACCTAGTACTAGAACCTTAGTTACAGTTGTAATTGTGCTTAAACAACACTTTTACCAAATGAAATAAAAATAGGAATATCATAGTAATAGAAATGAAACAAGGCTTAAATAAAACATAGAAAGTAATTAACAAAGAGAAAAAAAAGGAATAAGATGGGCCGATTTTGCATACCATATAAATAGTTTGACCAAACAATCGGTAGACCATCTATCTTAAAGGACTTATCTTGTTCCACCTATTCCAGTAACAGAATTTAAGAATCATCAAGTTGAGAATAAATTTGCCAGAGGTGGCATATTTGTATTTCCCCAAGGATTGCGCCATTCGTTTTTCATACAAGTATACCCTCACTATCGTTTCCTTAACTTTTTTGTATTGTATATTGATATTTATCTACAATTACTACCCCTACTGCATGCTGTGGAGCTGGTTAGTTAAATGTTAATAATGCTGTATATTATTTCACATTTTTTTCATACTAACAATATAAATCTATTGTCTGTCTTTCCAGGATTGTGGTTGATTAGAGTGACTTTGCCAACAGGAACAATTGAAATGGAAGGAAGTAAGTACAGTATATCCACTACAGGTTAAAAATCAAAGGGAATTTACCAGCTATTAAAATTTACTTCACATTTAACTGGCCAGATTTGATCATTACTATGAAGTAAACTTGAGTCTTTCAAAATATTAACTGCAAAAGGTCACATCCTTTGCAATTAGGTTATTCATTTCCATTGATAGACTGCAACATTACTTTCTAAAACAAGTACACTCAGCCTGTTATCTCAGACCTGTAAGGAAGACTTACTGAAGGTGCTCCCACCGCTCCGTTCTGCCTCCCCAAGATGGTGGCGCCCAGGGATCCCACGTGGTACGTTATGAAGACATCGTCAGAATGGATGCAGCGTTGTGACGCCAGCGTCAGAATGGATGCAGCGATGTGACACCATGACATCATCATGTCTGTTTGGTGCCAAAAGAGGACTATTTAAGATGCCAGAACACTACAGACATTGCCCTATTATAGGTTCTACCTTGTATGTTCCTGGGTGCGCTTTACTGATTATTACTACTGATTCCTGTGTTTGACCTCTGCCTATTTGTCTTTGAACCTTCTCTGCCTGCATTGACCCATCTGCCTGGACTATTCTTCTGCCTCATCTTTGTCAGTTACCTTGAACTGTGTTGGACTGATGTTTCCTCCTTGGTCCACTAATCCTAGCTGAGCCTTCGGGCCCCTTACAAGAACTTTAGAAACTCTAGCCTGCTAAAAAAGTTCTGTTCATGACAATTATTATCCATTCTTTTTCCAAACATCTTTGTTCCTTTTTGCATGGTATGTCTGCTCTCATCTCTCTTAAGGTAGCCATAGACGCGCCGAAAATAACTTACAAAAAAATTTTTGTACGATATTTGGTTCGTGTATGGTGGGAGACAAGCCAAACGATATTGGCAGAAGACTTGAATATCAGTTGGATTGTCAATTGGGCTGGCCAGAAAATTTTTATTGGTCGTCTTTGAAGGCACATAAACATCGGCCATTGAAAACACTGACTGTGTGATCTATTAGACTCACTGGAAATAGTTTACGAAGGGATATTTATGTCATAACCAAACTTTAAATAATAGATACATTAAGGGGCAGATTCACTAAGGGTCGAATTTCGAAGTTAAAAATACTTCGAAATTCGACCCTCGAATTGAAATCCTTCGACTTCGAATATCGAAGTCGAAGGATTTAGCGCTAATCCTTCGATCGCACGATTTTAATTCAACGATCGAAGGAAAATCCTTCGATCAAAAAAAGATTAGCAAACCTATGGGGACCTTCCCCATAGGCTAACATTGACTTCGGTAGGTTTTACCTGCCGAAGTAGGGGGTCGAAGTTTTTTTTAAAGGGGAAGTACTTCGACTATCGAATGGTCGAATAGTCGAACGATTTTTCGTTCGATTAGTTCGATTTCGTTCGAATTCGAACGAATTTAACCAATTCGATGGTCGAAGTACCAAAAAAATACTTCGAAATTCGAAGTATTTTTCATTCGAATCCTTCACTCGAGCTTAGTGAATCAGCCCCCTATAATATTTATGCCTGTTATACTGTGTGTTTTAGGGATGTAAATTACAGTTTTCATTGTAAATTTTAGGACCTGTATCAGCAATTCCAGGAACAGATGGTAAGTTAAATGAAAAAGCTTTTTTTTTATTATGGTTTATATACCTGTGTGTGACAAATTAATCAATTAGAGAACATTGGCACAGGCTATTCTGTATATGGAATCACACATATATATATACATACACATATATGGGTGTGTTTAATCATATTTGGCAGCCATGCTTGCTATTGATTTAATATCAGACAGTTTAAGAAGGGTACCTATGTGTCAAAAACACCCAAAAACCTCTAAAAGCATGAATCAAATAACAATCTTCCAGTTTTAAAAGGGACATATACCATTGACTTTTACTATTTATTTTGACAGTTTTTAACTGGAATATTTTCATATTCGGAATTGTCTCACAATAGATCCCAAAAAAAGCTATGCATTTATTTCTGCTACTTTTTGGCATCAAAAAGCATGACCTGACTTGACCTGACTTAATAAATCAGCCCCATAGTCAACTCAAAAATAATTCAGATATTATATAAACCCAATGGAATTGTTTTGCTTCAAATAAGGATTACTTGTTTGTTAGTTGGGATCAAGTACAAGGTTCTGTTTGATTATTATAGAGAAAAAGGAAATCAAAATCAAAACAAGAGCATAATAATTTTAATTCTTGTATTTCAGACTGGATTATAGAAACAGATCAACTAACTTTACCAATGCCA
Organism: Xenopus laevis; assembly: GCF_017654675.1. Classification (NCBI taxonomy): domain Eukaryota; kingdom Metazoa; phylum Chordata; class Amphibia; order Anura; family Pipidae; genus Xenopus; species Xenopus laevis. The sequence goes on along the minus strand of NC_054383.1, from coordinate 134,637,168 downwards.
CATGAAAGAGGTTAGTTTACTGTTGATTGTGCACTGTTAAGTGAACAGCATGTTGTCCTATTTATGGGCTCTGGTCAAATATCACATTGGGCTATTGAGGGGTCTGCTGGTACTGTTTGGTCTGTCTGCCCAATACCACATATGGGCCCATCCTATGCTAGCCATATCCAGTATTTGGCTTATACCTCCAGTTGGACAGAAAATCTCAGTCTTCATTATTAGCAACACACGCAATTTAAAGATATTTTGTAAATCAAATTTTTGAATAGCATGAAGTGATGAAGAATTGTATATATTGTATGTAAGATGAATTGTATATAAATAAATGTCTTAAATTCACTTACTAAACTGTTAGGATCATATCATGAATTAAAATGTGTTACTTATGCTGTATTTTTTTGTTTTAAAAAATGGCAGATATCAAAAATGAAAATATAATTAGTGACTGTGAACTAAAAACATGTCTTTTGAATGTTTTTTTCTAGAACCAGGGGCTCAGATTTACACAGGTATCTTTTAAAAAAAAAATAATAATAATAATTTAAAAGTAATAGTGTATACTATTTTTTTTTACTAAAACTTTTTTCATTAGTATTAAAGTTTTATTTGGCAATTTAAAAAAATGTACTTCTATACTTTTATTAGCTAGTTAATGCATTTAATGATTCCATACAGAGAGGGCTCTTGTTCTGTCCTTGTAAACTAGATGCTGCTGTTAGAAGATTCATTTTTTAAACTTATTTTTATTTATGACTACTTCTATTTTAGACTGGATAATAGAAATAGGACAATCGGGTCAACCAACTAAATTTAAAGGAAGTGAGTATATATCTGATTTTATAATATACAGAGGGACAAAATAATGTATAACAGGCAGAAACAAGCTAAACATATTATTTTGAATGTTCTTAAGAATTCATTAATTTAATACTGTTAAGATTGCCACTGTTTTTGCTTTTTTATTTCCTTCTATGTCAGAAAAGTTGTGTTCATTTACAAAGATTTAAATTTTTATGCAAACAATAATCGATATACAGCTCAGGAGTAATATGCAAAACATAATAGTGCTTGCACTGGATCAGGAATTTAAGTAGACAACCTAGTGAAATAAGTAATAACTGGAAGTAGACATACTGTATAGGCAATGGGTCCCCTTAATTACTGTTATGTAATAATAAGTCATGCTTATTTAATTTGTTAAAGCTATAACTTTTTTAAAGGCACTCACTGTTGCTTATTAATTATTATTATAGCACCTATAGCTCGGGTTCCTGGAAAAAAAGGTAACTAATTTCTATTGACAAATTTATAATCATACAGTACTATTGTGGTTGAATATTTTTTTAAAATATGCTGTTAATCTATACTATAATGCTACAGTGGATATATAGTTACTATACTGCAATATTAGCTATTCTTATCTTAATAGTCATAATTGATTCTTATCTTCTCATACTTTCATTCTGGATTTGGCTATGTACTAATTTATCCATACTACATTCTTATATTTAGATATATGGATTGTTAATGTAAAAACACCATCTGGCATCTTACAGTTTGAAGGAAGTGAGTATATAATATACATTGATTAATTCAGGTGTAAATGTTGTAATCTCTCTTATCTCAGTAACTAGAAAAAGATTATCCCTTCAATAATTATACTGACTTTGTCAATGTGAGATTGATGAACAGAGCTTATGCTGCACATATTTTTGGCTATTGTTTTTATTAAGAAATAGTGATGTTTTATGGAAGCAGTTTTTACTTTCTAACTTTCTGTTCATTTTTCTCTTCTACTGAGACCTGTTCAGAAGTAAAGAAAAATACTAGTCCACTGATAAATACTCCTTATCTCCTTATACTCCTTATCTCAAAGTCTAACAAAGATCCCGGCATAGGCAAAAGAGGGGTTTGTTTATACAGAGTTCAATATCAAAAGCTACACAAATCACCCTGTTAATGGGAGTAATTCAGCTAAATTTTCTATTAGTGCTTTATAATCAGCAATAGTGTATATAAGTGCATACTGCCACTTTAAGAAGCTCTGATAGTTATAACAGTTATGACTCTATTCCACTCCATTTAAAATTGTGAAAATGTTAATTGATGAAGGGATTGACAACCCTGAAATATTTCTAATACCAATCATCTCACATTTAGGGGCCCATTTACTTAGCTCAAGTGAAGGAATAGAATTAAAAAAAACTTCGAATTTCGAATGTTTTTTTTGGCTACTTCGACCATCGAATTGGCTACTTTGACCTTCGACTGCGACTTTGAATTGAACGATTCAAACTAAAAATAGTTTGACTATTCGAGCATTCGCCACCTAAAACCTACCGAGGTGCCATGGTAGCCTATGGGGAGGGTCCCCATAGGCTTTGTAACAATTTTTAGGTCTAAGAAAAATCGTTCGATTGATGGATTAAAATCCTTCGAATCAAACAATTCGAAGGATTTAATCGTTCGACCAAACGGTTTTTCATTCGATCTAACTATTTGCGGTAAATCCTTTGACTTCGATATTCAAAGTCGAAGGATACACATTCAACAATCATATATCGAGGGTTAATTAACCCTCGATATTCGACCCTAGGTAAATCTGCCCCATAGTGTTAATTCAACCCAATTTTGAATATAACACATGATCTGAATTAATGCAAACCAAGCTTAAGTATGCATAACTTTGTAATAGATTGTGTTAATGAACTCATGTGGGGTTTTGGGGAAAAAAAACATTAGGTATTTTTCCCTAAGCAGGCTTTCTTAAATAAGAAAAAGCTCAGTACCTATTGCTGCCACAGTTTTTCTTATATAAGACAGCACAATCAGGGACAAATACCTCAACCAACAAGGTTCCCCCCATTTTAAGTCGTGCAGGTTTTTCTTCATGATTGCTCAATCTGAAAGGTTTAAGCAGTCATAAACTGCACCACCCAAATATTCAAATAATAAGTACATTTGATCAAGGATCATATTTTACTTTTCTGATGAATAACCTAGAATAGTGAATATTTAGAAAACTAACTATGCAGCGGGGACTGTATTTCTGTAGGAAAATCACACATAATACCTAATCTGCTTGTTATATATCTAACAGGAAATATCATATCATAGTAACATAAATTATTTTAAACCCAAATAATAAGATAATTTTAAATAAAACAATTGAGCAGGGTTGTCATGTAATCTATTAGATAGAAAAAATAATTGCAATTACAACTATCCACCAATTAAATACATCGTTATGCCTTTTTTTTTCTTATTTTGCATATATGGATTTTTTAACCGGTCCACTTTATTTTGCAGAACCTTTAGCTCCACTTCCAGGAACAGAAAGTGAGTAAAATATCCCATAGGGGAATTTGTCAACTTTTGCTTTCATGGAATACCATATAAAATGCTTACACAAAAGGGGGAAGATTTATCAAAATGTGAGAAAAAACTCACCACTTTTTATTCATTCCAATGACAAATGTGCAGGAATGTACATTATTCCTGAGAGATGTGCAAATGATCCTTGTGTTCACCTTTCCTGAACTTTACTTTTCATCCAATTCTCGTAACCTTACCATGCACTTACCAAGGGGCAGATTTATCAAAGTGTGAAATTAGAGCTCACCACAAAAAAATTCACCCACTCTCTATTTATTATTGGGGGATTTTTAGAAGGACATTGATCAAATGGTGAATTCTAACTTTTCACCCAATGATAAATACACTTCTAAAGAATGTATACAGTTGAATTTTATGTGGTGAGCTCTAATTTTACACTTTGATAAATTTGCACTGATGTGTAGTTTTTTTTTTATTTGACAGAGAACCTTTTATTGAAATTAGAAAACCACAGAGTATAATGTCAAGTAGAATGGAGTTTGTATAGATTGTATGTTGAATTTTTTTTTGTGTGCACCATTTTCTATTATTACATAGGAAAACAATTACCAAACAGAAAATCTAATAATTAGCATTGGAAATATACTCATATTAATATTTTTATTCTGTTTAGGAGAATGGACAATAGAAACAGAACAGCCAACTGTGCCAGTGCCATATGAAGGAAGTAAGTACAAATATCTACTGTACAATCGAAATAATAATGTTATAGTTCCTTGCCCCGATTTTATTACAGCTATAAAAGGGAAAGGTTATGATGATGCAAAGCACTGTCAACTAAGGGGCAAATTTATTAAAATGTGAGTTTAGAGCTTACTACTGTAAATAAAAACTCACCCACGTTTTATTCATTCCTATGGGATTTTTAGAACCATGTTCTAAGTTTCATCCATTAATAAATACAATTATAAAAATTCCATAAAAATGGATACAACTTGGATGCATTTTTATTTATTAAGCTCTAAACTCACATTTTGATAAATCTGCCCCTAAATATTTATAAGAACTATAAATCAATAGGATATGATATATACATATTTATACAAACACACACATCATATATAATACTCTTTCTTTGAATGTTTTTGTAGAACCTGACGAACCACTTTTTAAAGGTAAATCTCTATATTTCTTAAGGGTTTATCTATCAAAATTCCAATTTTTTTTAATGAGAGAGGTGTTTTCTACTTCCAATAAATGTCATTTTTATCAAATATATATGTTGGCTTATTTAATAAAATATCAGAATATAACATATTTCCTTAAATAAAATCATGAAAAATAGCTCACATATCTTGAATGTGTATGCTATCATAGTCCATGGGTTGAAATTTTGAAAAGTTTGCATTGAAAACTTTCACATGAACTTGGCAGCTTTTAGATGCAAAAGTTCTACATTTATTTTTTTTGTGCTTGATACATATACAACTATCAAGTTTTTTAAAGCATAACTCAATTTCAGGAGTTTTAGCTTTTAAATGTTGATTTAAAATGTTAATAAATTACTCTCTTCATAGATGATTTGTTAAGATACTAATAAAAACTATAAATGGGAGGCCTTTTCCATGAATGCAAAATCTCCAAATAATTCTAATTTATAATACATTAATGTAACTTTATTCTTTTTAACATTATTCTCCTAGTATTTTTGGATTTTGAAGAACAGTATTGTAGAATGTGTTTATGATATCATTGTTTAGGTATTAATTGAGAAAAGTATCATAAACAGAAATTCTAATATAAATGATAAGTAAACAATAATACTATTTTCTTTTTTTATGCAGACTGGATTGTAGAATTAGCAAGTGAAGACAAACCAACAAAATTTAAAGGAAGTGAGTATGATTATTTAAAATTTTATAATACAATATATAGTTATTACTTTCAGGGGCAAATTTACTTAGCTCGAGTGAAGGAATAGAAGAAAAAATACTTTGAATTTCAAAGTTTTTTGGGGCTACTTCGACCATCGAATTGGCTACTTCGACCTTCGACCATGACTTTGATTCGAACTAAAAATCGTTTGACTATTCGACCATTCCATAGTCAAAGTACCGTCTCTTTAAAAAAAACTTCGACCCCCTACTTCGCCAAGTAAAACCTACCAAACCTCAACCTTCCCCATAGGCTTTCTAAGCTTTTTTTGATCGAAGGAATTTCGTTCGATCAATGGATTAAAATCCTTCGAATCATTCGAACAATTTTTCCTTCGATCAGACGAATTGCGGTAAATCCTTCGACTTCAATATTCGAAGTTGAAGGATTTAACTTCGACAGTCGAATATTGAGGGTTAATTAACCCTCAATATTAGACCCTAAGTAAATGTGCCCCTAAATGTATATTCCTGACATTTTATAAATAAGCAGAATGAGACTGACTAACATTTAACCAGTAAAACCATAAAGGAAACAATAGTTTTTTGCATAGGAATATAATATGCAATATGTAACCAATTTTCAAAGACATTAATTACAAAGACAATGCTTTTAAAGTTATTTGTAAATGTAATTGCTATGGAAAGCAGATTGTGATTGACTGTTTATATTCTCTGTACTCCTGGTTCTGACTCCTGAAACAATTTAGAAGTCAGCTAATATTGCTATGTTTCCACTACATTGTTCCTAGACTCATGTATATATGTATAAGCAAATACTTTTTTAAAATTGCAAATATATTTACAGCTAATTAAATCACATAATTAAAATCATGTATTTTCTCCACCCAAAAACTATTGTTATCAGACTGAAAAAACTGAATTCTAAGCAATATTTTGATATACAGTAATTAAATCAAAATCAAAAAGTCGGCCAATTATTCCCCTTAAACATCATTTTTTTAAAAATAAAAGTCTAAAAAAGTATTTTATTATGATTCTGTTTCTCTGTTTGTTTTTTTAGAACTTTTTGCTCCTATTCCTGGTAAGAAAGGTAATTACCAAATTCAGATAATCATTTTGAGACGCTCATATATCTAAATGTAATGATAACTGTTATTAACTGTAATACATATGTACTAACTATGTCAGATGCCATTATATTAGTTAAAAAAATTACTTCTTCTTAGGAGATTAATATTTAATTATAAAAATGGCAGAGTGCATAGGCTATAAAAAAAACACACATTTTATCATTAATCAATGCATTTTATTATAATTTTGTTTAGACAAATGGATCATAAAAGTCACATCACCAACAGGAATTGAAGAATATGAAGGGAGTGAGTACAAAATAAATAAATGATGTGTAACATAATGTATAAATATCAAGTGAAATGTCATATATGCTCATATAAACACAACAAAGATTTATCACATCATCACTACTTCCAGAGATAACATCCAATATAAAGATTCCAGTCCAGCAGCACACTGAATTAGTGAAGAAAACAGTGTTTTATTGTGCCACAAATAGGCAAAGCTTTGGGCTTTACATCAGCCCTCTATCAATGGATCATGAATTATGATTATCCAATATTGAAACTGTATATAATATTGGTATATACAATATACCAATATGGGATAATCAATCAAATATATAGGGCAACTTTTTATCAAATGAAAAGTGCACAATAGCAAAATATGTTTACTTTTGTGCATGCTCACATCAAAGTAGATCAATGGCAACCACATAAGCTTTTATATAGCATATATTCCACTTTTGCATTGGATATAATATAATGCAGTGGCTCTTATGAAACATCTAATCAAACATCTTATCAAAAATCTAATCATAAATATGATGACTTCTCATAATTTTTTTTACCACACGTTATGACAAATGTGACCATATATAATTGCATGACTATATAATTGCATGACTGATGTGCATATTTCCTAGTTTAGGTTCAATACAGTTTGATAGCAATTTGTCTGATATAAGTATAATTTTTATGAGTATAATTTCTATTGCTGCTTTTTTCTGTAGAACCTATTGGACCAATTTCAGGGACACCTGGTAAGTTAAACACTATCTTATTTATTGTTAAAAAGATTTTAGAAGCAGGCATTCATGGATAGATAGAGGTTTTAGTTACAAATAAATTCTAATAATTAGGGATGGGCAAATTTGACCCGTTCCGTTTTGGCAAAAATTCCCCGCAGGCGAAATGTCGCAGATGCCCATTAAAGTCTATGGGAATTTGACGTGTGTCTTTTTTTTTTACGCACGCAGCCATACAAGTCTATGGGCGCCATTTTTTTGACGAAACAAGCCGAAAAAATTCACCCATCCCTACTAATAATATATAAATATTGCTCTAAAATTATACTTTAATGTATTAAGTTAAAAAAATCATAAAACTGGAATGTAAAACTGGCATCTATTAGCTGCCTAGTTAAGGTAGAAGTCAATAGAAGCTTTCTATGGCAAAGTATTTTTTCAGAACAAGTTTTTCAAATGTTTTGACATTTTTACTCTAATGGGTAAAACATCTAAAAATCTTGCCCAATCACCTCTATGTAGTAATTATTTTTGAATTAAAAGATAAACCTTTTTACTTTGTCTCCTAGACTTAAATAATTATACATTATTAGAATTTATTTGTATTCTAAAATGGTTTCATGATTTTATTCAAACATATTTTTTATATTTGGATTTTTTAAGAAATAAGCAAATATTGAACACCTCTAACTTTACACAAATTAGAATTTTGATAAATACCTGAACTGAGTAAAACTATACTGAAATTACTTTAGCAGCCATGAGCATGCTTGTGTTACACATTTCATATAAAGTACGTATACAATATATTGTGTGTCAGTCCCTAAACTTGGGTAACTGACAGCTGCAAAGTAGCTGATGCTATTTCTGTTTTTTTGTAGAGTGGATTATAGAAACATTACAGCCATCTGTTCCAGTGCCATATGTACAAAGTGAGTTCATATATATAGACTGGAATCCTCAGGAAAGTAACTATATCATGTGAAAAATCATTAAATAGAAAATCTACCTTTAAAGTGAATACTTAACAACAGTATTGTTTATACATTTTTCACCTTGACCATTTTGCCATGGTGTGTGTGTTCCCTCAAAGATCACCAGACAGGAAATAATATAGGTTCTAACTGTAACAGGAAGAAACATGGGAGTACAGGAAACAGCTCTGTCCATTCATTTGCTGATGAACTAGCATGTATGTTTGCTCTTTGTTTGTGTGTGAGCACAATGGATGATGTGAGCCAGGGGCAGCCATTAGTACTTAAAATGGTAGTTTTCTATTTAGGATTATCCAATGGCACATACTACTAGAAAAGTATATTTTAATGAAAAAAATCTGTATAGTTTTTAGAGCCCTGCAATGTTTAGAGGTAAAATTTTTGGTTAAACACAAGGCAAAATCTCCATATTGCAAAGGTATTCTGATTATGTATACGGCATACATTATACATATATACTAAGAGAAAAGGTCCACATCTTGTTTCTTCTGACATATGCTACATTTACAATGATTATTTAATCTTGGATAGTTATCTCTTGAACCAAAAATAATGTGTGAAAATACACATTTTATGCAAAGTCAATACTGTGTAAATATTTAAAAGGAAGATATTAAAAAATTTGATCTGTTTAGATGTAATAAAGATGCCTGAAATTAAGTGATATAAAACAAGAATAATTAAAAGTAAAGCCAAACTTAGAATAAGACAAAAGAAGCTGCAAAATAATCAAACAGTGGTTGATCATGGACATTGACAACAGAAGTCGAAGGACAAATATATGAGGAACATAACAGAAAAACATGTCTGGTAATGAAGAAAATAGATTTGATATGAAACTGGAAAAAAGGGAAATGTATAAGTCCCATGGGTGGCTCAGTATGATTAAATCTTTTATTTGCTTGTGTGCCTTGTAGTGGAAGCTAAGTTTTACACTAGTCACAGAGAGTTCATTTTAAGTTCCCTCTTAAACTTATTAAATCCACTAAACCAAGTTGGACAGTTTGAAAAATTGGATCTAGTTAAAACTGTGCAAAAATTCATAAAGCATACACTCATACCCTCCCTTCCTGCAATACAAACTACTACATCAACAAACATATTGACCGAGTACTTAGGTAAATTGGAATTTGGGTTTGATTTGTTCTAAAACAACTAAAACAGATATTAAATTTTAGATTACCACAGTAAAGTTATTTTTTTAAATATTTACTTGCATATTGTGTAGTCAAAATATAGGAAAATTTAATTTATTACATTTATATGTAAGCTATTGTCTCTTAATTTCTACAATTTTCCTTTTTTTCCCCAAAGCACCCGAAGCTCCTGTTCCAACAGGTAATCATAAATCCACTGAAACATTATTAAGCTACAAAATGAATACATGCAACAAATCTTATCAATATCTCTTTGAATATTGCAATGCTTCTACAAAGGAGCACTTCTGCCTGGAAAGAGAATACTCAAAATAAAGAGGCACAGCAAGACCATACAAATTGTACACAGATACTGTAGTTTGCAGGTCAAGACCGAAGTAGGATCCACACGCTGCATGGCAGTAGTGTCCATATTGTCCAAACTTTGTTTGTTTTAT